>NC_077231.1:16694060-17003325 GCF_027887165.1 Monodelphis domestica | reverse complement strand
CCTGGATCTCAATCCACTGAGCCACTTAGCTGCCCTCCTGTTTCTTGATATTAGTTTAGTTTTAAAAGTTCCTCTACATCCTGTCCGGAGTTCCTCCCTATCCCCTCATCTTATTCCTCTCTCTTGATATATCCTCTCCTCCCCAGTTCCTCCTTTATCCCATCTTCCTTCCCTCCCGTTTCTTTTTTTTTAAACCCATCTAATTTTCCCATTTCTGACAAGAGTAAGATTCAAGTACCTCTTCCTCCACTCCCATTCTCCATTCCTCTTTCCTGTAAGATAGCCATTCCACCCTACCTCCTCTTGGTCTATTCCATTACATTCACCTCAACCTTGTGTGAAGTGGAACTTCGGTGGGGGAGGGGGGGAAAGGTCTTGCATCCCCAGAAATCACTAATGAGCATACAGTTAATGTGCTGGCAGAAAAACAGCAGCTTTATTTTGAGAAAACAGTGGACAGCAGGGAAGAGGGGGAAAGTGGGAGGGGAGGGGAAGAGAAAGGGATTCTGCTCACATAAGAGGCCTTCTTGGGGCAAAAATGTCCTCTCATGTATAATCACAAACTTTTATGATAATCCTGACAAAAGATTCTCCTCCTTTGCAATGTGGGAGGAGGGGTGGTGGTGTTGGAAGGAATTATGACTTTTCAAGTGTCGAGGGCATGATTTTCGTCATTATGTACCCCTAAAGACCCCCATGATAAAAAACAAAAAAAAAACCAAACCCATGACTATCATGGGATTTTCAGCCTGGGACAGTAAAGATACTTTTAAAACTCCCTATTCTTTCTTCAGCCTGGAGTTGGCAAGTTTCCCAGGCTATAGATAAACTCTTCTCAAGGTTTTTGAAAATAGATCAGGAAAATAAAAATTTTATGGCAGGGGGCAGCTCTACTCCAAGGAATAGTAATACTCAGAGGTTTTGAAAATTGAGATTATACATCAATTACTACTTTGAGAATTACACACTGAATCTCATCCCATACACCTCAAATCTTCCCTCTATACACCCCCATTCAAAATAACCAGGCAATGATGCCATTCCACAGGGTCATAGATGACATTTTCCCAAAAAGGAACCAAACAGTTTGACCTTTCAGGTTGCTTATGATTAGTTTTTCATTTCCTTTGAGTGTTCCTTATATATCAAATTTTCTGCTGAGTTCTGGGGTTTTCCCCAGGAATAGTTGAAGCTACTCTAGTTTATTAAATGTCCATCTTCAACCTTTAGAATTATGCTTACCTTTCCTGGATATGTAAATGTTATTCTTGGTTGTAAGCTCAGTTCTTTTGTTCTATGAAATACTTTGTTCCATGTTCTGCATTCTTTTAATGTTGGAGCTACTAAGTCTTGTGTTATTCTGATTAATAGCTCTACAATATTAAAATTTTTTTCTTGTGTGTAGTATTTTCTCCTTATCCTAGGAGTTACAAATGACATTAGCAATGATATTTCTGTGCATTTTTATCTTTAGATCTCTTTGAGGTTATGATCAGTGGATTCTTTAAATTTTATCTTAACCTCTGATTCTAGAATTTCTGGGCAGTTTTCCATGATAATTTCTTGGAGTATGTTGACTAAAACTTTTTTATTGTAACTTTCCAGGAGTCCAGCTATTCTTATATTGTCTCTCTTTGATATGTTTCCTGGTCAGTTGCTTTTGTGATTGTGTTTCATATTCTCCTCTATTGTTTCATTCATTTGATTTTTCCTTATAATTTCTTATTGTCTTAGGAAATTGTTAACTTCTCCTTGTCCAATTCTGGTTCTTAATAGATTACTTTTTTTTTGTGACTTTCTGCATCCCTTTTTCCAATTGGCTGATCTTTCATAATTTTCTTAATTTCATTTTATTTTTCTAATTTCTCAACCTTTCTCATTTGGTTTTTAAGGTCTTTTTTTTTTTTCAGCCCTTTGAAAAGCTCTTTTTGAGCTTATGGCCATTTATTGTGTTTCTTTGCTGTTTTTGAAGTAAGTGCCTTTATTTCACTGTTCACTGAGTTTGAGCTGGATCTTCTTCATACTTGTAGTAGTGATCAAGAGTTGGACTATTTCTCCTTTGCATTTTAATTTTTTAATTTAAAAAAATTTAGTGGCAAGGTCAGTTGATTTAATTGTTGGCATTTTACTGGACTTTCAGGGTTCCTATTGTGCTGGGGTTTATTACCTCAAGTTTCAAGATTTTTTGTGTTTGTTTTTACTTGGGTCCTATTTAGTTATTCTGGTTCTTTTAGACTTATAGAAGTATTAGCTCTCAAGTTACCAAAAAATCTCTTTAAAAAATTGATTTCTGAATTTTGAATTTAGACAAAAATGAACATTTCCTTATACAGAGCAGAGCACAAAAAAGATTGTGTATGAAACCATGAACCTTAATTTCAACTTACTTTTTTTAGTTTATAATGATTTCCATGTTAATCAAAATTGTCTACATTTTAAAAAGTATTTCAGTGGCTTTCATTTATTGGTATTACTGTTGCTATTCCCCAAACTCAAATAAAAATCAGGAGAAGAGAGAACTTTCTGCTAACAAGTGAGCATTGTCAAGCAAAAGAAATCCACAGAGGGGAAATGTACACAAATCTGTATCTCCATACTTTGAGGTCATCACTTCTCAGGGTGAAGGTAAACATGGTTAATCATATGTTCTCTGGAGATGTAGTAGGTCATTGCAATGACTAGAATTCTTAAGTCTTTATTTGTTTTCCCTGGTATAAATTGTTGTTCTGTTCACTTTTCTCTACATCAATTCCTGTTTCTTAGAATTCTGTGAAATCATCTCTTTCATCATTTCTTATAGAACAATATTATTCTGTTATATTCACATGCCATAATTTATTTAGGAGTTTCTCAGTGTTTTCTTGACTGTCAAGTCTCATGACCGTTTCTCATTCTCAACTTTCTTGACCTCTGCAGTATTTAACATTGCTGACCACTCCCTCTCTCTGGCAGCTCTCTTCTTTGGGTTTTAGTCATTCTCTTTTTAAAATTCTTTGACATGTCTCAGCCTCTTTTTTTTTGAATTTAAAGATATTTTTCCAATTACATGTGATAACAATTTTCAACATGTGTTTTGCAAAACTATCAAATCCCTTTGTTTCTCTCTCTTCCTTCCCTTCCCCTCTTGGGGTAAGCAGTTTGATCTGGATTATACATGTGTTACCATGTAAAACATTTCCATATTGGTCATTGATAACAAAGAATAAAATAAAACCATAAGTAAACTAATGTAAATAATTATATGCTTTGATCTGCATCCAACTCCAACAGTTCTTTCTCTGGATCTGCATAGCAGTTTTTGTCATAAGTCCTTTAGAATTGTCCTGGATCATTCAAGAGTAGTTATGAATCTTTCACAGTTGATCATCATACAATATTGCTGTTACTGTGTACAGTATTCTCCCAGTTCTACTTATTTCACTCTGCATCACTTTATATAGATCTTTTCAGCTTTTTCTGAAATCATCTCTGCTTATCATTTCTTATAGCACAATAGTATTCTGTCACTAGTATGTACCACAATTTGTCCAGCCATTCCCCAAAGGATGGACATCGCCTCAATTTTCAATTCTTTGCCATCATGAAAAGAGCTGCTATAAATATTATTGTACAAGTAGTTTAATTCTCCTATTTTATTATCTCTTTGGGACACAGACCCAATAGTGGTATTACAGGATCAAAAAGTATGCAGTTTTATAGCCCTTTGGAAATAGTCCCAAATTGCCCTCCAGAATGGTTAGATCAGTTCACAACTCCACAAACAATGAATTTGTGTCTCAATTTTGCCATCACTGTCTTAGATTATCTCTGGCTTAATAGTCTATCCATCTGTGGTCTCTTCTTGAGCTTTAGTCCCACATTAGCCTAACTTTGGGACATTTTGAATTGGATATCCTATAGGCCAATATTTACAAAACAAGTGGGTGCTACAATGGATTTAGGAAGACTTGAATTCAAATCCAGACTCAGAAATTTGCTAGGTGTGTGACCTTGGACAAATTATAAACCTTTATTTGCCTCAATTTTCTCATCTTTAAGTTAGGGATAATAAGAGTATCCACCTCCTAGGATCAAATGAGACAGTAAAGCCACTTAGCATAATCTGGTATATAGTAAACATTATATTAATGTTAAAGTAATGATAATAAGTAATTATTATCTCATCTTTTCTCCCTAAACTCATCCCAGAGCAACTAGATGGTGCAATATATAACTTGGAATTAGGAAGACTCATTTTTTGGAATTCAAATCTAAACTCAGATAGTACTAGCTGTGTGATCCTGTTCAACTATTTGCATCAGTTTTTCATTTGTAAATTTAGCTCCAGAAGGAAATGGCAAACCACTCCATTTTTTTTTTTGCCAAGAAAACCCCATTGGAGTCACAAAGAATCAGACCTGACTAGGATCAAACAAACTACTATACAAATGAAAACTTGCTCCTCTTCTAAAATTTCTTGGTTTTGGTTATCACTGTCTTTCCAGCCACCTAGTCTTAGTCTTGCTGTCATCTTTCATTTCTTTCTCTTACCATATAGATCTAATCATTTGCCAAGTAGTGCAAGTTCTCCTTTAACTCACATGGCCAACCCCATAATTTGGACTCTTTATCTCTACTCTGTACTATTTTATAATAGTTTTCTAGTCTTCTTGCTTCAGGGCTCTCTTCTTTCATTCTATCTTTCATGTAGCTGCTGTTGTGATATACTTAAGTCCAATAACATACTCCCCCACACCATAAATTTCTTTGGCTTTCTATTCCTTTTAGAATCAAGTATAAACTCTGTTTGGAATCTAAAGATCTTAACCACAAGGATCCTGACTATTATTCCTTGTTTCTAGTATTATTATAAATTTATCCACTTCGCACACTTTATGATCTAGCCAAATTGGATTTATTCTTTTTTTCTGCACACAAGACATTTCCTCTCCCATCTCCATACCTTTATATTGACTACCCTTCATGCATAGAGTTAAACTTCCTATTCTTGGAATTAATACTTAATTTTAAAGTTTAACTGAACTTGAAGGCTTTTGTGATTGATATACTTTTTATATTTACATGTCTCCTCCAAAAGAATACCTTGAGGGCAGAGACTAGGACTACATTTTTGTTGTTTTTGCCTTTATATCCCTGGTACTCATCACAATATTTGGCACACAGCCAATTGTTTGTTAATTGATCTGCATTTATAGAGTTTCTTTATTGGACATCCCATTTCTCTAGAATTCAGCTGCTCTTAACCAAAATAAAATGCATTTCAGTAACTTTAAAGATCCTTTTATGAGCTTTAAATATATTTTCAGTAGAAGTGAAGAAATAGAATAGCGACATTGGAAGTTTAGACCTGTGGTATTGATGGGAAACACATTTCTTCTCTTATTTACTACCTACTTTTAATTCACAGAAGAGAAACTTTTCTGCCTGAACTTCTTCATACCTGTTTATCAGTCAAAAAGTTAAGAAGCAATAGAAGTTGATTACATAATGTTGACTTGGATTATCTATTTATTTTACCTTTTTCCCCAATTTGCTTTAGGAACGTGCCATTAACCATGCAGCAGGAAGCCATGGAGTATCTGGGATATTTATGAAATATGATCTTAGTTCCCTTATGGTAACAGTGACTGAAGAGCATATGCCATTCTGGCAGTTTTTAGTGAGACTATGTGGTATTATTGGAGGAATTTTCTCAACAACAGGTAATAAAATATTTTTACATCTTATTTCTGGAAATGCTGCTTATTAATGGGAAAGAGGGTTGATTCAGAGTCACAAAGGAGGAATGATGCAATGGAAAAAATAATGGATTTATTGCATAAGTCATGGGTTTGAATCCCTACTTTGCATCTTAACCTATTTGGGCCTCAGTTTCCTCATTTGAGCAAAAAACTAAAAATTTGGTTTATACATCTGAGGTCTCTAGCTCTAAATCTGTGATATTGTAATCTGATTTTGAGTTCTGGCTCAAAAACTGTGACCTTTGGTTAAGGCTTTCTTTCCTTGTTTTCTCATCATTAATGGGTTAATAATACATATCTATCTCACAAGTCTGATTTGAGGAAATTTTTTAAATCATAAAAATGCTAATATATAATAGTTTTTAATCACTTTATAAAATGAATTATTTAAAATAGAGGCCTATAAATTAATCTCACTTGATTGTCAAAACTTTAGTCCTGAATTGAAGAGTTCAATTTTACTTAAGTTGCTATTACAAAGATCTGTAATTTTCATAAGAAATGCTATTGAATTAAGGGAAGAATAGTTTTGTCTAGAATTTCAGTTCTATGCTTGCTAACTTACTGCATGTTTAAGATATCATGTAATTAAATAATTTATCTTTATTGCTTGTTGTGGTTTTTAAAAAGTTTTAGTGTTGGGCATGCCATTTTTTCCTTAATTTGTAATAACCATATTGCTACTTAGCTAATCATGTACTGTTACAATATCATTAATTTCCCAAAAGAAACAAAAACAGCCCTCAATGTTTTTTTACTTTGGAAACCTTTCATGAAACTACTTGGAGAAATTGAATTTCAAGGACCAGGAGTTCTGTGGCCTTAATTGCTCATACAATTTTTTTAAATGTCCATTTTCCTTGAAAATTACAATTCTGGGGGGCAGCTGGGTGGCTCAGTGGATTGAGAGCCAGGCCCAGAGATGAAAGGTCCTAGATTCAAATCTGGCCTCAGACACTTTCCAGCTGTGTGACCCTTGGCAAGTCATTTCACCCCAATTGCCTAGTCCTTACCACTCTTCTGCCTTGGAACACAGTATTGATTCCAAGACAGAAGGTAAGGGTTTAAAAAAAAAATTACAATTCTAAGTTAAGCTGTTGAGTAAGACATGTCATCCATGAAATTACTCGCTGTTTTCCACACCTTAATCCACAATATCTGATTAGTTGTTATTGTTTTAAAATGGTAATTCAGGAATTAGTTAAGAAAGAAAATACTTATTTTCTGACAAGTGTACTTTATATGCACTTATTCTTAACTACAGGCATGCTTCATGGAATTGGAAAATTCTTAGTTGACATAATTTGTTGTCGTTTCCGACTTGGAGCCTACAAACCTGTTACTTCTGTAAGTAAGAATAGTAAAACAACTATCTGAATATCAATATTGTATTTCATATATTGCAATATTTCAAATAGAGATTGAGAGGCAGGCAATGTCAGAATTAAAGACCTAAGTTCCAGGTCTAGCCTTTTTATACTCACTGATTGTGTAACCTTTTTACTTAAGCAAGTTACTTAACTTCCCAGGCATCTGTCTAGGCCAATCTTGTTGCTTGTCTGCTTTGATGTAGGGTGCTTGCTTACTTGAGGATTCCCTACATCAGTGAAATGACAGGTGAATGGGGGGAACAGGCAATCAGGACCCCCAGTATATCCAAAATGAGTGAAAATAGTTTCTATCTTTATATTGAAGGCATGTTACAAGAATTAAAAGTAATAATCTGATCTTTTTCTGTTATGTTTTCTAGGTCCAGGATGGCCACACAAACAACCACTTACCTCTTACAAAAAATAGTATACATAGCACCTCCTGAGAAGAGGAGAAAAACTTTTTTCCGTGACAGAAAACTTTTTTTAAAATAATAAAATATTGTGCAATATGTTGAAAGAAAAGAAAGTATGAATGGGAAGGAGAAATCACACCTTAAAAAAAAAAACAACCACTACCACTTTGTGTTTGTTGTATTTGTTACAAATTTGTTAGAGGAGGCCACAAGGCCCATCTTCTGATTGAACCCAACATGAGAGATTCTGTGAAGAAAATCCCCAAGTACTACTTTCACAGCAGATGAGCAGTCAACATTAAAATCAGGCCATTCTGATTGGTAAGGTAGATTCTTAAAAGAAAAAAGTCAAACTGCATATGAATAAAAAAGTAGTAGATGTGATGAATCATTTTATTTTATAAAGCCATCAATTTAGAATTAAAACATGTTTAAGTAGTCCAGACATTGAAAATCAGTGACCAGTGTCACTATTAACACAGGAAAAGAACAGAAATAAGGCCTAAAATACTGCCATATTAATATTAATAAGCCATACTAATACAAAGATTCCATTAATTAAAGCTGGTCTAAAATAAGAAATATGACCTAATTGCTTTTCATCATAATTGGATCTTTTAATTATCTAACATTGCTCAAGCCAAGAAGAAGATAAAAAGAAAGTTATTATGACGACACTGGTGCTTGGAGATATAACTCGGGCATTTTCCTGACAAAATTTGAGAATTCTTTTGGATGGGTCATAGGAAAACCTATTGTATCAATTCCTTTTTTTTTTTTTTGCAAGGAGTTTATCATTTAACATATAGTGTAAGGAATTTAAAACTGAAAAAAATGCATCTATATTAGTGGGAATTAATCTTGTAAAGGAATTAAGACATGGGATTTCTATTTTGTGCTGTGTTGGTTTATGTTAATTTATCCAAGGAATATAAAGTTGAAGAGCAAATCAAGATGAACCAGCATTATGCTTAAGAAAAAGATATAGGGGTGTAAAGAGTACAAATGAAGAAATGTGATTTGCAACATATATGGCCTAAGTTTTTCTCCTCTGTAAAATGATGGGGTGTGACTGAAGCAATTTTCAATTCTAAAATTCCATGGGACAAAAAAACAAGTTGCTTGATTAATATTAAGAATATCAGGCCTTAGGTTTCCATTTCGGCAGAGTGTGAAGTTATATAGCTATAACCTCAGGTTAATTATAAAGAAGTAGTACAATAAAATTGAAAGTAAAAAGAGGACTGTAATCTGAAATGCCATTCATAACTATATTTTCCTATTCAAGAAACATGCTAAACTTTAGTTTTCCTTTTGTAATAAATACTTAAGGATTTGAAGGAAGCATTTATTCATTCCCAAAGTTCAAATCATTAAGGGAAACATGAATGAGGAAATCTTGCAGGTAAGTAATAGCTTAAAGCAAATAAATGCTAATATAATACACTGAAAATTAAATGGTGTCTTTATAGACAATGGTATATCGGCAGATAGTAAACTAAGAGTTATCTGGTAGACTTATTAAAAAAGGTGGGTGAAGAGGATTGCTTTTTTGAAAATAATGTTAACTTAAAAACAAAACAAAAAAATAACCCTTACCTTCTATCTTAGAATCAGTTTCAGTTCCAAAGCAGAAGAGTGGTAAGGTTAGGCAGTGGGGTTTAAGTGACTTCCCTTAATTACACAATGATGAAGCGTCTGAAGTTAAATTTGAACCCAGGACTTTTAAACGTGACTCTATCCATTGAGCCACCTAACTTCCTCTATTGATAACCTTTTAACTTAACATGCAGAAGCAAAGGGAGAATTACTGAAGGAACTAGGTTGTAGTAGAATTCACATGTGGCAAGTACTTTGCAGAAAGTAAAAATATAACTGAAAAATTGGCTGCATTTCAAAACATGAAAGCTTTTTAACTCATTGAATTTCTGCTCAAAAATAGTTTGGTTCTAGGATTTGGAGTCATGAATAATGACCCTTATGTGCCTAACAAAGTATTAAAATTTTACTTTAAAAGCCAATTTATAGCATATGCTTTATGTTAAAATGTTTTTTAAGTAAAAAGAAAGAATCAGAACTTCATTATATTAAAAGGTTTTGGATAGCTTAATCCAATAAAATGCAGTTTAGTTGTTATTATCAATCTCTAAGGGAAAAAAATCTCCCATACAACACTAGAGCCACCATTTTGATTGCAAGGAAACGTGCTGTATAGGGTTTTTTTAAGGGTATTTAAAAAGATCGCTCACAAAACAAAAAAAAATTTTTTTCTCCCTTCTCTCATAATATTTAAGGTTTTGCAGATATCTTTTGCTTTAAAGAATGAATCTGTCCCAAGAAAGCAGAATTGTTAGTTCCACCAAATCAAATCCTGTTATGTTACTGATTTTCCTCAAGCAGACAAATAACCCTTTTAAAAAGGGATTATAAGGTGGGGTCCTGAGACACCTCCATGATAGATTAAAATCAGGGAACTACATCTATGAGTTTTTGTTCTCAACAAGCATTTTTTTTCCTTTGCACATTGTGATTCAACCTGTAGCAACTTTCCCCTTAACCTGGAGCTTTCCTTTTAGTTCTTACAACTTTATTAAAACTTTTTTTTTGCCTAGATAATTGAAATATCTAAAAAAAGAAGAGTAGGCATAAAAGTATTCATTTTTCTCTAATATCAAGTGATGCTACTAATATTATAGTTTGAGAATTCCTTAATTTGAGACTTCAGTTTCTATAAAGTCTATTTGTTCTTTGCATAATCAGTTTTGCATGTTGACTCAAAACAGAGTAGTTCTATAAATTATTTTCATCTGGGTATAAATGAATTTAGATATGCGTAGTTCATTGTAAGGATGAATAGATGTGTATCTGTTCATCCTTAAATCTTAAAAACATATAGCATAAACAATATAAGTATAGTATAGAAAAATTAAATCCTATGATTAAAAAATGCATTATGTGGACAAACATTTTTAATCCCTTATAATCTAAGCTTTTAAAATGTTTTTAAAATTAACAAGTCTCCTACAATATTGGGTAAGGATATGTTGCATGTTTTCTATATATCTTTGCTACTTAACAGCAATTCAAGAATGAGAATTGAAATGGTTTCTACTGTTCTACCATAGATTACTTTCTTTTTAAGTCCAAAACTTAGGTTCATGTTCAAGGTGTACACATTACAAGTAATTTTTAAAAATCTTTAAACTCCAATTTAGAAACTTACAAGATTTCAAGAAACCAGCTTTTTACATTAGGACTTTAATATTTTGTAGTTTAGTATTTTGGCTTCAGTCTCACACAGCTATTCTCTTCAGTATTTGGAATCATGACCTTTTTTTGGTGCTTTCCAAAAAAAAAGGGAGAATGTATATCATTTCCCCTTGTGTATTTTATAGATCTGTGCCACACCCTATGGAGTCACTTTATTGGCATTAGTTTATTTTTTGTTTTCTAAAAAACCTCTGATGTATTTTTCTCAGAAACATTTATCCACAATGATGAGGTAATTTCTATTGTTTTATGAATAGAGACAAGACTGCCTTGTTTTTAGTTATTTTGCTTTGGGGTTTTGTGTTGTTGGTTTTTAGGAATAAGTAGGAAGAATTGAAAAATACCACCCAAAAAATTATTACTCATGACTCAGGACATTTGGAATAAATAAAATAGTAAACTATCAAAACAACTAATTTGTCTTTTGATCTAAAGAAAAGAAATATGATATATCCTCAGATGTACCTTAAATGTGACAGACAATTGCCCTTCTGAGTAAAAACTTAGTAAAGATTTTAATGTAATGACCCTGCATTTTCCCTCTGCATGATAAACTATTCATATGGATATGGACTTCTTTTTTTCTTTCTTAGAGTAAAGATTGGCACCAAAAATATCATATGGGAAAATTGAGGGTGGTAGTATTATTAATGTGTTGTCTACCTGGATACTAGTTTGAGTAAAATGAATATTAAAAGTTAGCACTGTTTCAGAAAGTCCTTTTGCAGATTTGTTTCTCATTTTTAAAAGAAGTACCCAAGATACTTAACTTGCACAGTGCTATATGGATTTACATTTTCAGGAAAAATTTTTTTCATATAAGTAGAAAAAAAATAACATCAATCTTAAATGAACAAAAGGTAACTTTAGTATCTTTAGTGAACTTTTGATATTTAAAGCTTTGTTAATTGTATGCCTCTAATATTTTGTAAAAATAAGCCTTATATCTCATTCCTAAACAACTAAGTATACATTTATGAGCCATGAGTATTATAGGATATCTTTACAAATGCAGGAAAT
Source organism: Monodelphis domestica (assembly GCF_027887165.1). NCBI lineage: Eukaryota > Metazoa > Chordata > Mammalia > Didelphimorphia > Didelphidae > Monodelphis > Monodelphis domestica. Next base: position 16,991,508 of record NC_077231.1, on the reverse strand, counting down.
GCTTATTTATTGTTTGAACAGGTCATAGTTCCAATAAATCCTTTATTTTAGTTTTTTCAAATATGAATACCTGGGACTAGCCTGATTCTGTCTTTTTCCCACCCTACCTATGTGTAATTCCAGGTTGGGAGCAGTGGATCATATAAATTGGGGGAACACTTGCTCCAAGTGCTTCCCTGGATATCAGAAGAGCTACATCAGGAGGCTCAACTCTGTTCCAGTTAAGCATCCCCTGCTATGCTGAGTAAGCACAGTTTAAAAAAGGCACCACTCCTTACTTATGAACCATGGAGGCCAAGTGCTGGTTTTCTTTATTTTTTTAATTTAATAATACCAGACCCCTAAATCAAGAATAAGCATCTTTCTAGATCCTTTTTAGTGGGATCTTAGGGCATTAATTCCTGTTTACATTTTATGGTTAACACTAGGTAGATATGACTAGGTAGGGGTGACAGAAATGTGAATGACACCTCTATAAATTTTAGAAGTTAATTTTTGATATAGGTTCTCCATATATATATAGATAAAGAACTAGGTTAGAATCAGGAATATCTGTTTTTGAGTCCTTTCTATTAAGCCATATTAATTTTATTGCCCTAGGAAAGTCCCTTAACCTCATAAATATCTTCAGGCAATTCTCAAAGACTTTTAACTTGTAAGAATAGTTGATCTTTGGTAGATGGAGTCTTTTTGCTTCTTACTGTTCATATAGTTTAATCATAGATAAGGTTGAAGGGAGGAAAAATGGGGAATCTTGAGACTAAGTTTAAAGTGTTTCTATATACCATTAAAAACAGTAGGGTCTTAGGTGATGTTCTGTTCATAGCAGATCTATTTACTGTGAAGTTAACCAGAGTGATAGAAGCCAAATGAAGCATAACCGACAAGGTGCTGGTGAGGTGATATGAACTGTAATTCTTAGCTTTAGAATTATCTGATTTGACTAATTTATCCTATAGGCAAAAACTATTCCATGGCATTTAGTGTGACTGTGGTACAATGGAGGGAGCTTTGACTTTGGGGTTAAAGGATTTGGTTTCTGTTGTTATCTTTTTTCCTACCTATCTGACCACAGGCAAATCATTTAACCTACCTGGGCCTTAATATCCTCATCTGTAAAATGAAAGTGTTGGACAGGATGGCCTCTGAGGTCCCATCTAGCCTGTGATATTTTACCATATTGAATAACCAAACCAGCCAGGGCTTTATAAAGAAAAGCTCCTCATCAGTGATAAGCATGTCCCCTCATAATAATAACTTAAATGAATAGTCCTTTAAAGGTTGTAAAGTACTTTCCTTTTAATAACCTTTTAGAGATTAAGAAAACAGGCTTAGATGAATGAGGTGAATTTTAAGTATGGTCACACATTTATTAAATGACTGTTAGGATTTGAACCCATATCTTAGTGTCTAAGTCCACTTCTTATTGCATTACATCATAGCTTAGCAACAACAAAAAAGGAAAGTTCTATGCAGTTTTAGTTTCTGTACTTTTTATAAATGTAAGCCAGAAAATGTTCCCAAAGGGTAATGTAAGAACATAATAAGACAGACTTTAAAGGAATTATTTTCATCCAGAAAGATGTCTAGAAAGACTCAAAAGTCTAAAGTGTAGGGGCAGCTGGATGACTCAGTAGATCGAGAGCCAAGCTTAGAGATGGGAAGTCCTAGGTTCAAGTCTGGCCTCAGATACTTCCTTGCTATGTGACCCTAGACAAGTCATTTCACCCCCATTGCCTAGCCCTTACCATTCTGCTTTGGATCCAATACACAATATTGATTCAAAGACAAAAGGTAAGGGTTTAAAAAAAAGTATAAAACATAGAATTCCAAATAAAAAAAATATATTTGTGCACTGAATTTTGATATTATAACGGTACAGTCCTAGGAACATAGATTAAGAGCTGGATGTTAGAAAACCTTCCAGTCTAATATCATTTTATTGATGAAAAAACAGACCAGAGATTAAGGGACTTGGTCTAAGTCTTTTAGGTAGGAAGCTGAAAGGCAGTATTTGGAGCAAGTCTTCTGGTTTTATAGTTGACATCCTTTTCCATTGTACCAAACCACCCCTACGATATAATTTTTTGAAATTTAAGAGAGGAATATTAGACGATCATAAAGAACTATGTTTTACTTGTTACCTAACTTGGACTGCAAGCCATTCTACTAGTAGACCATCAGTTATGGGAAGTTTATATGCAAGGGGGATGGTCACATTCATAGGTCTTCTAGGAAAATAATTTTCTTTAAATTGGTTTCTCCTTATCTTTTGAAATTGGTGATAGCACTGAGAGGAGGTATTTCACCAAGACATCAAAGGCTGAGTAGAATGGTAAGTGGGACCATCACTGAAATAATGTGATAATTCTTATGATGTATGATTCCGAAAGTGTGGAATTTTGAAAGATGTGGTAGACCACTGAACAGACTTGGAGTCCAAAAAAATAAACCTACCTTTCGATCTTGCTAGCTGGACAAACAAAATCACTTAATCTCTCAACCTTAAGTTATCTGTATAAATGGGGATAATAATTGAATATACTCTTCAAAGTTGAGAGATATAAAATGAAATAATATATGTAAGACCTCTTGCCTAATGAGCAAGTTCATAGATGCTGAAAAATTCAAAGTAATACTTTAAACATAGTAATTTTTGTTTATCAATTTTCAAAACTATTTAAATGTCTTACTAGTGCCTTAATATAGAACAATCCTGGTAAGTATAAGCTCGAATTGGTTAGACAATATTGCTAATAAGGTCAGAGGTCATAAACATGCTCCAGCTAGTCAATTTAATGCAGATAATTTAATACACTATACATTTAACCTTGATCTGCCACCTCAGATATGAATTCTCATTATTCAAAGTGATAACTTAGGCAAGAGACAGAATATTTGTAAAAGCCTATGAATATTACTAGAAAAACGACTAAGCATAATTGATTTAGGCTTAGTCTCCAAATGCAGCATAAGTGTATTTTTAAAAATGGCTATTGTACCTGCTTTCCAGATATCATTTAAGAGATATACATTGAAAAAAAAATTTTTAATTCAGTATCCACCTTCCAACCCCCAAAATCCCCCCTGCCCCCCCAAAATTGAGTTCTGGTTGTTGGCCAGGAAAGGGGGCTTTACTTTTGAATTTCTGCCTGTCCTTTACAGGATAAACTCATATGTCCACTTATAGGAAAAGCCTTCTCTGATTTCTACCACCATTCCATTTAATAGTTTTCTCATTGTTTTAAGATCTTCAGTAATGAATTCTAAATTCCTCCAGTCATCCTATTCTATTTTTGCAGTTCGCTTTTTTCCTTATTTGGGGCCAAAATATGCTTCCATATAGTTTACATCTGTTGGGTCTAACCTCCATTCCTAGGACTAGACAAATACAAGCCCTCCTAATTCCTCCATTCTGCACAAAACAATTGTGAGGCCTCAGTGAAATCTCTTTAACATCTAAAGTTTTAGTAAAGTTCACAGAAATTACCACACTAATTCATTTTCTACATTAACAACTCTTCAAATAGTGAAGGAACAAGAAGTTTTACAACTCATACAGTGGCCTGCTGGTTGTGGTACCTACATCAAGGCCAAATACATTTTTGGTACCTTATTTTTAGTTTCATCTTTCTTTCCAAACTCCCTATTACAATCTGAGGTCATGACTGTCCTTCAGTCATTCATGTTTTTGGACTTCTGGTGACTTCAGCTTCACACTTCAGTTCCCTCACCCCACATCCACATATCCAGTTGCCAAATCTTATTGGTTCTTTCTACCTATCTCACATCTGTTCTCGCACAACTACAATCCTACTTGTCACCACATCTAAACTATTTGTTGTTAGCTTCCTAGTTGGACCTCTTGCCTTAATCTTCTCACTCCAAAGTGATTTTCAGTAAATTCTAGTGACTAGTATCAAAATATTTCATCTTATTTTTGAAATGTGTATTTACATAAGTAATTTATAATTTAGAGATATACACTGGAGGAATAGGTAGTTATTTTAGTGACATCTAAAAAATTTGGAATGAGCTTTATTTTTTTTTAAAAATTAAACATTTAAAATAATTTTTTAAAATTTCGAGTTCTAGATTCTCCCTCTCCCCATTCCCCCACTCACTTTGTAGGCAAACACTATATCAGTAATACATGTGAGGTCATACAAAACATTTCTATATTAGCTATATTAAAAAAAACTTGAGACAAGTGTACTTCAGTCTACACTAAGGATTCAGTTCTTTCTTTGGAGGCAGATAGTACTTTAACATCATGAGAACTTTGGAATCGTCTTAGATTATCATACTGATCAGAGAAGCCATGTTTTTCACAGTTGATCATCAGTATACATTACAGAATTGCTGTGCATAATAATGGTTCTTTGATTATTATTGAGAAATGGCTTATTTTTATAAATTTGAAATGAGACCTTTGTCAGAGAAAATTATAAAATTTTTAGTTGTCACTTCATTGTCTATGGTACTTTTTTACAAAATGTAGTTTCCTTGATTATCTCTTTTAATTAGGTTTCTGCTTTTGCTTTGTCTGAGATTATGGTTGCTACTCCTTTTTTTACTTCAGCTGAAGCATAATAGATTCTGCTTTAGTCCTTTATTTTAACTGTATATGGTTTTGTGTTTCAAGAGTGTTTCTTGTACGTACCATATTGTTGGATTTTGGTTTCTATTTCTGCTATCTGCTTCCATTTTATAATTCAACTCATTCTATTCACATTTATAATTATGATTACTATATATTTCTTTCCTCACTGTTTTCTTTTTATCCTCTCTTTTTTATTATACTGTTCCTCCTCATCTATTTTTTTATTCTATTTAATTTTTTAAAATTAATTTAGAATATTTTTCCAGGATTACAAAAATCATGTTCTTTCCCTACCCTTCCTCCACCCCCCTCCTGTAGGCAATGCACAATCCATTGGGTTTCACACGTGTCATTAGTTAAGACCTATTTCCATATTATTAATATCTGCACTAGGGTGATCATTTCTCAAGTCTATTTTTACTTCTGACCACTGTCTTAACCAATCTGTGTGTGCATGCTTCCCTCCATTACCAATTCCGATGAGAATGAGATTTAAACATTGCCCCTTCCCCCCATTTTCTCCTTCACTATAAAAGCTTTTTCTTTGCATGCCTTTTTTTATATAAGAAAAAATTTCCCCTTCTCCCTAGGCATCCTTCTTTCTTACCCATTCAATTAAAAAAAAAAATTTTTTTAGTTCATCCTAAACAATTAGATCACATTCAGTCCTCTATGTGTAGACTCTTAACTGCCCCCTAATGGTAAAGTTCTTAATAATTACATGTAGGCCTTGAATACCAGGCTATTCATGTCAGGCTTAAATAGTTTATATTGAATGGGAGCCTAATTAAAGTTTTGTGACATGAAAAGACTTTTGATTATGAGGACAATTTTTAAAGGTTGGATTGTATAGGGGAGAAATTACAAAACAATCTCAAGTAGGAGCTGGTTAAAATAATCCACGTGAGAGGTAATGAAAGCTTAAACTAAGATAAAATGGGATTCTGGCTTGCATTTTTATCCTGAAACAATTTGTAATCTGGCAGATTGGAGATGGAATCCCATATAATGGAAACCAGTGATAAAGAATCAGAACTCTTATTAAGAGATTCTTTGGAGGGTGTGTGTCTCTGTGTGTCTGTGTCCCATATAATGGAAAGCAGTGATAAAGAATCAGAAGTCTTATAAAGAGATTCTTTGGAAAGGGTGGGTGTGTATGTTGAAAAGTATTTTATTCCCCCCCCCGAAAAAAACTAAATAAATATAAGCACAAATAAAGACATATCAGTGAAAGGAGGAGGAAATACTCATTTTTATTCAATTTTTTTTCTTAATCAAAAATAAAAATGTGATTATTTGATTAATTAAATTATTGAAATTGCTGAACATAATCAAAATGCATAGCCAGTAATTTCTTAAAACTTTTGTCCCCATCCCAGTGATACATTTTGATTTGTATATTTTAAAATCATATTTGTTTTGTATCTCTATATTTCTTTAGCTAGCATCTGAAAAAACTCAAAAGATTTCTTCCCACCTGCTTTGTCCCAGAGTTGGGATGAAGTTAAATACTTTGGACTGTAGGAAATTTGGGCGTTTTCCCAAGAGGACCCTCTTATGGAGCCCAGGGATTGAACCTTTGATTCATTGGTTCAGAAAAATAAATGAGGAAACCTTCTACCATTGCAGATTCCCACCTTTTCTGCAATTTACAGGCTTAGAGAATTGCTTTTGACAAAGAAGTTAGTAACTTGCTTAGTCATGAAGCTAATTATATATCAGAAGGGAAACTTGAACCCAAATCTTAACTCTGAAGTAGGCCTTTCCTATTCCATTCTACTTTGTCTTCAAAAATCTCTAATCTTATTGAATGTCATCCCAATATTTGAATATAAACTAGCTGTTTTATTACTATATTTTGCATACATTATTCTTTAGCAATTTAGAGTGTTTACTCATTGCTCTTTTAGTTGTTGAAAAGAAAGTTGTTGCCACCAAAGTCCTTGACACTGTCAAATAAGTTCAACATCCAGAAATGGATAGTTTTATCACTGGAAATTATGTTAAAGAAGGGAAATTAACATCTGCTTTGATGCTATATGCTAAGGGCAATAGGACTTCTCCATTTTATGTGCATCAGAAATCTCTCTGTGTTGTTTCTCCTAATAGAATGTGAGCTCTTTTGAGAGCAAGGATAGTCTTTTTTATTTGTATTTCCAGTCTTTAGCAAAGAGCTTTGCATATAGTAAGTAGTTAATAAATTATTTTATGCACCTATTCTACTCCAAACAAAGGCTGATTTGGAGTCAGAGAACTTTGGCTTGAATCTCAGATCTGCCATAGGGCTAGGTGACCTCTTCCATTCCTTCCCGCTTGATCTGTGATCATATAAATGAACTGTATTTTTGGAGTGAGTGGTTTAATACCATCTAGCAAGCACTAATTACTAGGAAAGATGGGAAAGAAAATGCTATAATAGTGTTTTGAAAAACAGTTGTTCTGATATCATTAGCCCAATCAAATTAGCTTGTTTCATACTTCACCTGAAAATACAATAAACTTAACACTAATCAGTATGCCCAAGATTATAAACTCTTCCTCTGTACATAGTATACTTAACACTGAGTCAACTAGACTTATCAGGTTACTTATAAATAGAGCAATATTTTCAATCTAAGAACTATAAATACCTAGTTTTAAATCCTGCTTGACTTAATACTTTTATAATATATTCTAATTTTCAATTAAGAAATGATTTTTAAATTTGTCTCTGAAAACCACTCCCACCACTTGCCCTAATTGAAGTAACAGCTGGATGAGGCCTAAATATAAATAGGATTTACGGTGAAAATGGAGTTCTAACTAGCACAGTGGTATGATAGAAGAGGATAGGGAAATGATTTAGAAAAAAGTAATAGGCTACTTGAGGAGTAGTAAGTAAAAGGAATTTATATCAAGTCTGAGCCTTGGTTTAAACTTATATCCTAAATACAAAAGATTTGTGTCATGAACATGTTTTTCTTTAGTAATATTACTTTCCTAATTAAGGAACTTTTTTCTACCAAGACTTGAATATATTAATCACATGTAGAAGAAGGGGAGAAAGTTAAAAGATTAGCAATTTCTCCCTACAACACTTGTTAATGAGTTAAGAATGTTCTCTGTCCTTTTTTATTTTTAACTTTTAATTTAATCCCCAGAATGGTGCCACAGTACACCCTTGCCCTTAAAATTCACATTTTTCAATTCTATTCTTTGACATGTTTTGTGCCTTTGACAATACCAAAATGTAGCAAAGGGGGGAAAAAGGAAGGACAAAGACGTTATTTCCACATATATGAATGTCAAATACAGTAATTGGGTAATTATTCTAGGATCATTTTTTCCTACAAAGTTCATGATTATGGCTTAAGAGATTGCAATGAGGTTTTATTTTCATTAAGCATCCTCTGGAATATGAAGTACATACAACATGAATTGAGAAAATAGGAATTGAGATGAATACATGACTACACATATGCCCTGTAACAGGTAAAAGGACAAGTTCCTGCATGATTTCTAATGTTTGATGGCCACAGTTTGGTGTGTTCAAGGAGCTCAACAGAAGATGCCTTAATTTTGATTGTTCTCAGTGCCTGAAGGTGCTGGATGCCCTGAAGTAGGAAAGGAATTTATAGCAGAGGCTCACCACAAAGTACCAGATATTCCGAGCCATCTGTGATCTTGCAATGAAGAAGCGCCAGATGATGAGGAAGACGACGGTGTTAAAGAGGTAGTAAATGTTTCTGAGCCTGAGAAACAGACACGTGTGATTTAGGGTGGGGGGGAGTAAAACAGTACTCTAAACCTTAAAAGTATTAAGCACCTACAAAGTATGTAGAATTACATTTCAAAGAATGTGTCCTATTAAAGGTTAGGACATAAACTGTAAAAGTGTCAGGATTAGGAAATTCTTAAGTAAAAGCTATAATAAAAGCAAATTAATTTATAAAGTACGAAGCAGGCTGGAAGTAGTTTATTTACATGTGATAAAATCAGTGTGTTTGGTTTGTAAAATGGAATTGATGTATTAAAGAATTTGGTACAATTAATTCCCCAAACAGTTAAGAATGAGATTTTTTTTTTCCTTAGGCCAGGACATCTTGCTGAAGACTCTTACCTTAGCTAATTTTCAGAGAATTCGCACCTGATCTGTTCTAGGTCTTTGGTCTAAGGATATTTTCATATTTCGTGTACTCTAAGTGGAAATGACTAACTCTAGCCCAGTACAGCAGAGCTAAGATTCAGTATTCTGTTGAGTACTCTGAAAGAGTACTAATAGGAATAACAATAGTAAAATTCAAGTAATTAGAGAATTGTATCATCTAATATGGAGCAAGTGATTTCTAAATCTAAACTATCCAACATTGCTAATATTATCAGAAGCTACATTGACACTGTATGATTCTAGTGCCACAAAACACTGAACTCCAAACATTCTCTTCCTCCCCCCCTCCCCCAAATAATTTGGATTTGGCCTAGCAATTCTAGCCTCATCAACCATTTAGGAAGCTACTTGATCATTGGCAGGTCTTTGGTGATGAGAATACACCATTCCTCTTAAACTGTACATTTATTCTCATGTGAATATGCCTAATTAAGGAGCAAGTTCCACCCTACCATACCCACACACAAAAAGTACCACATCAATCATTTTTTATATGTTGGGGAAGGAGACCACTCCTTTTCATCAGTGTAAATGATTGGCTAAACTTCTGAATCAGAAGTAGGCCAGCTAAGGAAAGGTTTTGATTAGTCCTTATAGATGTACTGAATGTTTTTTGTACATGGCTGTCCTGAAGCCACATGTTCAGACAACCAGTGATATAAATGCTGAAAGATAGCTTCCTCTTTGTTTTTATTCCACTGATTGAAAATATGTTCCCATGCAGGAAATTTGAGGTTACTTGGTGAACCCTTTAAGCATCCCTTAAGTGAATATGATTGCATTGCCTGGCATGTGTTAAGCACTTAAATGATTTATGTCTCTATTGAACTCTCAAATTGATGTTTACTTTAAAAACAATTATTTTATTGCCTCAAAAACATTAACTTTATTGCTTTAAAAATAATTGAGGAAGAGCAATTTTAAGTTGAGTCTTAGTTGTCCCAGTACTACCGCCCTGTAGACACTTCATACTTAGCACAAAGCCAGAAGAATATTGATGTAGAAAAATGCCCTCTGTAATACACTTTAAATAAATTTGGAGCAAGTTATTAATTCCATTGGTAAAATTTAGTTAGAAATTCATTTAAATCATGCTAGATTCTGGATATGCAAAGCAAAAAATAAAATCAGTTTTTGGCCCTCAATGAAGTTATACTCTAATAGAAATAAATTTCTACTAAAAACAAACTTCCTTTAGATTTATTGCTTTTTTTTAAAGCAAAAATTTTACATTATTACCAGGTACTCTTAGAAGCATGAAATTTTATTAGTTGCTTAATTTTTTGAGAATCAACTTTGACTCCTTCCTATATTTCTTGCTTCCTACTTCTAGTAATTTATGAGGAAGACTACAAAATTTTTCTTTGTATATGAGAGTATATCTTTCAAATTCTACTACCACTTGGGTTCAGGTTCTTATTACCTCTTCCTCAATAACTAATAGCTTCTCTCTCTATCTATTCTTCTCTTCTCTCTTTCCTATGTTATCAAGGCAGATGATTATTCATAAGAACATTTTTATCATGTTAATATTTTATCTTCTCAAAAACTTTAAAATAAAATCCAAATTAAGCCTAGCAATTCAAGGCAGTCTGAGCTCAACCTCTACTATATTTTCCATTGTTCTCCAATTTTTACTCCTTGCTCCAATCAGGCTAATAAACAAATACCATAAACAAGTTTTGCATATTTAAAACTCCATGAGGAACATCTTTCAAATCCCTAGCCACAGATACATAAACACTCAGATTTGATTGGAATGGCCTCCCCAACATCCAAATCTTGTCTAATATCAACCCACAGTTTTCTTTTTCACAGTTATCTCTTTCAAGAAATAGGTTTTGAAGTCTTTAAAAATTATTGACTAATCCTCTTGTTTTGAATTTGTCAAATACTCTTCTGTTTAACAATTTTTTTTATTGCCTCCCTGCTTCACTTATAACTTCCTTGTGGTTATACAGTTGGTAGTACTCAATAATTATTAATTGACTGTTGATACTTACATTCTTAAATGTTTCTTTGCTGCAGGAATCCCAGCCATATCCTCCTTCAGTAGGTATTTCTTAACTCCAATGCAATAGTTTTCAGTGTACTCCAGCCAATTCAAGTGGCGCACATCAAAGTTGAATAACTGAAAGGAAATAACTGGTTTTACGGCAAAGACTGAATAGTTGAGCAGTAATGAATAATATAAAATTGAAAAACTTTTATACATAACCAAGTTTTGGAGAGTGGAGATTTAAGTTTGTTTTTGCTTGGGGAAAGACTAATGGTAATGGTGGAAACCTGTAATGTAGAAAGAGATGAGCAAATGTCTTGCTCTAACTGGTTACATTAAAGAATTATTTAAATATTTATTAAGAATGAAAGGAGAGGATAGAAACCAAGGGAGTGTATATTAGGGAAAGTTTATACATTAAATGAAATTAGAGCTATAAAAAAAAGAATTGACTACTTTAGAAGGTAGTGATTTTTTTTTTTTTGAGGTGTTAGGGGAGAGGCTGGATGACTACTTGTAAAGCATGTTAGAATGGGATTCACTTTTGCTGTTAATTGGACTAGAAGGCTTCCAACTCTAAATTCTAGACATTTTAAAGAATTTGAAGGGCTGTCACATGGAATTGTTGAGGGCTTGGACTATGGTAATACCAGTGGGACTGATAAAGAGGAAAATAAGAGACCTTAGAGAGAAGGAAGAAGGGAAGAAGAAGAGAGGGAAGGATGAAGGAAAGAAAAATAAAAATAAAAAAGAAAGTTTCAGTTTGCACTCTTGAGTCCAATAGCTTTCTTTCTGGAAATGGATAGCATGGTTCAACATGAGTCCTTTGAAATTGTAGTTGGCCATCTCGTGTTTCTTACAATATTATGTAAAGGGTCAGAGGAGTGGTCCCAGTCAGTATGTGACTTTCCAGCAATGTTCTTGGTTGCTTAAGTAGGTTAAGCTGATTACCTATAATTTTGTTTGTGCTGTTAATTTACTTGCTTTGCAAAATTTTTCTACACTAACCAGCATACTCTAAATCACCATAAATTCTCAATTAATAATTAATAAAATTATCCAAATTAATAAGGTTGAACATAATACTTACTTTCTGGTCTTCATTACTCAGCTGAGACATTAACATTTCTGTATTATATGTACTCCATTCCCAACTGTGATTAATGAAATACTCCAACATGGAAATGGTTTTCAACATGCGATTCATGAGTTTTGCCATTCTGAAGTAGAGATTAAACAGAAGTCTCTCAATTTTTCTACAAAATATATCTACTGGACAACCCACACTGTGAAAAGTTATCTTTAAGTACACACTAAAATTATTTTGAATTATTCTCAAGAATATATAGAGTTTTAAGTGAGAACTTTTAACTCTTATTTCTTCATATATTCCGTTAGGTGAAGGAACTGAAAAGAATCTTTAAATGCTTCAGTTTTCTTAGACCGCCATTTCTTTTTTATTCTTTACTCATTTCCACTATTCAGGTCTTCAGCAGGCCCATCACCAAAATTTTTAAAAAGCCTCAAAATTTACCCTTTTACCTTTATTAATATACATAAACACATACACATACATAATACATGCTTTAGATGTAGTGGGGGAAAAAAAACAGAATTCTCTATCCAGCCCAGAAACAATCTCATCTGTTTATAACATTGCATGATATTATACATTAAAAAAATGATCAGGTCTATGGGCTATATAGAGCACTATGATCATAATTACCCATATTATAAGAGCCAAAACTTCATTTAGTATTTATGAAGCCCAAGTAAGCCAACTTTGATAATATCACCTTAAAATGTAAATTTTTTCTATACATTTACCAGGAGTCAAAGCACTAGGAATATAAAGAAACCCAAAAAGACAGCTCTCCTCAAGAAGCTCAAATGCTAATGGGAGAGATGACATAAAAAAAATTGTGTGGACAAAAATACAAATAGTATACATGGAAGTTAATCCAAGAGGGAAAGTGCTAGCAATTTACACTGTAAATTCCAATTCCTCAACTTTTCAGTTCTCTTCCAAACCTTTCCTTTGTTCTAACCAGTCTCTTTTCCCTATCTTGACTCCTTGAACTACTTCAACTCTAAATACTTTTCTGAGTCTTTGGTTCCCTTATCATATCACTGCCCTGTCAAATTTTGGCATTGAATTGGTGAGTCTTAACATCTACCACTTTACTTCAATACAAATAGTGCTGAACATAGGAAGAGAAAATCACATATCTGTTCTGACTGGGTCCATTAGAAATTTATGTTATACAGCCTCATCTATGATCTCACTGCTACTACTATGTCCTACAACTCCTTTATCAGCTCTCTATCCCTCTCTCCAAAGTGGTTCCCATCAAACCTTTTCATCCTTCCTCAAAACTCCCATGGCTCACTTCCCAGCTGTGTGACCCTGGACAAGTCACTTGACTCCCATTGCCTAGCCCTTACCACTCTTCTGCCTTGGAGCCAATACACAGTAATGACTCCGAGACAGAAGGTAAGGGTTTAAAAAACAAACCAAAAAACTCCCATGGCTCACCTTCCCAGCTGATAAATTTTCATATTTTATAGAAAAAGAGACCATTTGCTTGAGGAGTCTCTTCTACCCCATACCTAACCTCTTAACATTCAGATGTCTTCTGCCATTATCTCCTCTGTCTCTGTCTCACACAAGGAAGTGTGAGTCTTTACTAAGACCCAACTCTTCACAAGTCCTTCCACTTCTTCCCATCTCCTCTGACAGATTGTCCCTCTCTGTCATCCTCACTCTCACGATTTATCTTCAATCTCTCCCAGGCTTCTGGCTAAATTCTTCCTGCTTACAAATACATCTACATCTCTGCTCAAAAACTTCTCATTTGATCCTTCTAGTCCTGCTAATTATTCTTATTTATTTCTTCTGCCTTTTTGGCAAAACTCCTTGAAACAGTCTTCATCTACAATGGCTACCTTCATTTCTCTCCTCTTATTATTCTTAACCCCTTACAATCTTGTTTATAATCTTATAATTTCTCTGAAACTGTTCCTCTGAAGTTATCAATGATCTCTTGATTGTCAAATCTAATGATTTCTTCTCAATCCTCATTCTTCTTTACTTCTTGTAGCCTTTGACACTATTGAGCACTCTCTTTGAAATTTGTCTTCTTTCTAGGTTTTAAGGACACTACTCTATCAGTTCTCTTCCCATCTATCAAACCACGCCTCAGTTTATTTTGTTAAATCCTCATCTAAGTTATATCCATTTAATATAAGAGTCTCACAGAGACTCTGTTCTGGCTATTTTATCTCTATTCACTTATTGATATCATCAACTCCTATGGATTTAATTACAATCTTTATGCTAATAATTCTCAAATCTGTCTATCATCCCTTAATTTCCATGCTGATCCTCAGTCTTGTATTTCCAGTTGTCTTTCAGACATCTTGAACTGGATGTCGTGGAGTCATTGTAAACTCAACATGTCCAAAACTGAACTCATCTTTCCCACAAAACCTTAGCCCCTCACATCTGTTAATATTTATGTCAACACCATTCTCCCAGTCTTTCAGGTTCATAACCTAGTTGTTTTCGATTCCTCTCTGTCACCCCCCCCCCACCAATATTCCTGCCAAGACATCAGTTTCACCTTTGCAAATTTCTCTAGTCAAGAGTTTTTGAATATTTTTCATATAATTATTGATAGCTTTGATTTCTTCATTTGAAAAGTGCTTATTCATATCCTTTGACCATTTGTCAATTAGGGAATGGTTTTTCATTCTTATTAATTTGATATAGTTTTCTATAAATTTAGTAATGGAAACCTTTATCAGAGAAATGTAACATCTCTTAAATATACTTTTTCCCCTCCTTTGATATTATCACTGCTCTAGTACATACAGCTCTTATCACTTCACACTTAGACTGTTATTTTGCTGGTAGCCTGCCTCAATTCTCTTTCTACTTCCATTCAGCTATAAAAGTTATTTTCCTAAAGCACAGATCTGACCATGTCATGCCTTACTCAATAAATCCAGTAGCTCTCCAGGATCAAATACAAAATGGTCTGTTGAGCATTCAAAACCTTTCATAACCTAGTTCCTCCCCTTTCCCAGTCTTCTTACACCTCATTCTCCAACATGTACCACAGTGGCACTGGGTCTCCTTGTTATTCCATAAAGAAGATATTTTTCTTTTCTCTATTTTTCATTCCATTCCTGGAATGCTTTCCCTCCTCTTATTTATTTACAGATATCCCTGATTTCCTTCAAGTTCCAACTGAAATCTATCTTTCTTAGGTAACTTTTCCCAGCTTCTCTTGATTCTAATGTTTTCTCCCATTTAACTATTTCCTTTTGGTGTTTGGGGTGAGGACTTGCCAAATCCTTTTCAGGACTGCTTTCCTTTGGCGGGTCAAATTGTTCTCTTTTCGCTGACCAGTTCTCATAGCTCCAAGAAACTGTCACATGCACAGTGACCACACCCTGTTAAACTGTCTTGGCAGGTAAGCTAAACCAAATTGAGGATAACTCACTCATTGGTGAGTTAGGTAGGGTGTCTGCCCCAGGCATATGAAGACTTACCCCAGCATAAGGAGTGAATGAGAACAATTTGACCTACTGGTCATGAAGTCAGCAGAAGCATGTACTGTGGATCACTTAGATTGGTTAGACATCAAAGAAGGCAAGGTCATCTTGACTTTTGTTTTTCCACTGGGCTTTGCTGACCCTGGAAGAGAGTCTTTGTGCAACTCTCACTTAAATCTAATTTATCTGCAAGTCAAAAGATATCACTCATATATCCTTTCAGTCCTCTTTTGAGTGTGAAGGCCCACAACCATTTATTTTGTATATAGTAGCTTGTTATATTTGTTTGTGAGCTACTTAATAACAGGAACTGTCTTTTGCCTGTTTTTGTGTCCTCAGTGCTTAGCACAGTACCTGGCACATAGTAAGCACTGAATGAATGTTTACTGACTGACTAGGGATGAGGAGATCACCAGGAGAGTCTTTCTGCAGAAGATAGACTTTGATCTAGATTTAGAAGGAAGCCAGGAGGCAGAGGCCAATAGGAAAAGCATTCCAAAAATGAAGAATAGCCAGTGAAAAGAAAGGGAGATGGGAAATGTACTATTGTGTTAGAGGAAGTAAACTAGTGTATCTAGATTGCAAATTGCTTGGAAGGGAAAAACATGTCAAACTTGAAAGGAAGAAAAGGGTTAGATTATGAAAGCCAGACATAGGATTTTATATTTGATCCTGGAAGTAATAGGGAGCCATGGGAGTTTATTGAATAGGGAAGTGAAATGGTTAGATCTGCATTTTAGGAAGATCACTTAAGCAATTGAGTGGAGGATGGATGGAGTGTGACAGACTAACCAGGAGGTTACTGAAATAATTTAAGTAAATATAAATTAAAAGGTAAATAATGAATTAGGATGGTAGCTATGTTAATTGACAAGACTCGGCAGAAGATTGGATATGTGGGATGAATGTCAGTAAGGAATGTTATAAGTAATGGTGATATTTAAGCCTGAGTGTTTAGAAAAATGGTGGAAGTTAAGAGAGAAGGATAAGGAGGAAAAGATTAGATCAATTTAGTGTTTTGATATCTTTAGGACTTATCCAGTTTGAGATAACCAAACAGCAGCTGTAAATGTGAGACTACAATTCAGTGGAGAAATTAGGGAAAATCCATATGCTAATCTAACTCATAAGAGCTAGAGAAATCACCACACAAGAAATTATATAACGAGAAGAGGTCTCAGGACAAATATTTAGGTGACACCCAAGGTTGATAGGAGTGATCTAGATGAAGATTCAGCAAAGAAGATTGAAAAGCAGTCAAACAAGGCAAAAGAGGAACCAATGTGTACAAGAAGGGAGGTTTATCAGTGTAAAAGTTTACAAAGGAAAACAACTATTAGATTCAGCAGTTGTGTGCACTGTCAGTTGAATAAGGAAGCTGGATAATGCCTATATTTCCTTTCCCTTTCTTGGTTAAACATCTTGAGAAAGATCTATGATCAGTCTCTTCTCCTCTTGACTTATTTATTAATTCTCTGCAGTCTGGCTTCCTATCTCATTAGTAAGAAAGTGAGGATTTTAGAGGGGTCAGTATGCTGGAGAAGAAGATAGTATAGAGGAATTTGTTTTGACAAAGGGAAGAACCATCTCTTCATGTGCAAGTCAAGTGAGAGGAGGAAAGAAGAAAAATAAGCTCTTGGTAAATGTTCTCATTTTTTTGGTAAAGTATGACCCAAGGACCTCAGATAAATAGTTACTATGGGAAGTTTGAGGATGGATAAAAAGGCCTTTGTGGTGATTGGGAGAATAAATTGATTAGAGATTATAAAAGGGATAGTCTTGATGCAAGGCTCAGTTTAAACTGTGTAATAAAATTTTAGGCATAGTTTCATGATTTTCTGTCTTTTAGTAGCACATTAATAGCGATGAAGTTATTGGATGGTGGAAATAAACCCATTTGGTACAGTGTGATTGGTGATAGTGCAAGGGATCAAAGGACTAGAGTGTAGTGTAGAGAATAGTGTAGAAATGGACTAATTCACAATGAGGTTGAGATAATAAGGAGGAAAGTATAGCTAGTTCAGGGATCTTGATCAGTTCAGAAAGAACTGAGGAGGACTCGGAGAACTCGAGGAATTAGATAGAGGTCATGGTGTAGATGAAGAACGGGTTGAGGTTGTAAGAAAGAAGGAAACATTAAGAGAAACTATGCCTACAAATTTATTTATTAAGAGTTAAAAGATTTTGATCAGATAAAGTAATCTTGGAATTCATGAATATGGCAGTGAAATATATGTGGGTGAAGCTAACATCTAGGGTATGAACTTTGTGTAACTAAGGTAGAAAGGAGGAGAATGAATGAGACACTTCTCACAATCTTACTATTCCATGGATTCAATTATGTGCCAAGTTTTATATATATACATGGTAACCCAAAATTACAAAAATATGGTATATAAATTTTTTATAAGTACAATCCTTTAAAATTGTCATTGTTTTTCTTATCCACTTTACTGTCTTTTCTGTCCTTCATTTTTCTCCTTGGGTATTTTTTCTGGATCCTTATACAAATTATAGACTTGCACAACAAAATATTGCTTCTTCAATTCTTTCTCTTTCCTCTTTCAATAAGAACCTCAAACAATAACCCAAATCTGGTAAATACCAATCTCCTTGAATTCATAGCTTTACTATTCCTTTTTTCCTCACAACTTCCTGGATGGGAGCAGATTGGCATTATTTTCACATTGCCAAAGAACATTAAGTAGCGATAAAATTCTCCTTCCTTAGGTTTTAAATTCTATTAATCAAACAACGAACACCAGACATCATAGTGCTCACAAAAGGGCCAGAAAAAAATAACATTATTTAAGCATAAAGTAGCATAAAGCTGATGATTATAATAACAGAACTATATTTTGTACTTTTCTAGCCAATTTCATACACTTCAAAGTAAAACTCTTGATCTTCAGAGTCTATAAGCCAAAAGAAGGGCATAGGGCACAATCTTCTTATAGATGAGAATACTGAAGGTGGAAAAGTTGGAATCACTTGCTTAAGTCATTTCAAAATGACTTGGCCAATAGTCAAACCCAAGTCTACTGGCTCCAAATCCAGTGTTCTTTCCATTAATTATATTCTCTTATTTTTTTATTCGTATCTGAAGGGTGCTTATACCTTCAATGTATTCCAAACTCATTCAGCATGAATTTAGTTTGCCCAGGATTCTACCACTCAATGACACTTTTTCAGAGTAGTTTGTCTTCTCACCTGGGTTTTCTTCCTGTGAGGCGAAGGTAGAAGTCATATATCACTGCTGGAGCCATGTGACTAATTGTGTTCCAAAGGTAAGTTGAAAAGCTGTTGGTTGTAAAGTCAGCCTTTGGCCTCCTAAATGCTTTCTCAAGAGGAGCTTTTTCAAAAGTGGCTAAGACTTGAAATCCTGGAAAAGAGAGAATACAATCAGTAAGTTCAGTTATGATAATATAACACCAAATTTATTGGAATATATGAAGTATTATATAAGTGAAGGGAAGTAACAGTATTTATTGTACTTTTTAATGATGAGCCCCTTCTTTCAGAAAATAAGAAATTTTTCCTTGTTCATGACAAAAATTAATACTCTAAACATGCTATTCCCAACTCTATCTACCTTTTTTTTTTAAATAAAGACAGAAAATTGGGTTATTCTCATCATTGGCTACATAGAGAAGTTGACTTTGGATATTGACTTTAAAGAAAAAACATTCTTTATTCCCAGATAAACTTGACACTGCCTCTAAGCACAAAGTCAAGTAGCAACCAGCAAAAAGAAATATATGAGTATTCTGTATAAATGTTAAGGAAGTAGTCCTCTCTGATGAATTTTAACTCTTAAAACAGATTTATTAAAAAGTGTTATGAGAGACTCTAACTGAAGTTACTGTCATTAAGACTCTAGGAATACAACGGATCCTTAGACTATAAAGAATTGACAATTCTGCTCAAATTGTGTTGATCTGAACAATGTAAGAGTCTCTCATAACACTTTCACAAATCCGTATTAGAGTTATCAGAGGACCAAATGACTGAAAAAATTAAGTTAGGCAATAATTATTAAGAATTCAAGCATTTTACTACACCTGGGATACAAAGAAGGGCAAAAAGTTCACAATCTAATGGAGAAGATCACATGTAACAATATGTAGAAATAATAAGTTTTACTCATATTTATAGACTCCAATCTATCTTCCTCAATATTCTGTTTCACAAACGGGCTTATTATTAGTTACCAAACTTGACATTTCATCTCCCAACTCCATTCATGAGCATAGACTGTCTCCAATGCCTGGAATGTATTCTCCCCTCATTGTTGCCACCTCCTTGAGACCATTGCTGATTTACTCAGTTATTAGTGGTCTCTTCTTTCTCATATTCTTGTATTTGGCTTATCTCCATACACCTTGTATTCTCCATTAGAATGTGAGCTCTTTAAGCTTAATGTTTAATATTTACTTTTCATTTTCCATCATTTAATTTATTGCCTTTCACATAGAAGGCATTATTAGATGTTTGTTAAGCTGATATTGGATACAATTACTAAATTAAAAGAAAATGTTATGCTGTATTTAGTAATATATTTATACATTGATATGCATATGTATGAATTTATAAATTATAAATAGATGGCTCAAATTACTAGATACTGACACCAAAGCAAAATTTGCTTTTCTGCAACTTTTACCCATCGTTCCTAGTTCTTTCCTCTTGGGCTGATGAGAAATATCTAATCTGGTGGCACTCCTTCAAGTACATGAAAGACAGATATCATGTTCCACTAAGTCTTCTCTTCTTCAAAATATAAACATCAACTTTTCTTCATGTGACATAATCGTAAACATCCACTTATTCTAATTGCCCTTCTTTGGATACAGGTTTGGCAAACAGAAATGGACATACCAGGCCTGATCACAGTGTAGAACTTTCACATCCCTAGTGCTGGTCACTTTGCCTTTCTTAATGCAACCTGTTTTAGATTTTCTGGCTAACATATATTGCTGACTCATATCAACTTTATAACCTATTAATCCTTAGATCTTTTCTAGATGAACTCTTTTATACTTGTGAAGTTGGTTTTTTTAGCTTAATATAAGACATTTTTCTTTACTAAATTTCATTCTGAAGCAATGAGCTAGCCTTAGTCAAAAAACTATTCAAGGCCTATTTTTGGCATATGCTGGCTGGGCTACCATAGGTAAAAGTTCATTTAAACTTTCAGGGTAACAGGCAACTCTTAAAGTTATAGACAGATTATCAATATCTCTGAGAGGGTGTTTCCAGACTTATTAGGCATTTACAACACCAAAGGGGTCTGAATCTCTTCCCCTTCTATCTATTTTTCCCCAGTCATAAAATTTGGACTGATATTCTATATTAAGGTATTTCTGGATCCTTACTCAAAGTCTAAGTAGTCCCAATGTCTAGGAAATTTGCATATGCTGTATCATTTGCAAATTTGACAAGCAATTCATATGTTTCACTGATTAAAAAAAAAAAAGTTAGTGCAGGGCCAAGCACAAAATCTCTGAGACAGTACTGGAAACTTTCCAAATTGACCAACCTAAATCAAATCAATCCAGCAAGCATATTTAAGCACCCACTATAGGTCATGCATTGTGTTAAGGAGTGGGGCAACAAAAAGAGGGGTGGGGAAGGGGAAATAGCTTCTTTAGAGGTGCTCTTGGGGAAGATAACATGCGAAAATGTATGTACACACAAGATATATGCAAGGTAAAAGAAGATAATCTCAGAAAGAAGGCAGTATGTGATTGGGAAAGGCTTCTTTTAGAAATTATGATTTTAGTTGAGACTTGAAGGAAGCCAGTAGAAGAATGAACAGGAAAGAGTGAAAATTCATTAGAATCAAGGAACAGCAAAGTGGACAGTGTCACTGGATCACAAAATAAGTGAAAGGGGCAGTAAGGTGTAAAAAGACACCAAAGATAGGAAGGGGACAGTTTATAAAGGGCTTTAAAAACCAAGTATACTACAGGAAGATCATTTTGATAGCTGAGTCGGGAATGAGCTAGAGTGGAGAGAGACCAACCAGCATTCTATTGAAATAGTTTAGGTGTGCAGTGATGAAACTTGTACCAGATGGCAGTATCAGAGTAGAGAAAGGGACAATGAACAGAACTTGATAGTTGATGGAATGGTGAGAAAGTGATCAAGGCTGGATCCTGGGTTACTAGGAGGATAGAGGTGTTCTTGTACTGAACTTTAAGATTTCAATAGGCAATTGGAGATATGAGACCATAATATAGGAGAGAAGTTACGGCTAGGCAGATCTGCTAGTGTGACAAGCCCTTTTAGTCTAGTCATTCAGCCAGTTCTAAATGTATTTAACTATACTGCCTAATTTATATCTTCATATCATGTCTACTCTGTTCATCCATATATTTTGTTTTAAAAAATATTAATTCAGTTTCATTATAGTTTTGTTGACATATAATTGATAAAATAGTTTGTAACAATTTTCTTTGTTTTCTTTTCATTTCTACTCTGAGTCTCCACTCTTCCTGATTGGTGATTCCATCTCCTCCTAGGTTGGCAAACCTATGGCATGTGTGTCAGAGGGGGCTGCTCCCTTCCCCCTCTCCACATAGGCCTAAGGAAATTTCTCACAAAACCTGTCCCTCTATTCAGCAGCTCAATGGGAGCACTTTCTCCCTTCCCTGTCTGGGGTAAGGCAAGGGAGTTCACTTGTGGTGTGAGGGTTGCATTTTGGACACTCACTCTCTAAAAGGTTAGCCATTCAGTATCACTTCATTCCTAATTCAACTTATTCAGTGAATTTCTCTACGTCCTTGCGAACCATCTTGCCCACACTGTAGAACCCATCCACATACACCTCCCTTTGCATTTTTCATCTCACCTTTTATGAGTCTCCCCTCATTAGAATATAAGCTTGAGTGTAGTAATTGTCTGCATTTTCAGAAATTAGCACAATGCCTAGTGCATAGTAATTGCTTACTAAATGCTCTATCCATTTTCTGTTGTAAATTCTCCTTTTTCATCTTTCATTTTAACTATTTGGTTTTCTTCCCTTTTAAATTAAATGAGCTAATGGTTTGTCTTTTATTGATTTTAAAAAACAACTCCTAGCTTTATTTTACTTAATAGGTTTTGAGTTTTCCCCCAATTTTATCTAAATCCTCAATGGCAGAATATTAGGTTAGTGGTTAGTCAGTTAGCAATAAGCATTTATTAAGAATCTACTTATTATGTTTATGTAATATTATGTTATAGGTTAAAAAAAGGCACTCAAAGAATTCACAAAGCTATTGAAGGAAAAACCATGCAAACAATTGTATATAGATAAGACATAGAAGATAAAATGGGATAGTCTCATTAGAGAAGGCCTGGAAAGCTTGTTGATGAGATTTTGATTGGGACTTGAAGGAATCTGGTAAAGTCGATGAGGAGGGGGAGAGCATTGGGAATAGCCAGTGAAAATGCTTATTTGGGAGATAGAGTGCTGTTTGTGAAGAACAGCAAAGTCAAATACAGAACAAGGAAAGGTGAACTTAAGACCTGGGAATAATTTTTCTCTAGTTTATATTGTTTTAATAGGAGAAAGAAAAAGAGAGAAGAAACAAATCAGGAAAGAATGAGGAAATAGAGTGAGGCAATTACTATTTCTCTTAACTCAGATTTCAAATACATCAAGAGATGTCTATATAAGCATGAAGGCAGTAGGGAAGGGAAGCTGGAATCTCATGAACCTCACTGTTATCTGAACTAAACCAAAGAAGGTGGAAAACACACTCAATACTCAAATAGGTTTGATCAAATGCTGATAATTCTCAAAAGCATAATAGGATCTTATATTTTCTATGTCTTTCAGTCAATTTTGAAATGATAAAGATGTGACCCATTATAGAATGTCATTTGTGAAACTCTACTTTTTCCTTACTAACACTCTTATTAAGAATGTTCTCCAAGGGGGCAGCTGGGTAGCTCAGTGGATTGAGAGCCAGGTTCAAATCTGGCCTGGCCTCAGACACTTCCCAGCTGTGTGACCCTGGGCAAGTCACTTGACCCCTATTGCCTAGCCCTTACCACTCTTCTGCCTTGGAGCCAATACACAGTAATGACTCCAAGATGAAAGGTAAGGGTTTAAAAAGAAAAAAAAAGAATGCTCTCCAGTTGAGATCAGATGATTATTTGAATGACAGATTGGAATTATTTGAATGTATGGATGGGAAAATAAACATATTTGTCAATAGTTGCCTATATATATTTTATATAGATATATACACAAATTTATATATAAATCTGAAAGCTCTGGATTGAATCTTTGACATTTCTGTAGAATTTGAGGTTTCTTTCATATCAGTGGCCTGTGGAGAGTTGCAAAGAGGACCTTCAAACAATGGCTGCAAGTTCAAATGAATATATAAATGCCTGTGTGTATATATGTATATATATATATATATGTTATATTCAAATAGTGATTACTGATGTGTGTATGTATGTATTGTGGATAGGTACACAACCCTTGATCATATATTACTGTCCTCTATTACATACACCCATAAAACCAATTGTTGAATATAGTTATACACACACACACACAAATTCTGATCAGTGACCAACCAGAGGACCATCATATTTATTTCCTGATAAAGAGGTAAAAGACAAACTTTTTTTTCACAAGGTGATGGTGTGGGTATGTTTTGCCCAACTATACTTGTTACAAGGGGTGTGGCTTTTTTTATTCATTTGTTAAAAAAGTTTGGAGGGGAAAAGGAGCCATTGTGATATCAAAAAAAGGGCAATTTTCCCATTTACAAAAAAATGCATAAAAGAGAAAAGAATTAAATAAAATAATTAGGACAGTTAAAAAATAATTTGAGAATTTGTTACATTTTTTAAAGCAAGTGGTATGAAATGGAAGTTCCTGGTTTCACATATTTTTGTGTTTTGTTATATATGTGAAATGCTTGTTTTGTATGTGTGTTCAGAATAAAAATATGAAGTTAAAAAATAAAATGAGTAAAGCTCCTAGGAGTCATTCAGGTTTCAACATTGCATATATATCTTTAAAAGTTCCCAAAATGTTTGTCTATTACTAGGCATGAGTTTAATTTTATTAAACTGAAATATCTTAAATGTTAAAAAATCATAGAAAGTCCAAAAGTAAGAAATACTTGGAGATTCCCCACAAATCAATCAGAAGGGAAATGGGTCAAAGATTTAACCCTTTCACTTTGTAGTTCTGTAGTCTAGGAATCAACCAAACCATTGAGGAAGTAGACTCTACTAGGCCTCATGGTCCACATTACTTCTCTCTAATTCTCTATCATATTCCTCACAGTAAATGTTCCAAATCTTTTCTCTTCAAACCTCTCAGACTACCCCTTTCTCTACCCTCTCATTAAAAGACATCACTCTATCCTTTACTATGAAAAAGGACCATTTGCCATGAATTTCCTCTTATTTACTTAATTTAGTTTAATGCATTAGCTATATCTCAAAATCCCTTGACATCATCCCTTATTCTTTCCTCATAGGCTGGTACCTAGTAAGGTAATGCAATGGATAGAGAACTGGACCTGAAGTTAGAAAGACCCGAGTTCAAATGCAGTCTTAGACACTTACTTGCTGTGCCCCTGGACAAATCACTATTTGTCTCAGCTCTTCATATATAAAATGGGGACTCACTGGAGAAGGAAATGGCAAACCATTCACTGGATAATGACTGAACAAAAAAAATGAATAGGTAGCCTTTTTACCCACCAAGGCCAGTCTTGCATGTTATTTGCTCCCATCCCTTATTTTTCTCCAGAATCTTGTCCCCATAATTGCTTTCTCTCTCTCTCTCTGATATTCAGTGTCTCTTCATGTGGCCAATAAATCCTTAGTTCTTAAAAAATAAGCCCTTATTCTTTAAAAAAAAAAAACCCTTTACTTGACTCTACCATGCCTTAAAGGTATCACTCTATATCTTTCTTTTATAGCTAAAGCCCTAGGGGGGAAAAAAACCTTTATTTTTGTCTCCATTTCCTTTCTTCTTATCTTTCAGTCTTTTGCAATCTGGTTTCTAGGCTTATTATTGAACTCAAATTCCTCTCTCTGAAGTTATCAGTGATCTCTCTTCGTTGTCAAATATGATCTTTTCTAAATTTTTATGCTTCTTGACCTCTACAACATTTGGTACTATTGTCCTAACTATTGTATACTTTTATTTTTCTGAGATTTTGTGACACTATTCCCTGTCTGACTACTCTTTCTTAGTCTCCTTGAATGGATCATCATTAATATCATGCCGTCTAACTGTCTTACCCCAAAGAGTCTATCCTTGATTATCTTCTCTCACTGACCTCTTAAACTCCCAAGAGTCTGATTAACATGTCCGTATAGATAACTTAATGATAACCTTTTATCCAGCCACAATCACTCCTGAGTGCTAATCTTGCAATATCAACTCTAAAAGTCATTAAATTGTGCTATTTAAATGCTATACATTTTGTACATTTCCTAGTAGTAATATCCATTCTTACAGACTACAGAATTAAAAACAAAAGAAAAGAGAATAATGAAAAACATGAAATGATACAAAATGTAGAATTCAACTGATTGAGAAGAGAGGGAAAACTAAATCAATCCAGTTTCATTGGGTCAAGGTCAAGAGATTTAAGTTAGTCTAGTGACTAGACTAACATGACTACTCAGATAAAATGAAAGCATATTGAAATTGTTTGTCCCAGGTGATTTATATGCTATTGTAGAAAACTTACCCAGGTCTATCCACGAGCAAGGATTGAGACTTCCGCTTGTGCAATGGTAGATTAAAATAGATTTTGGTCTGGAAAATAAGAGGAAAGTTGGATAAGTATAGCATTATGGTGAAGAAAATAAAATTATGTCTCAGGAAAGCAACTGTTGCTTAATAATAAGTAATGATTTTGAGTACCTTAGAGTTTCCTATAAAAGCCTGGAACATTCTCATTTTTTGCTTATACTTTAGGATTTATTTTGCTAAGTGGATTAGCAAAATTAAGCTGAGGTGGGACAGTTTAGGGGTCAAACATATGATGACTGCTCATGTGAGGTTTATGGGGATACAAGATATACCATGGAGATGAAAACGTTTATAGCCTACAAGTAACTCTTGGACATATTTGCAGAGCAAACAATTAGGCGGTGTTTTTTTCTTAATGTAATTAAGATATGTTGGATTAGGAAAAAAATAAATATTTGATTTTTCACATAGTAAATGACATTCTACTAATTATTATGAAATTATCTCCTAGAAATGAAAAATTGGAGCTATTTGCCATGAACTTTATCCTTTTCCATTTTCTTCATATTCTATCACATGTGTTTTCTGCCACTTTCTTCTCTTTATTCCTGTCTCACATGAACCTTACTCCTCAACCAGCCTAAGTCTTCTGTTTGTTCAAGTAATCCTATTCCATCCTGTTTTCTCCAAAAGATTGTTCCCTCACTCATCCCCTCCTCTCTTTCACTTATTTTCTGAAATACCATAGCTTGTTTAGCCATTCTCCAATTGAGAGATATGGCAGAAGAATTGGAAATTGCAGGCAACACGTAATGAGCTGCTACTATATTTTTGTGCATATAGGTTCTTTTCCTTTTTTTAAAAAATCTCTTTGAGATACAGACCTAGTACTGTTATTACTAAGTCAAAAGATTGAGTTCTTGTGCTGAAAGCTAGGATCTTTGCATTTCTTGAACAGTGTTGTGTACTCAATCTCTTCCACTGATCCACCACACAATTACCAGTACCAGATTGTTGGTGATTACTACTTTGAAATATATTTGAGATCTGATATGGCTAGGCCACCTTCTTTCACATTTTTTCTCATTAATTCCCTTGATATTCTTGATCTTTTGTTCTTTCCAATATAGATGAATTTGATCATTTTTTCAAGGTCTATAATTTCCTTTTTTGGTAGTTTGATTGGTATGACATTGAATAAGTAAATCAAATAAAATTTTCATTTTTGTTATTGGCTTGAACTACTGATGAGTAATTAATCTTTTTCAAGTTATTTTGGAAATGTGTGTAAATTTTTTTTGTAATTATATTTGTATATTTTTTCAGTTTGTGTTGCAGATATACTCCCAAGTATTTCATATTGTCTACAGTTATTTTAAATGGAATTTCTCTTTCTATCTCTTGCTGTGGAAACTTGTTACCAATCTGTGGATATGCTGATGATTTATTTGGGTTCATTTTTGATCCTTCAATTTTTCTAAAGCTATCAATTATTTGAACTAGTTTTTTAGTTGATTCCCCATAGTTCTCCAAATACATTATCATATCATATGCAAAGAAGTCCTGAAGTTATTTCCATAAAGCATAGATCTGATCATGTCACTCCCCAAACCCCTGATTTCTATTGCCTTCTGGAGCAAATATAAAATGTTCTATTTGGCATTCAAAGTTCTTCATAAACTAGTTTCCTCCTTCCTTTCCAGTCTTCTAATATACTCTTTAATCCAGTGACATTGGCCACCTGGATGTTTCATCAACAAGATGATCTACTTCTCTGCTCCAGGCAAAGCTGTCCCCTATTCCTAGAACACCCTTCTTCCTCCACTCTGACAACTGACCTCTCTGATTTTTTAAAATCCCAACTAAAATCCCACCTTCTCAAGCTTCCTCAACCCATTTTAATTCCAGTACCTTCCTTCTGTTAATTGTTTCCTATTTATCCCATATATAGCATGTTTTGTATATACTTGTTTTCATCTTGTCTCCTCCCGTTAGATTGAGAGCTTGTTAAAGGTAGGGACTGTTTTTTGCTCTTTCTGTTTACCCAGAGCTTAGCACAATACCTGGCATATAGTTGGGTCTTATGGTTGGTTGATTGATTGACTCCTAGGGTCAAATAGACAAATAAACCCTAATAACAAAGTTCCACACACAAGCTAATAAGAACTTTTAACATTGTTCTGGTAATAAGTTTTGAAGTGCCCTTGACTTCCCTGAAAGATCCTGTGAGAAATCGTAGTAATGTAGCAAATGCATTAGATTTAGAGTCATATGGTTTGCTTTTTTGCATTTATATCTGTGCTTAAAAATTGTGTGGGCTTATACAAATCTCTTAACCTCTCTTTGAGGCTTAGTTTTTTCATCTTTAAAACTTGATTAATATTAATTAAATTAAGCAATGAAACCAAATAATTATAAATGTATATAAATAAAAATAATTATAATATTAATTAATTTCTAGCAAATATCAATAAATAATTAATAAAAGTGCGAACAATATTGTCAACCTTATGGAGTTATGGTGAGAAAAAAATCACTTCATAAAAAATACACAAAGCATTATATAAACATGAGGGGTTTTATCCATAACTAATTTTTATGGGCTTATCTACTGAAACTCTTATGTCACTAAATAAATCTCTCTATTTACTTTGTACATGACAGAAGTAAAAGAGTAACAAGCAGTAACTGCAGGATTTGCTACAAAGCTTAAATATTTAATGAATAAAACATTTAATAAGGTACCCTTGTCCTTTATATGGTATTATACTCAGTCCTTTAATATTAAGAAAGGGTTAATAAACACTGCTTAATTGAGATCTTCCATTAGAAAAATCTTTATTTTCATATATACTCAACACATTAATCTTACTTGTCACCAATATTACCATAAACACATCCATACCTGTGAACCGCAGTGTGCCACCCTACTGCCAGGGTGAGGTTAATGACTAGATCCACTGGGACTACATCTGCCACAGCTCTTGGAGTGGCCTTTATGGCTCGGAGAAACCCTTTCCCAGTCTGCATAATGAGCAAGAATATGATTACAATCAGAGTTTTCAGTAAATGATATAACTCAAATATCTATAAATTCAATTTTTAAAGTCTCACGAATATTTTTTGGCCCTCCTGGGGACTGACTATAAAAGCATCCCTTTGCTCATCAGATTACGTCTAAACTCCTCATCCAGTGTAGAATGGTTGAAAGATTGCTGAGATTTGAACCTGGGTTCAAATGCTGCCATTGATACTTATTAGTTGTAGATCAGGCAGGTGCCTAATAGTTTGTGGCTACTGAAGCTCTGTGTAACTGTTTTGGGCCTACACAAGAATAACTGCTGGAGACAGATGTAAAAAAACCCTCTATTTAATAAATTTTGGGAAAGGTTTGAGGAAAAGTAGGGAAAGGTAATGAAGGTTGAGGATTAGGATTGATTCCCTAGTCTTAAAGGGTTCTAAGCTTTTTCCCCCACCACTAGTCTGCAAAGGTTGGCTTCTTGCTGGAGAAACTAGAGCTTCTTTAAAACCCTCCTTAAAACTATCACAGGGTCTATACTAAGTAAGCTATGCTAATCCTCTCAGTTATATAAATAAGTTAACTGTCTCCTTAGATCTCTTTCAGATTTAAATCGGTTCGGCTATTCACTCTCTCTGCCCACTGCCGGCCCTTCCAGGCCTACCTAGGCTTTAGGCCTAAGCAGGGCTCAAAATGGCTTGGCCCTCTCAGCATCCACACAAAGGAAAAACAGTCTCTCTCCTCTTTGCTGTTGATTTTCCCCACAGACTTATTCCAGAAACTATAACCTGTTCTCCTCCTTTACCTGCCACTTGCTTTTTTCAGTGTTCCAGGGAAGAGAACAACATTCTTCTTAACTAGCCTCCTTCTAAGGAAAAAACCTCTAGGAGTCCGTTGGCAGTTGGAAAACCCCAACTGACTCAGACTACCCAAAATTCCAACAGGCATCCTTCCCAAGATTCTGTCTGGACTTAAAGAAACCTTACTCCACTATTCCTTATCCTGTCCTTAGCTGTTAAGATCCCAATTACTCGAAATGTTCCTCATTAACCCTATGGCTTAATTAATCCTAATACATGCCTAGTACCCTGGGCAAGTAATTTATCTGATTATTATATTAGGTTAGCCCCCTAAAACTATAATTTGCAGAGCTGCATTGATAGAGGACATATTCTCACTTGGAATTTCATATGCCAATAAAATCAGAGTTTGAAAAAAAACAAACTTGTAGTTTTGATTTCACTCTGTCTTTGTAAGATTGAAATGAAATAACATGTGTAAAACGCTTCACAAATTTTAAGGTGCTACAGAATTACAATCTCTAGAGATTTCAAGGTCTCTAATTTAGTCCTTACCAGACCTTGTCTTCTACTATCCTCTAATATGAACTTTCTTCTAAATACTCCAACATTCATGTAATTTTCTCTACCTGGAATGTCCTCTTCCCCTATCGCTAAACTTTTCTAAATTCTATCCGTCTTTATTCCATTTCAAGGCTCACTTTGTCCATGAAGCTAATAGCTTTTAGGCTACAATGGTCTCTTTCCTTCTGAGCTTCCCACAATTCTTATTGTCATATTAATGTATCCTAAGGATATCTGAAATTTGACATAAAACCAAAACTCAACTTGTTATCTTTCACCCCAAATTTTCCCTCTTTCCAATCTGTTATTTCTATCAAGGGTACTACAATTCTTCCACTCCCCAAGGTTTGTAACTTTGATGTTATGTTAATATCTTGATATGTTATCTTGCTATTTCCACCTTCATTACATACCTGCCCTCTGGCCTGTGTTATATTTACATATATAAAATTATATGTGTGTGTGTACATATATATATATATTCAGCTACTACCTTTGTTCAGTCCTTTTAACGCCTCATGTCTCTGTTTCATGTCTCACCATTTTGATACATTATACAAGCTGCTGCCAAACTGATTTTTCTTAAGTAAAGCTCTGACCATGTTATTTTCACACTTAATTAACTCTCATTTGTCACTAGAGGAAAAATATAAACTCACATGTTTACCTTTTAAGGCCCTTCATAACCTGACTCCAAACATTTTTTCAGCTTCATTCTTCTCACATTCTGTGATCCAGCCAAACTGGCTTTCTCTCCATTCCCCACACATGATACTCCTCCTATGTTTGTGCTTTTGCACTGACCATCCCATATGCCTAGGATACATGTCCTCGCCTCTGCTTCAGAATTCTTTTCTTCCTTCAATTTGCAGCTCAAGTTTCTATGATAAGTTTTTACTGATCTTCCTAACTGCTAATTTCCTTCCTCCCAAAACTGCCTTGTCTTTAATTAACTTTTTTTTTCAATAGTCTGACTATTGAAGACCCTATTTGAGGTTTTCTTGGCAAAGATACTAGTGGAGTAGTTTGCCATTTCCTCCTGCAACCCTTTTTACATATGAGGAAACTGACACAAACTTGAACTGAATTTAAACTGAAATGAATTGGGGCCAAAAAGACAGATATTGAAAGTGCTCCTAGAAATGGGGCTATGGGGAATGAAAATATTCAGTCTCAGAACCCTGGTTATATAACTGTCCATTGATTTGTCCAGGAGGGAGCCTGGGAGGTCCTGGAATTACATTTTCTCTATTTCTCCTTTTGCCCCCAAGTATTTGGAACTTTGTACCCAGACGAATTTATTTAGTGAAAAGTTGTTGAATTTCAAGTGTTTATAATTAGACTTTAAGAAAAACTCTGACCAAACAGAGCCAATGTCCAGTTTTGCCTCTCCATAAAATAAATTGTTTTCAAACAAAGTGGAAAAAATAGAAATGTGAAATAATAGGACACACAGTATCCTGGTAGGTCTGCATCCTTTTGGGAGAAAAGAAATCCCTTGAAAGCTCAAAACCAGAAATGAATGCAAAAGTATTAAGATATAAATCTGGGGAAACACCACTTAATGGGTTACTACGTCTGTTTGTGGTAACTTTTTCCCCTTATGACATAATCCTGGGTGCTAAGTCAAATTATAATAAAATCATTGCATGTTAGAGTAATTGCTGAGTCTTTGGGATAATTACTAGGAGTTACATTAGAATCCAGGTCTCTTAATTTTTAGTCCTGTTTTGTTAGCCACACAAATAATGCTCTTACAGAATATGCTTTTAAAATAAAGAACATTTCAAGGTAAAAAATGGATATACATTGTCAGAAATTTTCTTAACCAGACTCCTATCTAAAACATATCACAGCCCCTATTTCCCATGAGCAAAATAAGGGTGATGTGTTTCAACCAATGTTATTGAAATCTATATATGTATATACATATTTACATATATATTTATACATAGTTTCTGCTTTCATAGCATATGTTTTTGTATATTATATTTAGTGTTTATATTATATGTGGTATAATATACAAATTATGTGTACATAGCATATGCTATACTATTCATAGTATTGTACATATAGTATATATACCTCTTTATATAAATATTTACTAAATATACCCTGTATATATATATATATGTATATATACAAACACATGTACTATCACTTGCTTAAATCCTAGAGAAACAAATTATTTTTTCATGTATATACATACCGCAATAATGAGTCCACTTGGTCCATTTAAGTTATCCACCCAACCCTGAAAAAGAAAGTTCTGCATTTTACACAAAGCATGCATGATCTGTGAGGTTTTTCTTTTTCTGAAAATGTAAACAATCTCAAAGCATAAACTAGCTTTGCCCAGTTCCTACCAAGCCAGAGAGTTTAAAATTTCAATAGAATAGAATCTCAAATGATGTTGTTTTAATTATAGGTACCTGGGGCAGTAGACAAAATTTGTCTTATATGTACAGTGGCATTTTATGGGAGTTTGGTTCTAAAAGCTTTTTTCATCAAAACTACCCTTGATAATCCATTAAGTTGCTCATAAAATGCAGTATGTTATTTTTAAGTAGCTGTAGCTAGAAAGGGGGTAGGGTAGCTTTAAAAGAGGGTACTCCGTATCAATAGATCTAATGGCTCTAGGATGATTATGGAAACAATCGAGTATGAATTTTATTTACACTCAGCTAACTTATTCACCAAAAGAAAGGGCTAAACTAGGACTTCTATTCAAAAGAAAAAACAAAAACAGGTAAATACTAAGTTGGCAGGAAAATTTAGGATGGGGGGGGGATATTCTCAGAGGACCTTCACATATAAGTACGATTATACTATAGAATAATACCCCATCACATAAGGGTTTCTTTTTCTTGTTATAAAGCAAGAGAGAACACAAGAAGGTCAAAGAGAAACACATCAGGGGAAGTTTAGTTAACCAATTGAGACTTTACCACTTGTTACTTTTATCAGAAAAAGCTAGATGGAAAACCAAACTGTAGGGTTTGTAAGTTGAAAAATCTAGACTTATACTTGTTCCTACAAAATGCCTGCACTATAGGAGTTGTGCAAGAACTGAGACCAACTCAAGTAGCAGCAAATGTATGTCTCTCCTATTCATTTTAGGGCCTACACTCATTGAAGGTAATGGCAGGGCACAATTTTTCTTTTCTTCTAGTCCATATCATTAAATTCACATAAGCTTAAATGCCGTATTATACCATTCCATTGCTCTTAGTCTTTAGATGAATAGAAGACTCCAGTAAGTTTTTAATGCACATATTTTTAAGGTATATTTTTCAATATCTCAAAGCAAAGATCACTGCCACAGGTCATGGAAACTTTCTTCTGAAACTCAAGAGAAGTAAATATACCACATTTCTGCTTCTAAATTGAAATTTCCCACACTATGATAATGGCAGGAAGCTAAAAGTTAAAAATGGATTATTAAACTTACAACATTCTTGAGACTGGTCTAGTTCTAGCTAAATACCTGAGTCACCCAGGACTACTTCAGCTGGGCACCTTATTCTCATCGGCAATGGTCCTATGTAATTCATACTGGGTTTGAGACAGACATGGGTAGTGGGAAGAATAGAGAGAGAACCAAGGCAGGTAGAAACCTGGATTCTTGTAGCTTTCTTGTTAACTAGGGTAATGTCCTTCCTAAGAGATCCTCAGATAAGATTTCTTAAATATATCTCCTGAGTTTCTGTTTGAAATGGACCACTGTTCATATCATAAGAGCATCTCCTTTAGTTCCCTGAGATGGAACCCTAAGAGGAAAGAAGGCTGTCAAAGTAAAATGAGTCAGGAAGCAAAACTAGGTTGCTGAGGAAGTGGGTGGGCTTACTGGAAAAGGCTCTTGCCAGCTAGCTCCAACGATGGATGGTCTTATGATGGCAATGTTTAAGTTCCCACTTTCTTGATATACCACCATCTCTCCCAAGGCCTTGGTATATGTATAAGTGTTGGGCCGATTTTCAATCAACTTGGGTGTGATTTCTTCAATGATTGAATCATCTAACCATCTGGAGGATAGAGAAAGGAAAAAGAATCCTATTGGTTTCTATTAAATGTGTCAACAAGAAAATGCAGGAAGTCAGCAGAGTAGGGATTGCTCTTAAGGTTTGTGGGGATTTTTTTAGTTAAAAAAATTTTTTTCTATAGCTACATGATTTATGAGTTGACAAGCAATTCATATATATATATATAATAACTCAATACCTGTATTAGTTCTTAAAACCTATTTCCATATTATTCATTTTTGTAATAATCTTTTAAAACTAAAATCTCAAATCACATACTGATATAAACAAGTGATAAATTATATGTTTTCTGCTGCATTTCTACTCCAACAGTTCTTTCTCTAACTGTGAATAACATTCTTTCTAGTAAGTCTCTTAGAATTGTCCTGGATCATTGCATTGCAATTAGTAGCAAAGTCTATTATATTTGATCATTCCACAATGTTTCAGTTAATGTGTATAATGTTCTCCTGATTCTGCTTATTTTACTCTGCATCAGTTCATGTAGATCTTTCCAGTTGGTAAAGAAATCAACCGGTTCATCATTCCTTATAGCACAATAGTATTCCATCACCATCATATACCACAGTTTGTGTTCAGCTTTTCTCCAGTTAAGGGACATCCTCTCATTTTCCAATTTTTTTTTGCCACCACAAAAAGCACAGCTATAAATATTTTTGTACACACAGGTCCAGGCCCATTTTATTTTATCTCTTTTGGATATAAACCTAGTAGTGGTATTTCTGGATCAAAGGGTATGCATTCTTTTAAAGTCCTTTGGGCATAATTCCAATGCATTAGTATCCCAATTTTGCCACATTCCCTCCAACATTTATTATTTCCTTTACTTTCATATTGGCCAATCTGCTAGATGTGAGGTGGTACTCCAGAGTTGTTTTGAATTTTATTTTGCTAATTAGGAGGGATTTAAAACACTTTTTTCATGTGATTATTGATAGTTTTTATTTCATCTGTATTTATATCCTCTGACCATTTGTCAATTGGGGAATGGCTTGATTTTGTGTGCATTTGACTTACATATATATATATATATGTTATATATATATATATATCTATATATAAAAAGAATGCTATCCACATTGAAAGTTACATATATATATATATATATATATATATAACTTTCTCTCAATGTGGATAGCATTCTTTTTAATAAGTCCCCTGGGATTGTCCTGGATCAGTAGCAAAGTCGATTATTTATGATTGTTCCACAATGTTTCAGTCTCTGTGTACAATGTTCTTCTGGTTCTTCTTATTTCACTCCATATTAGTTTGTGGAGGTCTTGCCAGCTCATATGGAAATAAAGCAGTTCATCGTTCCTTTTTGCACAGTAGTATTTCATCACCATCATATACCACAATTTGTTCAGCTATTCCCCAACTGAGGGATACCCCATCATATACTGCTGATGGAGTTGTGAATTGATCCAACTATTCTGGAAGGCAATTTGAAATTATGCCCAAAGGGCTTTAAAAGAATGCATACTCTTTAATCCAAATGTAACTTTTTCCGTACTATTTTCCAATTTTTCCAGCAGATTTTTTTTTGTCAAATATGAGTTGTTTTTTTTTTCCAAAAAGCTGGTGTCTTTGGGTTTATCAAATACTAGATTGCTAAGGTCATTTACTCCTAGTGTATTGATTTGCCCTACTTTTAGCCAGTTCCAGATTGTTTTGATGATCGCTGCTTTATAGTAGTTTAAGACAGTGTTAGCAAATGTATGGCACACATATGAAAGATGGCACATAAAGCACTCTCTGTGGCCATGTGTGCCACTCCCCCCCTCCAGAGTTCATTACTAGAAAAGCAGGAGGACTTGAGCAGGGCTGCTCCCTTACCCCTCTTCCTGTGCCTGATGATATTTTTTCACATCACCTGACCTTCTGGGTGGCTCACAGGTGGCAGAGCTGGAGGGGAGCAGAAGGCTCAGGCCACTCCTCTCCTCCTCTTCACCTGCACTGAGGATATTTTTTCATTTCACCTACCCCTCTGCCCAGCAGCCCAATGGGAGCATTTTCTCCCTCCAGTGTGGGGGAAGGAAATTGTGGAGTATGGCACTTGGTCTTCAGGGGGGTGGGGCACAGCATGCAGTCTCTAAAAGGTTCACCATCACTGGTTTAAGATCTGGTACTGCTAGGTCACCATCTATCATGTTTTTTTTTTATCATTAGTTCCCTTGATATTCTTGATCTTTTGTTCTTCCAGATAAATTTTGTTATTATTTTTTCTAGTTCTATAAAATAGTTTTTTGTTAGTTTGATAGGTAAGACACTGAATAAGTAAATTAATTTAGATAGGATTGTCATTTTTATTATATTAGTTCATCCTGCCTATGAGCTATTAATGCTTTTCAAATTGTTTTGATCTAGTTTTATTTGTGTGAAAATTGTTTTGTAGTTGTGTTCACATAATTCCTGAGTTTGTCCTGGCAGATAGATTCCCAAACATTTTATGTTGTCCAGAATGATTTTAAATAGTTTCTCTTTCTGACTCTTGCTGCTGAGTTTTGTTGGAAATATATAAAAATGCTGACAATTTGTGAGGATTTATTTTGTATCCTGCAACTTTGTTAACATTGTTGATTATTTCCACTAGAGCTTTTTAGTTGATTTTCTAGAATTCTCTAAGTATACCATTATATCATCTCCAAAGAGTGATTGTTTAGGTTCCTCATTTCCTACTTGACTTCCTTCAATGTCTTTTTCTTCTCTAATCACTATAGTTAACATTTCTAAGACAATATTAAATAATAGTGGCAATAATGGGCATCCTTGCTTCACTCCTGATCTTATTGGGAAGGCTTCTAATTTATCCCCATTGCAGATGATACTTGCTGAAGGTTTTAAATAAATACTACTCATTATTTTGAGGAAAGACCCTTTAAAAATTCCTATGCTTTCTAGTGTTTTCAGTAGGAATAGGTATTGTATTTTGTCAAAGGATTTTTCTGCATCTATTGGAATAATCATTTGATTTCTGTCCATTTGATTACTGATATGGCCAACTGCATGGTTGGTTTTCCTAATATTAAACCAGCCTTGCATACCTGGTATAAATCCCACCTGGTCATAGTGAATAATCCTTGTGATATATTGCTGTAGTCTCTTTGCTAGTATTTTATTTGAGATTTTTGAATCTATGTTAGTTAAGGAGATTAATCTATGATTTTCTTTATCTGTTTTTGGTCTTCCTGGCTTGGGAATCAGTACCATATTTATGCCATAAAAAGAATTTGGTAAGACTCTTTCTTTGCTTATTTTGTCAAATAGTTTTTATAGTATTGGGATTAGTTGTACTTTAAATGTTTGATAGAATTCACTTGTGAATCCATCTGGTCCTGGGAATTTTTTCCTGGGGAGTTCATTGATTGCCTGTTCAATTTCTTTTTCTGATATGGGATTATTTGAGTATTCTATTTCCTCTTTTGTAAATCTAGGAAATTTATATTTTTGTAAATATATTCTTTAATGTCTTAGCTTAAGTCCCATATTCTGTGTAAGAAACTTTTTTTCAGTCCTTCTCACTTTGAGTGCCTTCCCTCTAAAATTACCTATATATTTTTCATCTATATTTTTCTTGTTTGTACATTGTTATTTGCATGTTTTCTTCCTCATTAGAACGAAAGCTTCTTGAGACCAGGAACTGTCTTTTACTTTTGTAATACTTGGTACCATTCCATTTAAAATATCAACTGAAATATAAGTGTAACAGAAAAAGTATAAACACCTCTGAAAAGACAAGTTATGATATGATATAATCTAAGTCCCTTGGTGCCACCTAAGCTTGTGTAGACATTTTGTATCTAATTTGGTCTGCCCATATATGGCCAGGAAAAATCTTTTCAATTGACTAGGTAACTAGAACTGAGAAAACCTTCAAAAAGCACTGGGTTTAGTGCCTCAGGCATTCTCTGATTTATCTTGGTTTGATTCTGATGAGAGATAATGCTGCTTTAGGGGGAAAGGGAGCAGCTAACATATTAGAAAACAGACACTATAAAAAGATTCTGGTAGGATAGCAGAAACTGAATAAGATGAAACATAACATAGGGGCAGCTGTGTGGCTGAGTAAATAGAGAGTCAGGCCTGGAGGTAGGAAGTTCTGGGTTCAAATATAAACTCAGACACTTCCTAGCTATGTAAATCACTTAACCCCCACTGTCTAGCCTTTATAGCTCTTTTGCCTTGTAATGGATACTTAGTATTGACTCTAAGATAGAAGTTAAGGGTTTAAAAAATTAATAAAGATAAATGCAAAAAATCTTACACAAGTCTAAAAATTCAGCTTCACAAGTACAAAACAGGAAAGGAAATCTGCCATTTTTAGTGGACTGCAATCTCAATATGTTATAGCAGCCAAAACAGCTAATGTAATCTTAGACTGCACTAAGAAGAGTAAGTGTTTAAAGTGAGAGAGATGTTATAGTCTTGCTGCACTGGGCCTTCATATCAGACTGCACATTGAGTTCTAGGTGCATCGAAGTAGGAAGGGCATCAATAATTTGGAAAGCATCCAGAAGAAGGCAAAAAGGGTAGTGAATGGCCTCCAGATCATGTCATATTTGGATTGGTTGAAGGAACTGAAAAAGAGAAGACTTGTGGAGATATGAATGGAGTGTAGCACACAATAGCTGTTTTCAAATATACACATAAATATATACCCACATATGATAGAATCATTGAGTACAGCCTCCTGCCCACTATAGGGTTTATATCCTACAATTATTCTTCTTGAATATTCAGACTACTTAAATGTCTTTAAATGGCAGGGTGTTCACTGAAACAAGGCAGTCAGTTTCATTTTTGGACATCTCAAATCGCTAGAAAGTTATTATATGGAGTTAAAAATCTGTCTCCTTGTAGCTATTTGTTCTAACATTTTAATAATCCATTACCAACATCAAGTCTAGTAAACCATCGTGAAAGACCCAGCAAGATATGACCTTAGAATTAGACAACAGAATTTCATTATTCTTTTACTGAAAGACAATACATCACTAAACTACAATTATAGGCTTCAATATAGATTGGAGAACTCAACAAATAAACTGTACTGGGGCCAAACCATTATTACAGATTGAAATCTTTATTTCCTGCAGTTGCTTAGCATAACGCTATTACTTAAAACATTAAAAATATCAAATCTGGCCTCATACACGTCCCAGCAGTGTGACCCTGGGCAAGTCACTTGACCCCCTTACCACTCTTCTGCCTTGGAACCAATACACAGTATGGATTCCAAGACAGAAGGTAAGGGTTTTAATAAAAAATGAAAAAAAAAACCTTAAAAACAACACCTTTAATAAATATTGACAT
Source organism: Monodelphis domestica (assembly GCF_027887165.1). Classification (NCBI taxonomy): domain Eukaryota; kingdom Metazoa; phylum Chordata; class Mammalia; order Didelphimorphia; family Didelphidae; genus Monodelphis; species Monodelphis domestica. The sequence goes on along the minus strand of NC_077231.1, from coordinate 16,951,734 downwards.
ACTAAATAACTAAAATTGCCAAGCTATATGAATCAAAAGATTAAAAAAGATGGAGCATAAATAATAATCCTATGAGAGTAAAATCAGGTGCACAGCAACCCTGCTGCCTTGTCACTGGAGTTGTACTGAGAACATTTTCACTGAGGCTCTAAAAGATATTTACATTCTAACTTTGAAATTCAAGCATTGAAAAATTGTTTATCCAACTTAATAATTATTATAATAATAATAACACAACTTTATGAAAAATTTAGAATGTGAAATGTAAAAGATAATGGGAAAGTGACTTATCCCAGGACTGTTTTGCTCTGTAGTTCACTGAAAAAGATGAGATGGATGAGATAAAATTGCTTTAATAATAATAATAATTTGTGAGTTTATAAAGAAGAGTGAACTTCAGCTATATATTTCTAGTTCCCTGATTATGTCTTCCTAAGTATCTAGTAGATGCCACCTTTTTGCAACCTACCTTGATTGATATATTGCATGATTTCTACCACTTAATTGCATATCCTGCATCAATCTTATAATAATAAAACTCTCCCAGTAATATATGTTATTTGTCACTTATCATCCTGCCTGCAGCTGTTGCTATACCGAGGATGCTTGCAGTCCAGTCTATGAAAGATAAGTTTACTTTTAATTATTTAGCCACAAAAATGAAATTACTTTTTAATTCTGCATATAATAGTAATAGCAGGATAGTAACTTGTTACAGGAAATCTCTCTGAACCTTATTGAATAAGATAGGAAGAATGAAATGAAAATGATGACTAACATTTATACAGGCCTTTTAGTTTCACAAAGGATGTCACACACATTATCTCATAAGACCAAGCTAGATAAACCCTTCTGTTGCCAAGTGTGGTTACAATAGGGTGAATGTGGGTTAAGCAAAAATGATCATATCTTACTTCTGGCCAATTTTTTAGTCCTTATTTTATACAGTCCTTTACTAATGCCTTTCCATTCCTCATCATGGACTCTACTAGGACCCATATTTCAGATCTAGAAGAGTTAAGTCATATGGATTTCAGGACAATTTTTTTTAACCATTACTTTTTGTCTTAGAGTCAATACATACTATGTATCAGTTCTAAGGCAGAAGAGTAGTAAGGGTTAGGGTTAAATTGGGTTAAATGACTTTCCCAGGGTCATACAGCTAGAAAAATATCTGAAATCAGATTTCAACCTAGGATCTCTCACCTCTGGGTCTGGCTCTCTATCCAATGAGCCACTTAGCTAATCCAGGATACCTCATTCTTAATTGTTATGAAAATCCTGGCTGCATGGAGGCATGGAAAGGTAATAGATACATCTCTTTCTCTATGTAGTAAGATGAACTATCCAACAGGAGGTTATCCCATGGAATGTATTCATAGCTCCTATTCCTGGACCACATGGGGACCTTTATGATCTACTTCTTATGATCTCGGCATGTGTGACTCAGTGCTAAAGGGATTATATTTTGAGATGACAGAGTTCCCTTTAGGGGTAAGACCACCTGATGATTCTGAGGATATATAAAAAGGATTCATCATTAGGACTGCTTTGGGGCTGCTCCCTGAGAAGAGGATGGAAGAAAGGAAGCTTGTTCTCATCTTTATCCTAGTGCCCAGGAAGCTGTAAATGCATGGCAATTAAAACAAATATGTAACCTACATTAGCCTAAGCCTTGGTTTTGGCTGCTTTTTGATGTTTTTTATTTCCTGATCTTAGGCAAATGAATAACCTGAGGTAGATGTATCCATTTGGAGACAAATTTGTGAGTCTGAGAGATCCAAAAATCCCTCTGAGTTGTAATTGAAAGGCAGCAGAGGAACAGTTTCTTCAATGTTTTTGCAGAGGATGGCCACTGGCAAGAGGATTGGCCTTAGGCTGGCCATTTAGCAGATATGTATTGGGAGTTCCTTGGACCCTGCAGATCCAAGGTAAAATGTAAAATACCTAATTAGCAGTCTTACAAACTGCTTTACATTTTGATGTTTTACATATTAGTCTCTCTTCAAATGGTAATAGAAGTTATGTATTAAGTTGTTGAATGCAGTTTAAGTTTGTACTTTGGCATATGTGCACTTATGTGTCTTAGTTTAGGGTTTCATATGAGTGCAAAAACAAGTTATTTGACCCATATCTGATATACATCAAACTGAAACATCTTTGAATACAGGCCTGGCAACAGATTTTGTGTCCGTCAATTGAGAACTATTATCACCAGATGCCAGTCTATGAATTTTTGGCTAACAACTCAAAAACTATCTACCTAGTTGCAAATTAAATACCATATTCTTGAAGAAGGAAAATATTAAGTAATTATCCAATAAAAGCCTCTATTCTAAACAGACATAATTGGGCTGAACCTGCCAATTAAGATGTATTGATCTATTTTTCTAAATACTAAGTTTTTATATAGGATTCAAAACCACTAAAAATGAGTATCAGTTGAAGATGTCTAGTGATAAAATGTTATAAACTAGAGGCAGTTAGATAATGTGGTGGATTAAGTATTTGATTTGGAGACAGAAAGACTTGAGTTGAAAACTAGATTCCACTATGGATGTCATGAAACCCATTTGCCTCAGTTTTCTCTTTTGTAAAATGAGAATAGCAACTAATTCATAGGGTTGTTGTAAAGACAAAATTAAATAATATTTGTAAAGAACTTTTAAACCCTAAAATGTGAAATAAATGCCATCTACCATCATCATGATTATTATCTCTCAGACTCTAAAAATACCACAATTACTGCAGAAAAACATGCAAATTTACATAAGATTATGTTCTGAGAAGGCTTTAAGCCCAATACTTAAAAATTGTTTGAAATTGTAACATTGGCAGATTTTCATAGGGGCTGTGAACGTGGCAAACACTCTTAACCTTTCCCTAAAGGTCTGCTAATATAATGCTTAACTCTGGTGTTTGGGTGACCTTTGATACCAGGAGAACATAGATTTACCAGGATGGCAAATTTTTAATAATTAGCCTAGGGATATGCCTTTTTAAATATCTTTTATCAGTCTACCTAAGTTTATCACTAGAAGTTTGGGTACAAGGTGATAAAAATTTTTGAAACTAGTAATTCATGAAGAGGAACAGATCACATTCTCTTATCATTCCATTTCTCTATATGCTTTAATACTCTCCGATTGGTTCTTCCTCCCCACAATGACCGGCAGTCTCTCCATTATTCAGCATTTTGCCAGGCCAGCACCTATGCTTTCACTATCCTCCCAATTGCAATCCCTTAGTGACCTTTTAAAATTCATTATTCTTCTGCCTTTGAGACCTTGCTTCATTGTCTTATTGCATTAATGCCTACTAGTCAAACCTCAATCCAGAGTCCTCCACTCCTACTCATGTGCAACTGAACAGAGCTGGAGGAAGTAATGCACTCATATTGACTGAATCCAATCCAAATTTATGTTATCCCATTTTAACTTACTACAGCAAGACCATCCTTTCACTCACCACTACCTCATTCACTCATTGTCTACCTCATTCTCAACATGACTATACCAAACATTTTAATCACTAAAGCCTATCCTCTGAATTAAGGCTTTCACCTTACTCTTAAACATAAATTGATAGATTATTTGCCAAGTATTCACTCTTCTACCCGTCTTATTTCACACACAACCCCTCAATTTTATCGCCCATACTTTATTTACTTTTGTATTTAATGAAGAAGCTGCCCTTATCACCTACACTAACCCCTCAAATGCTATCCTTTCTCAATTTGCCCCCACTATCATCTTCCTTATTTACCCAATTGCTCCTCAGTCATGGATTCAATCATGCCTACTAACTCTAGATGTGCTTGATGGCTCTCTTTTTTTTTTTCTTTACACACCCTCTCCCAGTGACCTCATAAGCTTCCATGGATTCAATTTTTGCCTCTATTTCCTTATCTGTAAAATGAACTGCCCAAGGAAATGGCAAACCACTTGAGTATCTTTGCCAAGAAAACCTCAAATGGGGTTTAGAAGAGTCAGGCATGATTGAAAATTACACACCAACAAAAAAGAATGTGTTAATATTTCTAGAAAAGCAGATATTGGTTGACAAAAGGGGAGAACTGGCAAAGGGACTCTAGTGGGGAAGGATGTGAGAATTAAAATTAATATACAATAACTCAAGTATTATATTTATAAGATTTATTAAAATAAAAACTAGAGTTAAAAAGGAGTTAACTCAAGCCAAGATCTCGAGAAAGAAGAAGGAGGAGGAGTTACAGAAACTTATAAGCAATAACACAAAGACACGTTAAACAAAGGGAAAAGGATGCAGGGGAATATAAAAGGAATTATGAAGAACATAGTCCTGGGGTTCAAGATTTCCACTTATACAAGGAAGAAAGAAAGGAGGCAAGGGCATGTTGGTGGCTTAGTGGGAAAAGAGCCAGCCCTAGATATAGGAAATTCTGGATTCAAATCTAGCTTCAGACACTTCCTAGCTGTGTTACCCTGGACAAGCCACCCAACTGCCCAGCCTTTATAGCTCTTCCACTTTGGAACTGATTCTTAGTATTGATTAGAAGGCAAGAATTTAAAAAGGCAAGAAAGAAATTAGGCAATTAAAACTGATGAGAAGTTGGCAGAAAATAAAGATTCAAAACAGGAAACTCTTAAGTATCACACTCATCAAATACACAGCCATCTCTAACACATAAAAGTGGTTTAAAAAATCCAACAATATCCAGACTACTTATAAATCAAGTATTTGAATTAATGGTCAGTTAGATGGCACTATGGATAAAGAACTTGGCCTGGAATCAGGAAGACCTGAGTTCAAATCCAGCCTCAGACATTTACATAGCTATATGACCCTGGAAAAGTCATTTAACTCTGTTTGCCTCAATTTCCTTATCTATAAAATAAACTGGAGGAGAAAATGGCAGACCACTTGAGAAAACCCAAATGGAATCTTAAAGTATCAGAAAATGATATAACAATTTGAATAATTAATTCAAAAAAGAGCTTTTCTTATACCTAGACATGGTGACTCAGATATCAAATTTTCTCTTTCCAGCTAAGTCATTTAAAATCTTGACAAGTGGGGGGGATTCTATAGCATGTTTTCCCTAAAGATATATGCTCCCAATTAAGCAAATCATTCACTTTTTTTGTGTCCTCTGGGGTCATTAGATGACTTTGGTTCTACAATATCATAGATATTATTGGGTTACAAGTAAAAGCGTTATCCTTATAACTGTAGACAATGAAGACATTTGCACTGATTGAACTGGATTATTTTGCCTGAATTCAATTTGAATTTTTTGGAACATTAGTAAATGAAACTTCAACTTAAAACAACCTTGTCTTGAAAAGGCAAATTACTCATGCTTTTGATTTATTTCAACATTCTCTTGGAACTTTTAAAACTAAAGTAGCCTCATTTTAGAATAACCTCATAATATATAGTCTAACATAATATATATAACATATAGAGAGAACCTCATAAATGGTGTAGAGGGAAAGAAACAGAATATGGAAACATAGTAATAGGTCTTATTCTGAGAGCAAGCCATTGTCTTTAGAAGAAAAGGATCCCTGTAAAGGATGACAGAAATAGAGAACTACTAGAAACTGTTTAGTTTTTGCTGAATGATCAGAAGGAAAATAAAGATTACCCTATTTGGATAGGTCAGCATCCTGATGCCTTTCTACCAATATCTTAAAATTTTAAAATAGCTTATAACAAAAAGTACAATTCTTGTCCTTTTTGAAGAGAAATCTTTCCAGCTTGTAGTACTTTTCTTCTCAATTAGTCTTCTCACCACTATTAAGCAATCTTATCTTTTGGGGGAAATACTGCTTTCATTGGAAAATGTAGAATTATTGCCATTTCTGATCTCAAAGTGCCTTTTGGAATTTTGCTCTTTTTCACTTCCCTTTCTTTACAACCACATATCCAAAATTATTTTTCCCTTCCTGAAATACGAAAGACCAGTGGCACTGATAAAGTAGACAGAACTAGCATCACATTGAAGAGTATCTTACATTCGTCACATCATAGTCACACCCAGGTGGTTTGAGAAGTAGGAGAAATTTCTGTAGAAAACTAGAATAGGAAAGGTCATAATTAAGGTCATAAAGTCATAATTAGATCCAACTTACTCTACTGAGTCAATCAGTTTCTTGGGTTCCACAGAACATGGGTAGATAACTTCATCAATGTGCTTCAGGTTACAGTTTGCGTAGGCAGTGGAGAAATGGATGAAGACTTCGAGCTTTGGCATCTGGCTGGCCATTAACAGAAGCTGCTGAGTGGCAATGACATTGAGTTGCAAAGCATGTCTAGAGGATAGAAATAGAGGTAGAAATAAAAACAAAGGGATTTAGCTTGTTTTTATATTTCTGTAATGGTGGTTACTGCAGTAATTAATTTTTCTAAAAGCTCATGTTGACTATACCTAGTAAATTCTTTCAATCACAAGAATGATGATAGGGGTTGAAACCCTCTACCAACACCTTCTCTGCAACTTCATAGTTTCAAAGACTTGCCTATGGCACTGAGAGGTTATGTGACTTGCAATCAAGTAACTGTTAGAGGGAAAAATTGGACCCAGGCCTTCCTGGGTTTCTGCAAAGGGTAGATCTCTATCAGTTATGCGACACTGCCTTTCATAATGTAGATCATACTTAAAAATACATAATATTTAATGCTTACATGACGATGCTATACTTCATGAATATGAGCCACCCTATGAAGCACCATACTTAACAGTTTTATTTATAAGCAAGAAAGAGAAGGAAGATTTCCTACTGCTTTTGATATAAGTAGGACATCAGTGAAGTTCTCTGAAAATCAGACATCATGGAAATGGAAAACAGGCCCAAACAAATGGAACAGGTTTGTGTAAAGGGCACTATAGATTGAATGTGTCTAGAGGAAGCTTAGAATCTAGAATTAAGAACTCAGACTTGGAAGGGATCCGATAGGCCACCTAGTCCAATGTAGCAGTTATTTGTCCACAGAGTTCCCATCATTTAAATTATTATCTTATTTGCTATCCATACATAACTTCTGTTAATATAGTCCCTCACTACAGCTAGATAACCATTCTTTCTTCCAAAAGATTTGCTATCCCATTTTCTAGAGTAGTTATTCCAAACATTTTAATCTCTTCTCAAACCCTTTTTGATACTCCAGTCATTACCACAGATCTTGCCTTATATTTCACTTAAAACATCTAAGCCTTTCACCAACATTTTCCCTGTTTCTTTTCCTCTTTCTGTCATCTCATTCAAATAGCTTCTCCTATTTTTATTCATTCTAGCTTGGATAAAGAGGTGGCCTTTTTTAACCTCTCTAGATGAACTTGATGGCATCCCCTTCTACTTCAGCAGCATACTGCCTCCATTTTTATCCCTCTCCCCATCTTCTATCTTGGGGCAAACCCTTATTTATTGAACAAGCCTTTTAGATAGAAATTATATTCCAAGGCATTTCAAATGGTTTGGCAACAAAAAGCTACACAATGACTAGATGATGAAATTTCTTAGTTTGCATTTCCTAGTACTTGGTATATGAGATATGTCTATAAAGACATGATGCTGATTCTGTATATCATAATGGCAGCTGCTGGTTCATCTTTAATGGAGTGTTAGATAAATTACATAAAATTTGAGATCTGACATTTTATGTTCCTTTGTCACAAGTTAAAAATAGCTGTGGTATTTTGCTTTCAGGGCTGTTGTAAGGTTCAGTTAAATAATGTATGGATAAAAGTGCTTTGCAAACTTTACAATACTATGGAAATATGAAATATTATTAGTACTATGTTTAATCTAGAACTGTTCAATTCAATTTAGCAAACAAAAGTCCTGGAAAATAATCTGCAATGAATTAAAAGCAGTGGTATGGAAGCAGAGTGGTATGGAACTCTTCTCATACTGGGTTGAAGTTCACAGAAGAATTTGTATGAATGGATTTTAAGGGTTTGAAAAGTCGATCATAGCATAGTTTCATAAGTATTTTTTTTCAAATGCACAACTTTACACTCAACTATTGTCCTAAAAGAAAAGATAGCTAGATGTTCTTTCAGGCTTCTAGTTTCAGTCATAGATTATAACCATCTTATTTCACAAATAAACATAGGGAGGTGAAGTGACTTGCCCAACAGATTAAAGCTAGAGGTAGCAGGGCTGGGGCTCAGATCCAAGTTTCCTGACTCCTGGCCAAGTGTATTCTTTCAGTTGTGCTACAAATCCAGGATTTAATCCATTTAAGGCATATAGAACCTTTCTAGAGTCCACAGAATATCCTTAAGGAAAAGTTTGCCATAGGATGCTTCCCAAATATTAAATAGCAATACTTCCAAAGCTAAAACTTCTTTCCTCATTTCTTTTTTCATTGAGCTGATTTTTTTTCTCTCCCTCATTATCTCTCCCATCAGTGAATTATATCCTAGGAGAGGATCAAAATCTAACCCATGTAAGAGAACTTGATGAGGAGACTGTTAGATGAGTTCACTAACCAACCTGACCACATTTATAGGTATAATACCTACTTATAATAATGAGCTCATTTTAAGCCCTAAGGTCCACTTGGTTCCTGCCTCTTTAACTTGAGGGAGTTTTAGATGAAAAGTTCTTAGTTCAGGCACCATAGCTCCAAGCATCAAGTTGGGAAAGTTTCTAAAGTTTGGGCAGAAGTTGAATATTATTCTCTAGATAACCTTTGGCCTCTGTGATAAAGGCAAAATTCAGTCTACCAGAAACATCTAGATAACAAAATAGCAGATTATGTTAAAGCATCTGTGAATAGTCAGGAATTAGGAGGAAGGGTTGGAGGAAAAGCTGACCTTTTCTTGAGATTTCTCATAGCCCAAGTCCTCTTCCTGAAATGCCTATTGAGCCAATAACTTTCCTCAATATTTTTCTGATACATCTCAATTCACTTCTCTTTTCTCTCTCTCTCTCTCTCTCTCTCTCTCTCTCTCTCTCTCTCTCTCTCTCTCTCTCTCTCTCTCTCTCTCTCAATACTCTCAAAACGGAACACAGAATCTCTTTTTTCCCTCCAATTCGGAGATAGCTTCTTCCTTTTATGTATACTCTCAGGGAGACAACATATATACAGCACTTTGCAAACCTTAAAAGCACTTTGCAAAAAACTAGGTAACTGTTACTCAGGGTACAATCCAGTGTCTCACAAAACAGCTTTGGTTGATTCAATGAAGAGTATAGATCCTGGTTACAACAGACAATGACTGAGTCAATAAAAAGTTATTCCTATAAGGCACCAGAGAAGATGGGGCATCAACCCCACTCTTAAATTTATGAAATGGATTAGGATAATTAAAATTTCTAATGACATGACTTGATGAAACTTGTTTCCTCACCTTGAGGAAAGTGAAGTGTTCTAATTTGTTCTTCGGTCTGAGTTAAATGATGATGATTTTAATCACAAGTAATAGGTGCCTAAGAAAAACACTACACCAAATGACCAGTTCCTTGGGCTTAACACAGTTGTGAAACAAAACAAAAAACAAATGTCACTGCCACTGGCTAAACCTTTTGGGACTTTGTTTTGTTATTGTTTTAATATAGAAGCCTGGTTTAGGCCTGATTGCTAGATCACATCAGATTTCATTGGATTAGATGGCTTTATCCAGACATTTAGTCTTTTTGGCCATGATTTTCTGTTCTGAATCACCAGTTGCTAAAAAGAAAAAAATAGGAACATACCTTAGTGAGTCATCGAAGCGAACTGTGGCAGCACAATGAAAAATGATATTGGTGTGGTCCAGGAGTTCCTCTAAGTCTTCCTTGCTAATGCCCAAATCTGGCTTTGTGAGATCTGCATAAATAGGTCTAATCTTCTCGAATATATTGGGGCAAATTTCTTTGGCCTTTTCAAAAAGCTGAAACACAGATGTAAATACATATACTTAGTCATTATTTAATTCTCCCTTTTCACATTTTTGAATTAATTTTGTAAAATTGGCTAGGTTTCCCAACAAACCCAATAAAGAAAACTATTTTTTTATAATCCTTACCTTCTGCTTTGCAATTAATACTGTGTATTGGTTCCAAGGCAGAAGAGTGGTAAGGGCTGGGCAAGGGGTGTTAAGTAACTTGCCCAGGATCACACAGCTAGGAAGTGTCTGAGGCTAGATTTGAAGCCAGAACCTCCCATCTCTAGGCTAGGCTGTCAATCCACTGAGCTAAAGCAGCTGTCCCCTGTTGTTATTTTTTTTAAGTTGTGTTTCACTCATTTTCTGTACTTCTTATGCTCCAAACAAAGTAAATAATTTTTAAAAATGATATACAGACCACATCAACAAGCAAACCAACAAGAACCACATGATTATCTCAATAAATGCAGAAAAAGCCTTTGATAAAATACAACACCCATTCCTATTAAAAACACTCGAAAGCATAGGAATAGAAGGGTTGTTCCTAAAAATAATAAACAGTATATATCTAAAACCATCAACTAATATCATCTGCAATGGGGATAAACTAAATCCATTCCCATTAAGAACAGGAGTGAAACAAGGATGCCCATTATCACCTCTATTGTTTGACATTGTATTAGAAACACTAGCAGTAGCAATTAGAGAAGAAAAAGAAATTGAAGGCATTAAAATAGGCAAGGGGGAGACCAAATTATTGCTCTTTGCAGATGATATGATGGTCTACTTAAAGAATCCTAGAGATTCAACCAAAAAGCTAATTGAAATAATCAACAACTTCAGCAAAGTTGCAGGATACAAAATAAACCCACATAAGTCATCAGCATTTCTATATAATTCCAACACAGCTCAGCAGCAAGAACTAGAAAGAGAAATCCCATTCAAAATTACCTTAGACAAAATAAAATACTTAGGAATCTATCTCCCAAGACAAACACAGGAACTATATGAATACAACTACAAAACACTCTCCACACAACTAAAACTAGACTTGAACAATTGGAAGAACATTAACTGCTCATGGGTAGGACGAGCCAATATAATAAAAATGACCATCCTACCCAAACTCATCTATCTATTTAGTGCCATATCCATGGAACTTCCAAAAATTTTTTTTTTACTGACTTAGAAAAAACCATAACAAAGTTCATTTGGAAGAACAAAAGATCAAGGATATCCAGGGAAATAATGAAAAAAAATTCAAAGGAAGGGGGCCTTGCAGTCCCAGATCTCAGACTATATTATAAAGCAGCAGTCATCAAAACAATTTGGTACTGGCTAAGAGACAGAAAGGAGGATCAGTGGAATAGACTGGGGGCAAGCGACCTCAGCAAGACAGTATATGACAAACCCAAAGATCCCAGCTTTTGGGACAAAAATCCACTATTTCATAAAAACTGCTGGGAAAATTGGAGGACAGTGTGGGAAAGATTAGGTTTAGATCAACACCTTACAACCTACACCAAGATAAATTCAAAATGGGTGAATGACTTGAACATAAAGAAGGAAACTATAAGAAAATTAGGCGAACACAGAATAGCATACATGTCAGACCTTTGGGAAGGGAAAGACTTCAAAACCAAGCAAGAATTAGAAAGTTACAAAATGCAAAATAAATAATCTGGAATACATCAAATTAAAACGTTTTTGTACAAACAAAACCAATGTAACCAAAATCAGAAGGGTAGCAACAAATTGGGAAACAATCTTCATAAAAACCTCTGACAAAGGTTTAATTACTCAAATTTACAAAGAACTAAATCAATTGTACAAAAAATCAAGCCATTCTCCAATTGATAAATGGGCAAGGGACATGAACAGGCAGTTCTCAGCCAAAGAAATCAAAACTATTAATAAGCACATGAAAAAGTGCTCTACATCCCTTATAATCAGAGAGATGCAAATCAAAACAACTCTAAGGTATCACCTCACACCTAGCAGATTGGCTAACATAACAGCTATGGAAAATAATGAATGCTGGAGGGGATGTGGCAAAGTGGGGACACTAATTCATTGCTGGTGGAGTTGTGAATTGATCCAGCCATTCTGGAGGGCAATTTGGAACTATGCCCAAAGGGCGATAAAAGACTGTCTGCCCTTTGATCCAGCCATAGCACTGCTGGGTTTGTACCCCAAAGAGATAAGGAAAAAGACTTGTACAAGAATATTCATAGCTGCACTCTTTGTGGTGGCCAAAAATTGGAAAATGAGGGGATGCCCATCAATTGGGGAGTGGCTGAACAAATTGTGGTATATGTTGGTGATGGAATACTATTGTGCTAAAAGGAATAATAAAGTAGAGGAATTCCATGGAGTCTGGAACAACCTCCAGGAAGTGATGCAGAGCGAAAGGAGCAGAACCAGGAAAACATTGTACACAGAGACTGATACACTATGGTACAATCGAAGGTGATGGACATTAGTGGCAATGCAATGTCCCTGAACAATCTGCAGGCATCTAAAAAATACTATCCACAAGCAGAGGATAAACTGTGGGAGTAAAAACACTGATGAAAAGCAACTGCTTGACTACAGGGGTTGAGGGAATATAACTGAGGAGAGACTCTAAATGAACACTCTAATGCAAATACCAACAACAGGGAAATGGGTTCGAATCAAGAACACATGTGATAACCAGTGGAATCGTGCATCAGTTATGGGAGAGGGAAAGGTGGTGGGAGGGGGGGCGGGGAGGAAAAGAAAATGATCTTTGTTTCCAGCGAATAATGTTTGGAAATGACCAAATAAAATAATGTTTAAAATTTTAAAAAAAATGATATACAATGTTAACCTTGACTGAAAAAGCTCAAAATGTATACTTTACTCGTATATCAGAATAGTGATATGACATTGACTCAAATTCCCTGATTACCCTCATAAAAAGCAGCACCAATATACAAGATTCCTATGCAGCTCCTAATTGAGAATAGAATAGTTCAAGGATGCAGCAGAAAGATTGCTGAATTTGGTGTCATAGGACCTGGGTTTGAGTTTTGGCTCTGCACCTTAACAACTTCTAGCACATTGCCCAAGTCACTTAACCTCTCTAGCTTGTTTTCTCATACATGAAATGAAGGGGATGGATTAGATGACCTCTTAAGTCCTTTCAAGTGCTAAGTTTTATATCCTATGATCAGATTCATGTCCTCGGACACAATGTGATTCAAGCTAAGTGGGATAACTTATCCCAGAATAATAATTATAAGTAGACAAAGCAATTATAGTGAGTGGAAAGAACGCTAGATCCAGAATCAGAGACAGGGTCAGAATTAGAACTATTTTCAAATCCTAGTTCTGTCACATTTCCTGAACAAATATTTTGCTTTCCCTGGGCCTCCAAAGCAACCAGATGAAGGAGTCAATCCCAGATCTGACAAGAACTTGTTATGTCACTATAAAAAAGTCCTTTAACAACTGTTACCTTAGCTTCCTTGTATGTAAAATGAAGGGACTTATGTAATTAGAATCTGTTACCCTAAATACTACAATTCCCAGCACCCCACTCTCCTCACATTACATGCTAACATAAGGAGGATATAAATTTGGTGTAGCCCCACCTCTCACTCTCTTCTCTTCCTGTCCTGGCTTTGGTGGAGCAGGCTTTTTAAACAGGCCAGGAGAACTTAGTTAAATAATTAGGTTTTTTAAATTTCTATTTCCCTTTCATTCCTTCTACTTCAAGTAATTATTAATAAACTTCATAAAATATAATTCTTGGAGTGTTGGAAATTAATTCAAATCTTACAGACAGAATTGGATATGATTAGATTAAATCTAATGGATTAGATGAACTCTCAAGTCTCTTCTAACTCTTAACATCTTAGATATAATGCTGAAAGACAGTGGTCAGAAGGCTTGTATTTGATTACAGTTCTGCTACTTATTAGCTCTGTGACTTTCTGTAAGTGATCAGCTCTCTGAACCTCAGTTCATTCCTCTGTAAAACAGATATAACATTACTAATTATACTACACATTAAGTGATGCATATAAAGTACTCTATCAACATTAAAGGATAATTTATTTATTTTTTAAAAACCCTTCCCTTCCATCTTAGAATCAATACTGTGTATTGGTTCTAAGGCAAAAGAGCAATAAGGGCTAGACGATGAGGATTGAGTGACTTGCTCAGGGTCATATAGATAGAAAATATCTGAGGCCACATTTGAACCCAAGATCTATCTCTGGGCCTGGCTCTCAATCCACTAAGCCACCTAAAGGATTATTTAAATGTAAATTGCAGTTAATTTAAGAAGAATACTGACATGTTTTGTTTTCATTATTATTATAAAGATGGAATTGTTATTATTCAGATTGAATTATTCCTTTTTTCTTGCAAAAGGATTTTTGGCCAAGTTGCCAATATTTCCTAATAAATTCTTCCCTATTCCCTTTGTAGAAAGTCATCAATTTAAATAAATAAATAAAAGAAGACAGCCGAGATAAACCAACCAAGATATTGAGGAAAGTTTGACATTTACTTAGTATTTTATACCTTTACAAAGAAAGTGGGGGACTTCTCCTTTGTTCAACTATAACTAACTATTCCTTTTTTAAAACTGGAATTCTCTTAAGTTTTGACATGGCAACATGTCAAAAGCTCTCTTGTAGAGAATGTATCTTGTAGTTAGAATGGGCCAAAATTTTTCTTCTAATTTATTTTTGAGCATGATGAACTTTTCTTTTTATAGCAATAGTTACTTAAAGACCAAAGGCAAGACAGAAAACCTGCCAAGTCAACAAAATAGTTAATTTAGAAGAATGACAAAACAGGTTTCTCATTTCAAGAAATTGTCTCTATTGCTGCTATATGTTTAGCTTGCATTGTGATGACAGAAAGTATTTGAAAAAAACATTAATATAGCACTTGGTATACTTCTCAGTGGATTACCACATCTTGAAGGCTGACTAAAATACTGACCAATTTCTTGTCTCTTATGATCCTAGATTTTTTTTTCCCCAGAGGCACTTATATGTAGCTAGTCTCTTCCTCCAGTGATAGTTTCATTGCCAACCAAATGTACTTTTTTGACTTTATGTCATAATCATTTCCCATTCCCTTTCCATAATGAGGATTCCTCTGTGACTAAGAAAGATTATTAAACTCATCTGATAGAGACCATATCTGAAAATGTGTACAATATTCTGATTTAGTAGTCTTTCACCTCTTGCTATGAAAGGGGGATATGTTTTATTATCTATTTTCCATGACCTTCATTGGCTTTGGTATTTAAGTTTAAATTCTTTTCCATGACTTTATTTATCTTGGTGAAGTCATTGTGAATATTGTTCACTTATTTGGGACTTCATCAGTTCATACTTCCTTATTTCTCAGAATTTTTAATGATTACCTGTACAATAACATCCCAATACATTTACACACCATGGTTTTCTTCATCCATTCCTTCATTAATGGACACCCCCTTTATTTCCAATCCTTTGCTAGCATAAAGTACTACTGTGATTTGTTGGCATATATTGGACTTGACTGCTGTAGCATCTGTTTTTGTAGCATATGCTCGACAGCCAAATCACTGGGTCAGTGGTGTGGATACCGTAGTTACTTTTGGTTTTGCTCACATGTACCAATTTTCATTTGCCATATTGAATTTAATTTTGTCTTCTTACTACCCTTCTCTGTCATACCAATGAAATTCTTATATCAGCCTTCATTCCTGTAAT
Organism: Monodelphis domestica; assembly: GCF_027887165.1. Lineage (NCBI taxonomy): Eukaryota > Metazoa > Chordata > Mammalia > Didelphimorphia > Didelphidae > Monodelphis > Monodelphis domestica. Next base: position 16,936,134 of record NC_077231.1, on the reverse strand, counting down.
TTGGCCTCAGCTTTAGGAAGATGCTCTTAATTCTATCATTTGTGATGATCAATTGATAAAATGAGTGGTCACCATTTAGTCCAAGATTGATTCTGTGGCACTGCACCTTGCATGGTCCCTCAAGATTTATACTGAAACATTGACAATAATCTCCTCTGTATGAATTAGGTCGCATGAATTTTTTAAATATATTTTAAAATATTTAAATTAAAAAAATTTTAAATAATTTTCTTATTTATAAGATTTGAAAGGGAGCTTAGAAAAGCATCTGAATCAACCAGTGCTAGTGCTCCTCAAAAACAATACTCCTGCTTTTAGACCACTCTTCATTGTCCAGTGAAGCTACTGCTATGGAAAAGGGGGTCAGACATCTATACCAGCTGCCAACTAACCACCATTCATAGGGCAGATTGGCTAGCCTAACCAAAGCTAGGGGATACCCGAGGGAGAAATAGGAGGGAGCATGTGCCAGACATGTTGAACAGTCAATATGATCTGACCAGCATTTCTCCATAGATCTATTGGAGACACAGTAGGACCCTGATGCCACTGGACAAAAGTTCAAGTGCTTCCTGGTAAACAATAACTTGTCATCTGCTTATAAGAATGAGAGGAAATTTGGGTCTGATTAAGGTGATTGGAAGAATTTGGGCAAAGAGATACCGGATAAAACAACCTGCATAATTACAAGTTATTGAGAGGGATTAATTAACTCCATAGAGCTAAGAAAGAAAATTCTAATAAAATCTGACTTCTGGTTGAAGGTTATAATGAAAGAAGTTAGATCAAAAGGACTTTGAAATAAACTATAGAGATAAAAAAGTAACCATTTCTTGGGTGAGGTGGTTGCAAAGAAAGCCATTTTGGCCTCAACTCAATTATATTGGGAATGTACCTCTAAGAGAAAAACTTATAAAGTGTTGAGAGCTTTAGGAAAATAGCCCACTGATGTAGGAGTGATATAAAATAAATTGGACCCAGCAGTCAAATGTTATGTTAAATTGGCCTCTATGCAACATATATAGTTGAACTGCTGATCTATATGTACTTTATACTCTAGGATTCCTCACATTTATAAAGTAGATTACTTCTATGGAATAGTTGTCTGAGGGTATTTTGTGTTGACCAAGATCTGTCAATAAATGCTCTGACTTTATACAAGAAAGAAGAGTAACTAGAGATCCTATTTAGAGATAGTCAATCAATCAACAAGCATTTATTAATCGTCAGGCACTGTGTTAAGTGCTGGGAAGACAAAAGAAAGGCAAAAATTGTCCATCCTAATACAGGAAACAACATGTAAAAATCATAGATAGAAGACATAGAATAGATGGTAGGTGATTAGAAAGATACTAGAAGCAGAGAGTATAGGAAGGAGGGCTTCAGTTACAATAGCAACAAATATATGGGTACAACTGAAGTATATATTAACCTAAAGACCCTTCAGGCCGAAAAAAAATTAATATATGGAAATTGATATGTAACTCAGGCTTACACAGCTCTTGAACTTTGTCATTAACACAGTGAAAGGAAAGAAATACTTCTTCCATTTTGTGTTAAAAATGTTGGGCCAATATTTACTTATTACTATTTACTTATGAGTAGATGATATATTTTTTTTCACCATTAACTGTATCCTAGGTTGTTGACAGCAAAGCTAAGCTGAAAGAAGTCAGACTCTGGCATAGAAAACATCACATATGCATATGTATGTATCATATATAATTTATGAAGCTAGGTGTATGTGGTTAGAGCATTGGATTCAAATCTTCAAATCCAGCCTCAGAAACTTAATATCTGTGTGACCTTGGGCAAGTCACTTAACCTCTATCTGCCTCAATTTCCTCCTCTAAAAATGGGGATGATAAAGTATACCTACCTCCAAGGGTTGTTGATAGTTTGACTCTATAACCCTCTATAAAGTGCTTTGTAAATTTATAAAATGCTAGTTGTTTTATTGTTATTCTAAAGTTAAATGGAAATGGCTTTAGATATCTATATAAATAAATATATATGTGTATGTGTTAAATATAAATTTATTGACTGATTAATTGTTCAGCTGAGTGACTGCTTAAATCTTTTGATTGTTTGTTTTTCAAACCCTTACCTTCCCTCTTGGAGTCAATACAGTGTATTAGCTCCAAGGCAGAAGAGTGGTAAGGGCTAGGCAATGGGGGTTAAGTGACTTGCCCAGGGTCATACAGCTGGGAAGTGTCTGAGGCCGGATTTGAACCCAGGACCTCCGTCTCTGGGCCTGGTTCTCAATCCACTGAGCTACCCCCAACTGCTTAAGTTTTAATGTATATTAATGCATCAGTGGCTTAGAGAGTTGGTCTTAAGAGTCCAATTTAGGAGCTTAAATCCTGACACTGACACTTACTTTGGGAATTTCTTAATATGTAAAATAACAGGGTTGTATTAGATGACCAATAAGATCTCTTTAACTTTTAAATCTATGTTCCTATGTACAAACAATCCACTTAATGGGTAGTGGGCAATTGATGATATGACCCTAGAACTCAAGGGGGAGAAGATGGCAGTATAGACATCACTGTGTGAAGATGATAATTAAACCCTCTAGTTTTGATTTCTTTATTTAAAAACTGCCTATCAATAAGCACATGAAAGTGTTCTAAATCTCTCATAATTAGAGAAATGCAAAACAAATCAACCCTGAGGTACCACCTCAAACCTAGCAATTGGCCAACATAATAGCAAAGGAAAGTAATAAATGTTGGAGGGGATGTGGAAAAATTGGGACACGAATGCATTGCTGGTGGAGTTGTGAATTGATCCTATCATTCTGGAAGGCAATTTGGAATTATGCCCAAGGGCTTTAAAAGACTGCCTGTCCTTTGATCCAGCCATACCACTGCTGGGTTTATACCTCAAAGAAATAATTGGGGAAAATACGTGTACAAAAATATTCATAGCTGCGCTCTTTGTGGTGGCAAAAAATTGGAAGCTGAGGGGGTGTCCATTGATTGAGGAATGGCTGAACAAATTGTGGTATCTGTTGGTGATGGACTACTATTGTACTCAAAGGAATAATGAACTGGAGGAATTCCATGTGAACTGGAACAACCTCCAGGAATTGATGCAGAATGAAAGGAGCAGAACCATGAGAACATTATACACAGAGCCTGATACACTGTGGTACAATCAAATGTAATGGACTTCTCTACTATCAGCAATGCAGTGATCCAGGATAATTCTGAGGGACTTATGAGAAAGAAGGCTATCAACATCCAGAGAAAGAACTGTGGGAGTAGAAATGCAGAAGAAAAACATACGACTTATCACATGGTTTGATGGGGACATGATTGGGGATGCAGACTATAAATAATCACCCTAGAGTAAATATTGATAATATGGAAATACGTTTTGAATAATGATACATGTAAAACCCAGTGCAATTGCTCGTTGGCTATGGGAGAGGGGGAGGAAAGGGGGAGGGAAAGAACAGGAATCATGGAAAAATATTCTAAATTTATTAATAAAAAAATAATTTGAACTGTAAGTCATGAAAATGCATATTCAGTTACTTAATCTTCTCTTTTGTTAGTGTATATTTATCTGTGTTGTATTTTATTTTTATTTACTTTGCTAAACATTTCCCAATTACATTTTAAGATAGTTCAGCAATGAGCTTGACTATTTTGGTCTACACTACGACAGATCAAACATTTTATTCTATTCTATTATTATTCTTTCTACCTCAAACACTCAAAAGGATCTGTGATTGTATTGATTTGGATGTACCTTCCAGAAGGCATAGCACATCTTCTACAATTGCAATTTCAGTCTTCCTGAAAGTTTGACTCAAGGAGTTTACCCAGTGTAAGAGACCTTTCTTGCTTTTCCTGGAATTGTGAGCATTCTATGGAATGCTTAGGTGATCCATCTGTCCTCCCTTACCAGTTCATCTTCTTGTCCTATCATATTGTCCTTACTACATAATTTACTTTTTTTTTAAAAAACCCTTACCTTCTGCCTTAGAATCAATGCTCTGTATTGGCTCCAAGGCAGAAGAGTGATATGGGCTCAGCAATGGGGGTCAAGTGACTTGCCCAGGATCACACAGCTAGGAAGTGGCTGAGGCCAAATTTGAACCTAGGACCTCCCACATCTCTAGGCCTGGTTCTCAATTCACTGAGTTATCCAGCTGCCCCCCATAATTTACTTTTAAATTTTATTTGCTGTTCCACACACACACAGAGAGTTATCTCATATTCACTTTGTAACTCTCCAATTTTCCTCTGTGTGATATTCATTTAAATTACATTTGAAGAATGTTGTTTCATGTTTCTTATCTTTGAAGAAATACCTAGAGTATTAGTATGGGAAAAAAAAAAAGATGATCCTTTTGCCTGTGGGTATGGAAGCTGGAGATTATTAAAGAAGTTTCATAATTTCTCCAAGGTAATCTATCCTACTATCCTCCTAATTCTGGGTACATATATATTTTCATATATATGTATATTTACATATACATAAACACATACACATATATATGATTTGCATATGAGAATTGCTCTTTTGCTAGGCTCAAAGTCAGGTAGGTGGCCCAGTAGAATGAAGACTAATCCTCCTGAGTTCAAATCTGGTTTCAGTTTTGCCACCTGTATGACTGTGTCAGAAGTTTTGCACTCAAAGAAGAGTGGCAGGCTGAAGGGCTGCTGAATCTTTTCTCCTCGATGGGGGAGGGGCCCCAGGAGTTCTGGAATCTTGAGAAGCAAGAAGATTCTGACTGAGATTCAGTTAGCTCTCTCATCTTGAGAAGCCTAGGAGGGAGGTCTGGCCAAGACTTTCTCCTGAGGAGATACTCACCTTTTTCCTCTCCTAGTGACTGGATATCCTTCCCCCCACCAATTCCCAACTGAAGTGTTAGATGAAGAAGACATTGAGCCTCTGTCAAACTAACCTCACAGCTCCTGGTGCCCTGGGTCTGAACTGTGCCAGATGGGCCAAGATCAGGACAAGCCAAGCCCAACTCTCTCAGGGAGCCCAAGGCTGCCAAGGCCTGGGTTCCCCAACTCAAGGAGGGAGGAAAAGAGTAGCTAGAGTAGGGACACCTCCCCTGCTTTCTTCACAAACCTTTCCCTGCCAGCCATTTCTTAGTATTATCCCTGGCTGACTTAGTTTATAATAAAGTTGTTGTCTTTTCCCCAAAGTGACTCAAGTGCAAGTGGGCCAGCTTGATAGGGAAAGTAACCTATCTGAAAAGAAAGCTTTAGACACCAGTATTGGAGGAAGCCAAAGCCAGTTTGTGAGAACAACCATAGCCGAGGAGGGAAGGCTGAAGGGGGAAACTACTCGACCTGCCTCTCATTGAATGCTGGAATCATTAAACTCTTCTGAGGGACTAAAGCTCTGAGGAGTCCATGCTTATATTCCTAGGAATAGTAAACTGATTTACTTGTGATTCTTGAGTGCTGTCTTCTTGGTACTTAACCAAAAATCTTCTCACATAAACACTCTCTTGTAGGTGGGCAACAAACATGAGTTACACACTTGAACTTCCTTGGGTGGATAATCAGGTCACATTCTTTAGAATCATTATGAATCTCTTCCAGTAAGTTCTACAGTGTTACAAGATGTGATGTGACCAACACAATATCATTCACAAACAGGAGCAAATGGAGGATCTCACCATTCAAAGTTAATGATTCTTCAACTTGAGCTACATGCTGGATCTCCTCCACAACAATAGCAAATATTTACATCTCTCCACTTCGTGTCTCACCTGATGTTTGTGATCACAGAGCCACTGAACAAGGTTATCTCTTATTCAAGGAATTTTGATCATTTCGAATGGATTGGAATAATTTTGATGAAAGGCTGTCTTTAAAATAGTATTATGCTCTATCAAGTTAAACTTTTTTTCCCATAAGAAACAAGCAATAAATATAGTATAATATCATATTCTTTACATCTTTCAGTAAACGTTTGATGGCAAAGGTATAGTCCACTATGGAATATTGATTGTGAAGGGCTGTCTCTTGCTTAATATCAGTATTGACTGCATTTAATATACATCTGTGCAATTTTTATGAATAGGAAAGCAAGCATATAAAATTTTAGCTGCTGATTATCTTTTTAGTTTTTTATTTATTTTTTAAATATTATTTTTTATTTGGTCAATTTCAAACATTATTCTTTGGTTACAAAAATCATTTTCTATTCCTCCTTCCCCTGCCCCAACCCCTCCCAACATGCAATTCTACATGTGTCCTTGATCAGAATCCATTTGCATGTTGTTGTTTGCACTTGGATGTTCATTTAGAGTCTATATCCCCAGCCATATCCCCTCGATCCATGTATTCAAGCAGTTGTTTTTCTTCAGTGTTTCTACTCCCACAGTTTTTCCTCTGGATGTGGATAGTGTTCTTTCTCATAAATCCCTCCGAGTTGTTGATCGCTGTATGTCCATTGCATTCGATTGTACCACAGTGTATCCGTCTCTGTACATAATGTTCTTCTGGTTTGACTCCTCTCACTCTGCATCAATTCCTGGAGGTTGTTCCAGTTCACATGGAATTCCTCCTGTTCATTATTCCTTTTGAGCACAATACTATTCCATCACCAACATATACCACAATTTGTTCAGCCATTCCCCAATTGAAGGGCATCTCTTCATTTTCCAATTTTTTGCCATCCCAGAGAGTGCAGCTATGAATATTCTCGTACATGTCTTTTTCCTTATTTCTTTGGGGTACAAACCCAGCACTGCTATGGCTGGATCAAAGGGCAGACAGTCTTTTAGTACCCTTTGGGCATAGTTCCAAATTGCCCTCCAGAATGGTTATATCAATTCACAACTCCACCAGCAATGAATTAATGTCCCAACTTTGCCACATCTCCTCCAATATTTATTACTTTCCGTTGCTGTCATGTTAGCCAATCTACTAGGTGCGAGGTGGTACCTCAGAGTTGTATTGATTTGCATCTCTCTGATTATAAGAGATTTAGAACACTTTTTCATGTGCTTATTAATAATTTTGATTTCTTTAACTGAAAACTGCCTATTCATGTTCCTTGTCCATTTATCAATTGGAGAATAGCTTGATTTTTTGTACAACTGGTTTAGCTCTTTGTAAATTTGAGTAATTAGACCTTTGTCAGAGGTTTTTGTTATGAAGATTGTTTTCCAGTTTGTTATTTCCCTTCTAATTTTGGTTACATTGGTTTTGTTTGTTCAAAACCTTTTTTAATTTGATGTAATTAAAATTATTGATTTTACATTTTCTGACTCTTTCTACATCTTGCTTAGTTTTAAAAATCTTTCCCTTCCCAAAGGGAACATGTATACTATTCTGTGTTCACATAGTTTACTTATAGTTTCCTTCTTTATGTCATTCACCCATTCTGAGTTTATCTTGGTGTAGGGTGTGAGGTGTTGATCCAAACCTAATCTCTCCCAAACTGTCTTCCAATTTTCCCAGCAGTTTTTATCAAATAGTGGATTTTTGTCACAAAAGCTTGGATCTTTGGGTTTATCATATACTGTCTTGCTGAAGTCACTTGCCCCAAGTCTATTCCACTGATCCTCCTTTCTGTCTCTTAGCCAGTACCAAACTGTTTTGATAACCACTGCTTTATAGTATAGTTTGAGATCTGGGACTACAAGTCCTCCTTCCTTTGCATTTTTTTCCCATTATTTCCCTGGATATCCTTGATCTATTTATCTATTTATCATTTAGCTATGAGGTCTTTGAGAAAGCAATTTTGTAAAAATGACTCTATTTTAAATAGATAGGAAGATATATCACATATCTGTAAATCTGTGTATGTGTACTTACTTCATCAAGAGTGGATTGCTACCTGTGTGGAATGAGAAATTAGTGTGTTATTCTCATGTTATTAATAGTTATTCATATCTAAAAGTTGGTGTTCCCACCAAATCCTTACAAATGCTTTACAGCTTTAAGTGAGTCTGTCTGGAAACCAATCTTGTCTTAGAAGACTCCCTATTGTATCTTTGTAGTGACTGATCCTCTCATCAGCCCCTCCTATGTAATCCAGTCCTGAACTACTCCCCTCCTTGTATCTGTCTCTAACTTCCTGGTCATTTCTTTAATATATTAATTTGCTTGGATGTATACATTGTGAAGCTAGTCTCCAATTTCTTGAAGATGTTAATTAGCTTGAATATGTTCATTGTAAAGCCAATGTAAAACTATTCAACGTTCTGTCTTCAACTATTGGAAAATGTTATAATCCCTTCTGGGAGACTTATTTATATCAGGATTCTCCTATAAAAAAGGGATTTTTCTGTGAATTTTGGGGCATTTTGTCTTAGGTCAATAATTTGAGGCAGTACTCCCCATTTTCTTTCTCAATAAAATCATATCTTGAGCAATTAATTTCCCAAGCCATATATATCTTTTTTAATAAGTGGTAAAAGAGGGGGCAACTGGGTGGCTCAGTGGATGGAGAGTCAGGTCTAGAGATGGAAGGTCCTAGGTTCAAATTTGGCCTCAGACACTTTCTAGCTGTGTGACCTGGGCAAGTCACTTAACCCCCATTGCCTAGCCCTTACCACTCTTCTGCCTTGGAACCAATACACAGTACTGATTCCAAGGCAGAAGGTGAGGGTTTAAAAAAAATAAGTGGTAAAAGAGGTTGAACTTTGAAATTTTGAAGGCCCTCTCAATTTCCACTCCACACACTACCTATTTATAACTTAGTAGATTAATCTTCAAGGAGGCCTGTCTTGCGTTGTGACTTGCATACATACAGCTAGTAAGTGCATGACAGCATTTTTTTGACTTCAGGTTTTCCTGACCAAACCAGTCACTCTCCTGTATGCGGGCTTCCTCTTTGTATGGCAATGAAGATTTGGCAGTGTAGAAACTACTATTAATACCTCCCAAGAAAGACAGTCACTTCCCACCCAGATTCCTAATGCTTTGGTCTAATAGGATGTCTTCTCCTCCTACATGTGATACATGGGGTCACTGGAGTAGTGATTACAGTTTTAGATGGCAGAGGAAGAGAATGTCCATGGGCAACCACTAGATGGCAATCTCCTCAAGCTCTCTCTTCTCAGCAGTCATTTCTTTTCTTCTTCTATACCTACAGGTCACATAGCTCACAAAGAGCTCCAGCATCTTTCATTCTTTGACCAGGGGCTACAGGCCTGTTTCTTCCTCCCTCTCAACCTCCAAGTTCCTCTAAACACAGAGTAACTCAGAAATGGGACTCTCTAATACATGAGTGGGTGTTCACATTCAATGATCAGCCAGCCAGCCATTCACTCAGCCACCTACAAGGAATAACTTGTCAAGCAGGAAGTCTGAATCTTAGTGGAATCCTAATGGGTAGGGGAAAGGAAAAGGCAGGCAGCCAATCCCATACACAAGCATTCACCTCTGAGGCCTCCTTTATTCTCCTGTGTGCCTCTAGGCCATCATGGGGAAGCTTGGAGCAATATAGTCTCCTGATATCTTATAAATAAATCTTATAAATCTTATTAAAAAAATACTTCCCTCTTTTGAGATACTGGGACCCTCAGATCTTCACAGAAAGGAATGATTCAGGAGAAACAATTTGTTACAATAATACACAAAGTTTTCCTGTGTAAAGTATATAGTCCATTTTTCTAGGAAGTTACTTTGTTAGAAAAGTTAATAGGTACTACTGCTAACACTATCCTTTCTGACCTCCCCCAAACACCTCCCATAGCCTTTATATCACATAAACATAGTAAATAGAGAAAAATTATTCTCCATGGTGACCCTGTCACACATGTATATCTCTGGACCCATGGTGACCCTGTCACAAATGTATATCTCTGGACCCTATGTCTATCACATCTCTGTCAAGGGATGGGTGGGTGAAAGGGAATTCTTTATTCTCTTTGTCTATTTTGAGTTAATCAATCAAGAAACCCCTACTTAACACTTTGTTAGTCATCAAGTAAAAGAATTCACAAATCACTTTCTTAGAGAGCTCCACCCTTTTAACTTAGTCAGAAACTTGTGAATCTTTTGGTAAGAGTTTACCCCCTCAGGGGACAAGAGGTAGATCCCACAGACACTGCCCCCCTGGGCAATGCTAGGCAATTTGGAAGATGTGATTGGCTCCTGTGAAGAGAGAAAGAGACAGGAAGTGACATGGAAAAAAGGACTATAAAAATTCCGGAACTTCCTGTCCTTGTCACTTCTCCTTTGGACTTCTTCTTTGGAGGACTTCTCCTTTGGACTTCTGGCTTGGAGAGATTCCTACCTTGGTGACCCTCTCTGTTCATTGGTGCTTCGGTAGGACACTCCTTTCAGTGTGAGTCCTGTAGAGAGACTCTTTTCCTTAGATCCTGCATCAGCTTGCTGGTGAGTGATTCAGACTTCCATGTGGAGATTGGAACTCTGTGTTGGTGAGCTGAGCTGGAGGAAGACTCTTGAAAGTAGTCATGTTGATCTAGACTCATCCTTGACTGGAGAATTCTGCACTGGAAATGCTTGCTGGGTGAGGGACTAGAACTGAAGGAGGAGGCTTGCATTGGTGGACTTCTGGCTGAAGATTATTGTGACTTCCATGTGGAGGTTGGGACTTGAGGGAGTCCTAGCTGGTGCTGAGCTGGACTTCACCAGAGCAGAACTTAGGGTGGTAGGCTAGACAATTCTCTGCCATCTTCCTACATTCACTTTAATATCTTTACCTTATTGTAAATAAAGTTGCTAACAGTCATTTGGACTATTATTACATATTATATTATATTATATCATATTGTGTTATATAATTGGTGACCACAGTCCGTTTTTAACTCATATTTTGTCAAACCAACTTTTTACCTTTACATGCCTCATGATAGGTCCTGCATGGTTTTAATTGACCATTGTTAGGTTAGAATTCTCAGATCTTTCAAAGGTGCTTTTCTTTATATTGTTATTATCTTTCATGGCTAATGTGGAAATTTATTACATGACTATACTTGTAATGAATTTTGGTTTTCTTGCTTTTTTCAATGGACAGGGGATGGGGGAAATTTGGAACTGGAAATATTAATTTTTTTAAAAAAGAAAAAAGAAAGAAAAGTTAATATGTGTATACTCAGTGATTACTTCCATGATTCACTCTCCATTTATTACTTTGAACATACTTTGCATCTCTTTACTTGTCTACATTTTGTTTTGTCTCTGAGGGCTAGGTCTCTCCATTTTTATTTGCATTACTAAGAGCTAGTAGAGTGCCTTGCATGTAGCAAATATTTAGTAAATGTTTGTAGAATTAGTTATTAACTAGTCAAGAATAAACAAATTTTCAGGATTAAAAACATTCTTAAAACTTATTACTAGGGGCACTCTAGCATTTAGGACTAATACCAGTCCTCTGTGAAAAGTATTGTCAACGTGGAATCTAGAAACCAATCTAGAAACCCCAAGTTTGTGAATCTGGAGACCCCCAACTTTGCCCGAGGAAGGTCTCAGACTCTCCCTATCAGACTGAATGATAGACCTTAAAAGCATTTGGTTTGACCAGCTTAGGTGGAGTTAACCACCTTAAGCATATGCTAAATACTTTTTTTGTCCTGGTAGTTTCTCCCAGTATCAAAGTCCTTTTCCCAAGTAGCCCAACCCTAGTAGGGATGTTCCCTTTAGTATCTATTATAAGCAGTCCACTCCCTGACACCCTAGCCTCAGGCTATGTTTCCTTTCCCAAGCCAGTTTGTAATCCTGTCAGTGTAGCTTGGACACTCCCATTTCCTTGTAGCCATGGTGATGTTAATCAAGCCTATCTCCCTGTCCTCAGTTCCCCAAATGGTTCCTCAAATTTATATAAATTCCCCAATTTTCATGAAGTTGTCATCTAAAGAGGTGTCATTCACAGGGACATGGTACCCACAATAGCCAGAGCTTTAGACTCTGTGTGGTTTTGTGTGCATTACTCTGTATGGAAGCCTAAATATTGTACTGTATCCCTCTCCTGATTAAAGCCTTGGTTTTTCTGACTAATAGTTCTATTTTTTCCCAAGTTAACAGTATGAAATAATGATTTCCATAAACCAAAGTATAGCAGTTTTCAGAGCACAGATTGCATTTATCAGTTTTTTTGCTTTTATTTTAACTTTTTTGAACTAGACACAGATTTCTTCAATTAGAACTTCTAGTTGCTGTTTTGTTTTCCCTACTAGTCCCATTCAAAATCACTGATTTTTATTTCAGTTTGAAGATATTAGATAGCAACATAACCAGTCACCTGGAATAATGGATTCTAGCGATGGAAATAAATTTAGAAATGACCTAATTTAATCCTGGGAAAGTTGAAGTCCAGAGAGGTGGAATGATCCAAATGATTTAGAAACCTACCTTACAGTTGATCATCTGGGAAACCCTCTGCTGCAGAGACTGTCCAGCTTTGGGCCTCACGAGGATATAAATGACTTTTAAGTCTGGACTGGTTCGAAATAGTTTTTCCACCAGCACTTTGCCCATGAAACCTGTGGCCCCTGTGATGAGTATCGACTTGCCACCATAGTAAGCTGCGATCGCAGACATGGTGATCTCTTGCTTTTTTCTTGCAAGCTTCCTAATTGAGGTACCTGAAAGTACAAAGAAAGTTCAAAGATGACACTCTGTAAATTTCCAGAATATGAGATTCCTGAAAAAACTTCTGATAGAGTAGGGAAATACAGAAAATGTTTACTGACTTTGACTATCACAAGCTTTAAAAACCAGATGCCAGTTCTGAGATTTAATATGATATTCAGAATTTTTTAACTAGTGTGTGGAGTGAGAAATTAGTGTGTTATTCTCAAGTTATTAATAGTTATTAATATTGCCAAAAAGTTAGTAAAAGCTGGTACACCCCCACTCCCATCCATTTTTAAGTGTTCTTGGTTAAATCTTTTGAATTTTGGTTGGGAAATTGTTTGAGGCAGGTGTCCCAGACTGACTCAATGACCAATCTTGAGTATTCATTTGTCTTGGAATCATCTTCCAAGAAGTCATGCCCAGATGGCTGGTCTGATCCCCACATAGGCCCCTTCTAGATAACCATCCTCTCTTTAGATAATATTCCTGCTCTTTTATTTCTGGATTTACAATCTTTGTTTCCAAAGGTTGGCCTTTGACCTTTTCTTTAAAATATGAATTTGTTTGAATGTACCCACTGTAAAGTTATTCTTCAATCTCCTAAAGATGTTAATTTACTTGAAGGTATCCATTGGAAATCATTGTATAGCTATTCAAAATACTGTTTCCCACTCTTGAAATGTTAATTCTATTGTATCTTCTTTTAAATTGGGAGTGTCTCTGTAAATGAAGGGAGGAACATTTTGCATAGAGATTTTTTCTGTAAGTCAACCAGTGAAGACTGACTTTGGCGAGTCTGAGGCAGACATGGTCATTTCTCTCTCTCTGTAAATCTTTGGGGGCAGTTGCCTTAGGTCAATGACCCCACATTTCTTTCTCAATAAGGCATTATATTTTAAGTTATTGATTTCCCCCATCATATTGTTTAACGGTCATTAGAGAGGGTGAACTTTGGAATTTTCAAGGTCCCCTCAATTTCCACTCCATATACCTAACATGATAAGGTATCAGAAAAAAGGATCAGAGATATCACAAGGGTCAAGGCATCATTTACTTATTTTGCTCATTTTATTTTTAAATTTATAATAGGCAAGTAAAAATTTTCTACAAATTATAATCATACCTACTAATATTCTTTCCCCCTTTTTCATAAGAAAACCCATTCTAAATAATTTCGATTACATTAAATTAAAAACATTTTGTACAAACAAAACCAATGCATCCAAAATTAGAAGGGAAGCAACAAACTGGGGGGGGGGGAAATGTTTATAACAAGAACCTCTGGCAAAAGTCTAAAATCTCAAATATATAAGGGACTAAATCAATTGTACAAAAAAAAAAATCAAGTTAATCCTCAGTTGATAAATGGGCAAGGGACAGGAATAGGCAGTTTTCAGATAAAGAAATCAAAACTATCAATAAGCACATGAAAACGTGTTCTAATTCCCTCCTGATTAGAGAAATGCAAATCAAAACAACTCTGAGGTACCACCTGACACCTAGCAGACTATCTAATGACAGCAAAGGAAAGTGATAAATGTTGGAGGGGTTGTGGCAAAATTGGGGCACTGCTGGTGGAGTTGTGAATAGATCCAACCATATTGGAAGGCAATTTGGAACTGTGCCCAAAGGGATTTAAATGACTGCCTGCCCTTTGTCCCAGCCTTACCACTGGTGGGTCTGTACTCCAAAGAGATAAAAAGGAAAAATACTTGTACAAAAATATTTATAGCAGCACTCTTTTTGGTGGCAAAAAAATTGGAAAATGAGGGAGTGTCCATTGATTGGGGAATAAATGAACAAATTGTGGTATCTGAAGGGGATGGAATACTATTGTGCTGAAAGGAATAATGAACTGGAAGAATTCCATGTGAACTGGAACAACCTCCAGGAATTGATGCAGAGTAAAAGGAGCAGAACCAGGAGAACATACACAGAGACTGACAAACTGTGGTACAATCGAATGTAATGGACTTTTCTACTAGTAGCAATGCAATGATCCAGGACAATTCTGAGGGATTTATGAGAAAGTACACTAACCACATCCAGAGAAAGAACTGTGGGAGTAGAAACAGAGAAGAAGGAGTAGAAACAGAGAAGAAAAAACATTTCCTTGATCACATGGTTTGATGGGGATATGATTGGGGATATAGACTCTAAATGATCCCTCTAGTGCAAATATTAATAATAAGGAAATAGGTTTTTATCAATGATACATGTAAAACCCAGTGGAATTGCTTGTTGGCTAAGGGAGGGGGGAGGATCATGTAACCATGGAAAAATAGTTTAAATTAATTAATTACATAAATTAATTTTTAAAAAATGAAAAAAGAAAAGAAAAAAGAAAACCCATTCTATTAGACAACATAACTTTAATATTTTCTTGAGCAGTGATCATAAGATCATGGAATTTTTGCAGTAAAATAGGATCTAAGATCCTTTAGCCTAATCCTTTCATTTTATAGAATCAGTTTGATAATTTTACAATTATTTGGCAGGGGCTAACTGTGAAAAAGATTATGGTAGATCTAATTACTAAATCTAAAAAAAATCAAACTCAAACCTATTCTATTAAACATTCGAAATGTAAATATTTACCAACCTCATTATTATTCATTGCTTTAATCCTAATCCCTCTTTTCTATATATACTATTTACTTGGTGATCTGATCAGTTCTTCTGGATTCAATTATCTCTATTCTGACGATTCACAAATATATCTATCCAGATCTAACTTCACTACAGTCCTACAATTTCACATTTTGAACCAGTGTTGGATATCTTAAACTGGATGTTCTATTTTAAAATTAACATAGTAAAAAATGGAAATCTTCTGAACTTCTTCTCTATTACTGTTGTCAACATGGAATCTAGAAACCCCAAACATGTCGCCTAGTAAGATCTGATGAACCCCAAGTTTTAGAACTAGCAGTAAATTGGACACCCCAAAGCTTGTACTTGTTCCCTGTTCCCCAGAGAATCCACCCTGAGGGGAATCTCAGGCTAGCAGTTTCATACTGAGTAATGGACCCTAAGGTAAATGATAATCCACTTGAAGTGGATCCATTCTTGAATTCCTGGTATGAATCCTACCTGGTCATAGTGAATAACCCTTATAATAACTTGCTGGAGTCTTTTTGCTAGTATCCTATTTAAGATTTTTGAACCTATATTTGTAGATAAAGTTTTGAATACTGTTTCAGTATATTTTAAGGAGAAATTAGTGTATAACCTATTCTGGGAAAGATAGGAAAGGCTTTCCCTGCCCTCATGGTAGGGGTGGTTTTGTTAGATAACATTGCATCAACCATAACTCTTTTTCCAGCATCTTCTAAAAAATCCCACAAATTAAAAAAAATGGATCAAAACACTTGAAGAAAAGAGAAAAAGGTTTTTTTTTTTAATTTAGAGCACTGCTAACTGAGCATTTCTTTTTTTTTCTTTTAAGTATTATTTTATTAGGTCATTTTCAAATATTATTCATTGGAAACAAAGACCTTTCTTTTTTAATTGAGCATTTCTTATAATACCTTGTTTTGAAAACTGATTACAAAACAGTACCCCAAAAGTAAAAATTTAAGGTTCAACTTTCTGCTTATAAAGTAAGGCTCAACCCAATCCAGAAGTATTTTTAAATCATTGATTCAATAAATTGATCATAGTAACATATCTTAAAAATGTAAGTAACAAATTTTAAAACTAAGGCAGCTAGATAAGAATGCTGGACTTTGAATCACAAAGACTTAAATTCAAATCCTCCCTCAAAATCCTAGAGGTACAGCCAATTAATCTGGGAGGGAAGCCCAGAGAAACCAAAATGATTGGGACTTGAGCCCAAAGTAAGACTTTGGCTTTGAACTAGGTCTGTATGCTGTAGAAACCAAACTAAATTATAAAGCCAATCCCCTTCTTTTCCTCAGAGAATAAAGTAGTGCTCAAGGAAAGAGGAGGATTATGTCTATGTGATGGAGGGAATTTTTATATCTGTGATTATACCTTTTGAAGCAAATGTTCCTTTGTAAAGGCTAATCTGACTGTTAGTACTAAATAAAACAGGTATACAGGGAAGCAGTCCTTATACTTGAGGAAATGCCATCAGTGGTCAATGGAGCTATTTGTAGAGAAGCTAGACACACTGGGTCCCCTTAAGGGTCCTGAAGAATCTAGGGGAAGAGCTATAATCTAACATACCTAGTCATTCAGGCAGTTAATTAGAGCTGAGGTAGATAATGTTATATGGGAATAATTTTGAACATTTAGGAAACAGGTTCCATAGAGCAGTAAGTAATGTCATCTGTATACAACTATAGTTTTTTCAAATGAGTAGTAAGTTTAATGATTGAAGTTAAGGTGCATTTTTAGAACTTTCCCCATAAAGGAGGAATTTATAGAAGGCACAACAACATAGTTCTCTCTCTTTTTTAAAAGAAAGTAAAAAAACTCACAAAATCAGTAAATAGCTTTTTCTCTGCTACCTAATTAAAATCCTGGAAATTCTTCTGGAGGTACTCACATTTTGGACCAATTTGAATTTTAGATGTGAATGTATGTACATCAATACAGAGACTGAATCTCTCAGGGACAACCCACTTGGGAGCCTAAAACTTTAGCTTGTATACTGGTTAACATGTATCATTAATACATCCTTTGCTTGAAAATGCAGTATATTTCTGGTGATTGTACAGAACTGCTTCTAAGCCTTCCAGGCTAGAATCAATGTGTTAGAGCATACTTGCATAGGCACTGCACATGTGATGGAGTGTATCAAATTACATAAAGCTTGTTCGCATTTCCCATTCCAGTGTTTCCCAAAAGGTTTTCAAGGCAAATTATATTTGCCCATAATTGTTGAGTGGTTTAGCTTCTTCCCAAGTGATAATGTATGATGTGATAATGTGTGATTTGATACAGCCACTGAGATTTCCTAGAAAAGTCTTTTAAGTCTGGAAAGTGCTTTGGATATTGAGGTACCAGTTGAGGTACACTTCTATCTTCTTTGAGAAATATGGCCACATATTTCATAGAGTCTCTACAAAACTGGTACTTTTCTACAGACTGTTTCAGTTGGTCATTCCCCAAGCATTTATGAAGTACTAACTGTGTACCAGGCACTATGCTCAGTTCTGCTTCAGGTCAGCTTCTTCTGGTTGATCCAGTGCTTTCAGAAGTCATTTTTCATGTTTTTTTCCAAAGTCAATGAGGTGGTTTAAGTACATGTAGTGTATGTTTCCTATTTCTAAATTTTACCTTTTCTAAAAGTCACTGAAAAATAGAAGGTCCATTTTACATTTCTTTGACTTCCTCTGACATAAGAATCTTGTAGTGTCTATTGCAAATGCCCAGGGCTGAAAATGACTGGCTTCTTAGCAAACAGCCCAGAACATCTTAAAGTACTGATTCAACAAAGTTCTCTTGTTCAGATTCTGGAAGTCTACACACATCATTTGGTAGACCAAGTTTCTCCTTTGGTAGTTTCCCATATTGAGTCATACTGTTAGGGCTAGACATAATCTCTATTACATTCTTAAGTAGCACTGTCTCCTCTATCTTGTGGCTAAGATGAAATTCTTGGCTAGGGCACTGTTAAGCCTCTTTCAAAAAGAATCAGAACCATAACTCTATCACCAAGAGAAAGCCTTGAGTTCTTTTATTCTGGATCCCAGCTCTAGGTGCCAAGCTTCTCTCTTCCAACCTTTCCCCAAAGGTTGGTTCCCCCATTTTTAAACTCTTGTTTCTCTCAGTAGATGATGGAAATGAATATTCAGAGAAAGGGTACCTAGACACATGCATTACACGTAAATCCCATACAGGTAGGGAGGGCTTTTCAAGGGGCAAATTCATTGTATCTGCCAATTCTCAGTCAGTTTTTCTGACTCTCTAACATTCAAAAATAACCACTCAAAGACTGAAGCCCTTAACAAGTTTTAAATTACCTTTATCTGATAGATTATGAGTTCTATTAAATGATGTTTTAAAAGCAAACTCAACACTATGAGACTGAAAGCAATAATATTCTCTTAAAATAAAGAAAGCCCACAATCTTATCATTATCTAGAGGCACAATTTGAATATAGAAGATAAATCAAATACAAGAGGAAAAATACTTTATGATTTGAGACAATGAGACACTTTTGCTGATTTCTTGGCATCTATGCTGTCACTTCAAAATGAATCTCAGAAGGCAATTAACTAGTTAAGGAGGGAGGTGAGAATTACCACTTTCTTCTGTATTTTCCTATTTATAAAAATTTCTCAGGGACCAAAATGGATACAGTAAAAAAAAAAAACACTAGTTTTACAGTCAGAGAACTTGAGTACAACTTGTACTTTTGATGTTTACTAATTTGCATTAGAAATTTAACTGTGGGTATCATTTCATCATCAGAGGCTTTGATTTCCTCATCTGTCAAAATGGAGGGACTGGATTAAATGGCCTCTAAGGTCCTTTAAGCTCTAGGTCTATGATCCTAAGAGAAAAGAGGTTTAGTCCTAACAGAATGATGGATCACTTTAATGTAACTTTAAAATATGATCCTGTGTTATAAAAGATACCCCAATGACATCATACATATACACATTATATCAGAGAAAGATTAAAACATAAAAATGGACAGAATTCATAAAATGAAAGAGAAGTTCCAATCAAGAATCAATGTCACTCTAGTACTACTTTAAACTGCCTTCACATTTTTGGGCTAGTAATGCTGGAATTAGAAGCACCCTGCTATTTTAGTTGCTGCAGTAACACTAATAATGGAGAGAACTCTTGGCCTACTTTCTTTACCTTTGCAGCATACCACATTTGTTTCATTCATGCAAGATATATTCTTTTGGCTTTCAATTAAATTGTGCGATATGTAAACATGTAGGCATATATAAATTATATATGAGAAAATGTAAATATCTCATTAATACATAAAATTCCAAGCTTGAAATTTACAAAGTCACTCATTTTCATATTAAATGTTTTTTCTTTCCTTTACTGTTTTCAATATATTCAAAATTATAAAATGCCTTCTCTGTGGGCTTTTTTTATACAAAACTATCTTAGGAAACTGTTTCAGGTATTCAATTTAGTACTTTAAGTGGTAGAAACTTAACCCTGCATACATCCTTGGCTATTGACACATCAAGGCAGTAATGTTTGGTGTTTAAAGTTTAAAGTTTAAAGTTCAAAGTGAGTGGGGGAGGAAGACATTCTTGTGGGCTCGGTATACTTTAAACAAATGGACCATGGAAAAAAGTAGGGAGCTTTGATACTTTAAATATACAGGGTCCAAAGGGCTATAAAACTGCACAACCTTAGATCTAGCAATACCACTACTACATCTGTATCCCAAAGAGATAGGAAAAAGGACCTATTTGAACAAAAATATTTATATCAGCTCTATTTGTAGTGGCAAAGATTTAGAAATTGTTGGGATGTCCATCAATTGGGGAATGGGCGAACAGGTTGTGGCATGTGATTATAATGGAATGCTATTGTGCTTTAAGAAATGATGAGTAGCTGCAAGCATTATCTGTAATTAAATTAAATACCTTTCCCATATGATCAGGGGTGAAACCCATTCTCACCACTATTATTCAATATTGTAATAGAAATGCTAGCTATAGCAGTAAGAGAAGAAAAAAGGAATGGAAGGAATTTGGCAATTAAGAAATAAAACTATCACTTTGCAGATGATATGATGATATGCTTAGAGAGCCCTAAAAAGTCCCAAAAGGCCTTTAAAAAGCCTTAAAAACTGATTGAAATAATTAATAACTTTAGCAAAGTTGCAGGATATAAAATAAATCCACATAAATCATCAACATTTCTTTATATTACTGACAAAGTCCAGCAACAAGATAGAAATAAAAATTTCATTTAAATTAACTGTATATAATATAAAATACTTGGGTGTCTATCTGCTAAGATAGACCTAGGAATTAATATGAACACAGTTACAAAACACTTTAAAGTCAGATGTAAAAAATTGCAAAAATGTTAATTGTTCACGGATTGGTCAAGCCAATATCATGAAAATGACAATCCTACCTAAATTAATCTATTTATTCAGTGCCATAACAATTAAATTGTCCCCAAATTATTTTACAGAACTAGAAAAAGTAACAGAATTCATATGGAAAGAACAAAAGATCAAGTATAACAAGGGAAAGAATGTATCATATCAAACTATATTGCAAAATTGTAATCAAATCAGTTTGGTCCTGGCAAAGAAATAAAGTGTAGATCCAATACATAGTAGTAAGTGACCATAGTTATTTAGTGTTTAATAAAACCAAGCTTTTGGGACAAGAAATCACTATTTGATAAAAACTCCTTGGACAACTGGAAAAAGGTATGGCAGAGGTTGGGTATAAACATCTTCCACCCTATACCAAGACAAAGTCAAAATGGAGCAACAAAGGTGAAATTTGTTTTCTAAATTTTTCTCTAGAGATGGTTGGTTGGTGGGGAGAGATGGAGGAGTATTTCAATCTGTTACATGCTTTGTGTTTAAAGAAAACTTCTTATTGAAAATATATGAAATCAGAAAATGATTTAGACATCATGGGTATAACCATTAGCAAATTAGAGGAGCCCAGAATAGTCCACCTGTCAAATCTATAGATAAGGGAAGAATTTATGATTAAACAAGAGATAGCATAATAGGATATAAAATGGATAACTTTGATTATATTAAACAAATGAAACCAATGCAACCAATATTAGAAGGAAAGAAGAGAACTGGGGAAAAATTTTTTATAGCAGGTATCTCTCATAAAGGCCTTATTTCTCAAATATATAGAGAACTGAGGCAAATTTGTAAGAATACAAATCATTCCCCAATTTATAAATGGTCAAAAGATATGACCAGGCAGTTTTCAGATGAAGAAATCAAAGCTATATAAAATCACATGAAAAAATGTTCTAAGTCACTCTTGATTAGAGAAATGCAAATTAAAACAACCCTGAGGTACCTCCTCACACCTATCAGATTAGCTAATGTGACCATAAAGGAAAATCATAAATGCTGTGTGTGTGTGTGTGTGTGTGTGTGTGTGTGTGTGTGTGTGTGTGTGTGAAAATTGAGTCACTAATGTATTACTGGTGGAGCTGTGAACTGATCCAACCATTCTGGGGAGCAATTTGAACTGTGTCCAAAGAACTTTAAAACTGTCCATATCCTTTTACTGAGGAACACCACTACTAGTTCTGTATCCCAAAGAAATTTTTTGAAGGGGGAAAGGACCTATTTGTGCAAAAATATTTACAGAAGCTCTTTTTGCAGTGCAAAAAATTAGAAACTGAAGGGATGTCTGTCAGTTACAGAATGGCAGAACAAGTTGTTGGCATATGAGTGTAATGGAATACTACTGAGCTATAAGAAATGATATGAGAAAGAACGAGAAAGATTTATATGAACTGATGGAATGAGGAGTAAGCTTCAGAACTAGGTAAACATTTTACATAGTCACAGTGTAAAAGAATTCTTTATTCCTTTTTTAAGTTAATGGGGGACCTGGAGGTCCTCTTACCATAGAGATGTGTAGGGATTAACCAGGCCACAGTGACAGAAAGTAGAAACCATAGAGACAGGAAGTAAAGTAGAAAAGGGGTATAAAAGGGGCCAGCATCAGTTAGTCTGGTGGTCAGTTGCTGATAGATAAGTGCTGGCAGTTGCAGGGAAGTTGGCTGCTGGGAGTATGTTGGGTTGGTGTTTGGCTTTTAGTTGCTGGAATATAAAAGGTAAGCCTGAGCTTACTGATAGGACTTTTTGCCTTTAGCCTTTAGAGGACTTTTGGCTTTAGCCTTTAGAGGGCTTTTTGGCTTTTGGGTTTTTGACTTTTGGTTTGGGCTGTTAGGTTTTTTTCTTTCTTGAACTTTTTTGGTAGGTGGTTGGTCTTCATTGACAGACCTAAATGGGGTTGGATTAAACACTGATTGGGTTGGTTTTGATTAAGGTGGATTGGGTTGGAACTTTGTGGGGTGGTTATTATTAGCAGTAGTTATAGGCAATTATAGGTAGACTTAGGTAGTTTTAGGATAACTAGTATAGACATTAGAAAATTTTCTTTCTCTACTTCTTTCCTATATTTCCTTCCTTTACTATATTCTTTTCTATCTCTATTTTAATAAAACTAAATTGTTAATTGTTAAAAGCTGCTCTTTTATTTTTGTCAAACCCCTATTTTAAACCTTACAACAGCATCATTATGTGATGACATTTATGAATATGAATGATTTATCAATTCCTAGTAATATAGTGATACAAGAAAATGTTCAAGGACTCATGACAAGAAATGCCATCTTCTTCCAGTGAAAGAACTGATGGAGTTTGAATGCAGACTGAGACAAAATATACTTCACTTTATTTCTTCACTTTTCTTTCATTTGTCTGAATTCTCTTTCACAAAAGGACTAATATGAAAAGATGTTTTACACTATTACACATATAAAATCTTTACCAGATTGCTTGCTGCCTCAGGCAGGGGAGAGGAGGAGAAAAGCTAAGTTTCTTTTAAACTTCTTCTAAACTTAAAAGAAAATGAAGGCTAAAGTTGTTTTTTCATGCAATTGAGTTAATTCTAAACTTAAAAGAAAATGAAGGCTAAAGTTGTTTTTTCATGCAATTGAGTTAAAAAAAAAAAACAAGCAAAAAAAATGAGGAGCTGGAGGAATTCAGAAAAACCTGCAAAGAATTGTAAGAACTGATACAATGTAAAATAAGTAGAACCAACAGAACATTGTGCATAGTAACAATATTGTATGTTGATCAAATGTGAGTGACTTAACTATTGCCAGTAATACAATGATCCCCAAGGACACATGATGAAAAATGTTATTTACCTCCAAAGAAAAATCTGAATATAGATCAAAGCATACCGTTTTTCACTTTGCTTTCTTTGAATTTTTTGTGTCCTGTTCCACAACATGACAAATATAGAAATACATTTTGCTTGATAGCATATATATAACCTATATCAAATTATTTTTCCATCTAATTGTGAAAAAAATTAAAATGTTACTGAACTAAAAATATGATTGATTGGCTCAGTGAAAGAAGTTCATGCAAATGGTCAAAGGCTATGTTCATTGCTTGTCCAAGCAATTTTCAGATGAAAAAATCAAAGCCATCAATAGTCATATAAATAATAAATAATCATATAAAAATCTCCCAAGTGATCATCCCATGAAGAAATCATTGTATATGTATGCTTAAATACAGTTCTGTCAAAATATGCTTTAATGTATTCAGATTTTAAAAAAACCTAACTTATTTAAGGAGCAGAATAAGAGTAAGTTTAGATATTGGGTGGTTAATATGTCACCTTGAGCAATTTGGAGCAAAATAATTTTCTTGCCAAGGTCAGTTTCAAAAGACAGAAGAGAAGAAAGAATCCAGCAGAAGTGGAAAGGAATTTATTTTCCAGATGGGAAAGAGATCACCATGAACCTAAGAGTCTTGTAGTTTCCTGACTATGGGCACACGTGTGGGTGGAAATTGCCCTCTGACCAGATGAAACCTGAAAGTCACATAAGTAGTTAAGAAAAGAACAAGTTTCCTTTTAGAGTGAATTCGAGTCTTTAGAGAAAGAAAAAGGAATGCTAATATTTTTCCTCTAGTAAGAATAAAATTATCACTAGGATTTCTAATGTCAAGAATGCTTAAGCCCCAAGTAGAATCAATCTGCAGCAAACCATGGAAAATATGAATAAATGCTCAAAAATATTGGCTAACAATATTTAATTTCAAGTTAAAAGTTTCTTAATTTTTATCTGTTTCTTTTATTTTTTTCAATTACATGTAGAAACTTTTTGCAATCCAATTCTCCCTCCCTCATTGCTCCCCAGATGGTAAACAGCTCGATATGTTTGTACAGTGTCATCATGCAATATAAATTTCCATATTCCTCATTGTGAAAGAAGTATATCACACATACAAGAAAAAAAATCATGAAGGAAATAAGGTGAGCAGTTCAATAACAGTTGAAGTTTAATCTGTAAAATATTTCAGTGATGTTTATATTTCTTCAAATATTACTTAATATATCTTTTAATATTGACTGTAAATTTTTATAATTAGTGATTAGATTCATTCAATTTGATTCAGTAAGTATTTATTAATAGCTTAGTATATGCAAAGGTCTGTGATGAGAGTACAAAATAAAAAATGAAAGTCTTTGCCCTCAAAGAGACATTTTTTTACACTTATTTTTGACATCCAAGGCAGAAGGGCTAGGCAATTGGGGTTAAGGGATTTGCCCAGGATTACATATCTATGAAGTATATGGTCAAATTTGAACCCAGGTTCTCCTGTTTCCAGGCCTGGAGCCACCAAGCTCTGCCTCAAAGAGATTTTTAAAAAATAAATAACATTTTTTAAAGAAAATGAAAAACAAAACCAATAAGGTAATCTATTATATTCCAGTTTTCTACATGCAAGTGTTACATACTTGCCCCTTGATTTTTTGGGATTTGCAGGAATTTTTAGTTTGGGATTTGCAGGAATAGCATTTCATTGGCTTATTGATTGAGTGTATACTAGCAGTATATATAGAGAGAGTCAATACTCTGGGGCTACAACCAAATTTACTTCCCAA
The DNA here is from genome assembly GCF_027887165.1 of Monodelphis domestica. Classification (NCBI taxonomy): domain Eukaryota; kingdom Metazoa; phylum Chordata; class Mammalia; order Didelphimorphia; family Didelphidae; genus Monodelphis; species Monodelphis domestica. The sequence continues at coordinate 16,911,013 of NC_077231.1, read as the reverse complement.
CTTACTATAACATTATTTTAGATGTAGAGAACTGGAATATAAAAAAAAAAAAAGCACAATATTCATACGTTTAATGTGGGAGCCCAGAACGTCAATGATTGCATTTTTATTCCAGAGCTCCAAAAACAAAGAAACATTTTTATTAAAATGTTCTATAAATGATAGTTCTCTAAGATGTACATTATTTATTGCAGTTTGTGACTTCTTAAATATATATTTAAAATTACTATCTTTCTAGTCTCCAATTGTTTCTGTTCACATTTCCTTTTTACACTTCCAGCTACATGACTATTTGTAATCAATACTGACCAGATCTCCTCAAGTTGCGCCTCACCTCTTATTTGCTTTAATTTCTCAGCAGAATTCACTTCTTTGAAAAATGCGCACAACATTCTATTCTGTTTAAGAAAAAATCCCCTAGCACTAATGGTCAGGCTTCACATTCTCACCTTTGGTCTACTTTCCTACCATTGTTAACCTTCTCTTACTGTGCTGAAATTATAAATAATGGCCACTGGGGTGTAGAGTTTTATTTCTAAAACCAACTCATGATCTGTTCAGAATAAGTATCATCAAAAAGTTAGGGGGAGGTACAGGTCAGTGGCTTTACTAGATTGAGATCTAGGTTTAGAGATAGGAAGTCTTGGGTTCAAATTTGATTTCCAGACACTTCCTAGTTGTGTGACCCTGGGCAAGTCACTTAACCCCCATTGCCTACCCCTTACCATTCTTCTCCCTTGCAACCAATACATAGTATTAATTCTAAGACAGAAGGTAGGGTTTTTTAAGCTTAGGGAAACAATGCTGATGAGAATATGATGCTAAATACTGGGCATGGTTTCCATATAGCAGAAATCTAGTCTGAATGAGTATTAAAGGTTGATTATACTTTGGGGATTCTAAAATGATCCACTAACTATTGGACTTATTGATATCTTTTAATTTTTCAACATTTCTTAGACATCAAATATCCTTTCTAGGTTTTGAAAATTGGATCCTTTGAAAATTTGAAAATGAGTTACTTTGTGCATTCCTCTCCATCCATGAAAATCAAAATGGTGATTGGTGGCTTTGCTTTTTCCTATTGTTATAACATTCAGAAAACCTGACCATTTCTTGCTACCTTACCATTTAGGGCGTGGAACTAGAAGAGTCAGAAGATCATCTCTAAAGAGATTCTGCCTCACAAGTGTTAGGGTTGATATCTTTTCCTAGTATGGGACATGAGAGAGTCTGGTTAGAAGGGCTAGTTGGGAGAATCCTTATGGAACTCATAGTCCTAACGTTAGGAATCAATGAATGAACATTTATTTAATAATTAACTGTGTCTAGAGGGATGTTTTTAAGTATTAGGGGAAATACAAAAATTAGAGGCAGTAGTACAACTAATCTAATTTAATCCATAAATACATACAGACCAGATATATAGCTGGCCTATTAAACAGAAAGCCTTAAGTCCAAATTCTACCTCAAATACACACCGGCCATTTGACTCTGCTACAAGCTACTTTGTACGGTAGACTTGAGGGGGTCTAACTCATAACTACAGAAGAACCAGATTAAAATGTAATTGAGAAATATTTAACAAAATGAATAAAACTATAATGCAATATAAGACAATGTTAATTTTTGGTTTTCAAAGCCAATATGCGGTCAGTGTCAAAATCTTCTGAAACTTTGGCTTTTGATCTAGGTTCTAATGTGTCAAATCAGAGCCTCCAGGGACCTCCATCTTCAGTTGAAAACTCTAGTTTCACATTTCTGATAGATAATTATATAAATTATATAAATAATCCTAACAGACTTTCTTATAGTCCCCAAACCACCTTGGATTTAGTTTCCCAGAAAAAAACAAAACACCAAACATCAAAAAAAATTTTCAGAAAAGCTGCTGGGAGTGTATACTAAGCTTATAATTAACAAGTTCTGCTATCCATCTTTGGCGTTGGCCAAAATATGCTAATCTATATAGATAGTTTTTTAATTTCTTGTTGATAGTCTCCTTCAAAGAAAAGAACATATATGGAATATGAGTCTGATTTGTTGAATGTAACAGGTTTTTGATGATCATCTTATCTCTTGGTACAAAATTGTTCCCAAGCCTTCTAAGCCAGCCATGATATTTAGCATAATTTACTTGGGCCTATATAAGCCAACATGAATGCATACATAAGGTTTTTAACTAATCTTGAAAAGCTTTTTTCACATTTTTTTCACATTCACATTCTCTCAGTGACTACCATGGAGCCTAACTGATTTTTCTTGTTCTTCTGCTACTTACTCCACTACACTGAAAAGATCAGGGGAAAAATTTGGTATAACAAATTTATTCAAGCTCCCAATAATCTACTGACAATCCCCAGGTACAGTCAATGAGGCATATAAGTTTATTATAAAGGAAGTTTGTATGAGGAAATATAGGCCACTGTTCCTTTCTTAACATAAATATTTTATTTACTCACAGGGACAGAAAAAATTTATTCATCTGAAAAAGAGACAAAAAAGTGGCACACAAAAGACTTGAGAGAAAATAGCTCCTGAGATAAAAAAATATTTATAAGAACTGAGTGAAAGTAGTACAGAGGCAGAATTAACTGAAGACTGATATTAGAAGTGGTTATGGTACATTGTTTCCCAGCAGTTAATGTATATGTGACTATTCTTAGGACTTTACATTTTATTTCCAGGAAATTTCTGAATCAAAAGTACTGTTTGAGAACTCTGGGGCAATCATCTATGGACTCCTTATGTCATATCTGACAGACTTGCAGATTTTAATTTTCTCAGCCTACAATAGAGGTTGGTTATACTCCCTAATTTTATGCATAAGAAGCCAGAAAACATATCTTCAAGAAGACATTTCAGAAGTAAGCTGAGAAGGCTCAGAACCGCTTTAAGAGAAGCCGCTTATAAAAGATGGACTATCTAAGTCTTCAGAATTGAAAATTCAAGAGAGGAGAAGTTAAGAGAAGGCAACAAAAATAAAAAGAGGTGAAGATAGCTAAGAATAGCTAATATTATTGACATAGAGAATAGATCAGATAGGATAAATGTAATTGATGTTAGGAGCTGTTTGGGGAGAGAACTGAATGAGAAAATGATATATCTTGCTCACTAGTGCCATTTTCAGCCTGAGAGAGGGGAAACCCCAAAGAAACTTCCTTGTTTCCCTTTATTGCCTTCACTGCCTCAAGAGGGGAAAATTCCTCAAAGTCTAAGGAGATCAAGACTTAAATAGTGTGTAGATCCAAGGATTAAAGGATCCACTCTTCACTAAAAGTATCATTCCATCACTGCAATAGGAGCAGACCTTAGAAATTTCATAGGCTTAAGATTTTTTGTTTTTAAAAAAGTGAAAAAATAAACTCCAATTCTTTCTCTGGAGATTGATAGGATATGTTGTTATAAGTCATTTGGGATTGTCTTGGATCACTGTGTTGATTAGAATAGCTAAGTCATAAGACAATTGATCATCAAATGATATTGGCACTTTGTATCAGTTCATATGTCTTCCCAGGTTTTTCTGAAACCATCATATTCTTCATTTTTTTTTAGCACAATAAGTATTCTACCACAATCTTATACCACAACTTGTTCAGCATTCCCCAATTAGTGGCCATCCCCTCAATTTCCAATTCTTAGGTTTAAGGCTGATGTTAGTAGCTAAAAGAGCATAGAGAAGACCAGTCAAGATGGTAGAGTCAGAGGAAGCATATGGACAAGCTCCATCCTTCTCTTTCCCCATATCAATCCTACAAGGACCTAGTTACCATTAGGAAACCTAAGAAAAAGTTCCAGTATTTTTCAAGAGGTAAATATAGGAATTCAGAGCTCAGCAGACACAGAAGGGATATAATGAAAATGATGCAATATAAAGCCTCCCATCATATAGATTGAACTGGGGCCTGCAGTTGTACACTAATGCAAAAAAGACATGAAACATCTAGCACAGAGTGGGAACAGTAGTCAATTAGTATCTCTGCTGTTGGTAACTCAGTACAGAATGAGGAAAGTATTTGCACTTGGAAGTAGTAGTCCAGGGGAGCAACTACCTAGTTTCTAGGAACTGTGCTGTGTTGTGTAAATATGGTAAATCATTTGATTCTTATAACAACCTGGGAAGAAGGCTTTATTATACCCATTTTACAGTTGAGAAACTGAGGCAGGCAGAGATTAATGACTTGCCAAGAGTCTCAGGTAAAACTTGAACTCAGGCTTCCTCATTTAAGGCCCAGTGCTCAAGTGCCCATGGCACCATCTAGCTAGCTGCCCAGATATTCTCTAGAGAAATCTCTGGGGTAGAGAACATATTTCCTTTTCTTTTTTTTAAATCCTTACCTTCTGTCTTAGAATCAATACTAGGTATTGGTTCCAAGGCAGATCAGTGGTAAGGGCTAGGCAAGGGGGGTCAAGTGACTTGCCCAGGGTCACATAGCTGGGAAGTGTCTGAAGCCAGATTTGAACCTAGGACTTCCTGTCTCTAGGTCTGGCTCTCAATCCACTGAACTACCCAGCTGCCCCCAAGAACATATTTTCTACATGTTGTTTATTAGGTCTGCCTTTTTTTTTTTAACGACCTCTTCACCTGGGTAGTCAATACATCCATTAAATACTAATACAGCAACAACCATTTGTTCTTTGTGTTGGTGAGATAACTTTTCCATAGATTTAATAATAATGAGATGATGTTTAAAATTCAGTAATCAAATTGTAGACTATAAAATTCAGCTTTTTATCACTTCTAACTCAACTCTGTCTCCTTGCTGCTGCTTTTCTCCTTACCAGCTTGCCTACATCTGGATGATTGTGCCTTAAAGTTTGCTCTCTTGATTGGTGAATATCTGCCGGAGACTGCTGTTACTTTGAGGGTGCCCAGCCATGCAGCTCTCTCATTGTCTGACTCCTTCTCTTCCTTTCTCTTCCCTGCTCCTCTTTATGTTTTGATGTACCCATTCGAATGTAAGTTCCTTGAAATCTAGCTCTCTATCTAGCCATCTAGCTCCCAAATGAGGAAACCCCCTCTATCATTGCAGGTTAGCACCTTCTCAACAACTGATAGCTTTAGGGTTGCCATCAGTACAGAGGGATGAAGTAACTCACCCAGAGTTGCATAACCAGTAGGTGTGAAGAGTTGAACTTGTCTTGTTGTTTTAAGACCAATTCTATTTCTACTATGTTGAGCTGCCTCTACTACTTGAGAATTGAAAGAACCCTGTTCAAAGGCTACAAAGAGTATAAAAGTTAATCCCCTCCCTCCTTTTTTGACATGCTGTCAGAAAACCCAAAAGACTGATTCTAAAGCCGACAGAAGCCCAGCAGTCCCAAGGCATCCAATCAGGTTGATATTTCTGAGTGGGATAAAAGTTCAGCAGTATTCTCAGTCAGACTTTTCCCTTCCTATTTAAAGTCAATGGATGTATAAATTTTGGGGATGGACCCCTACCCAACTGTGCCCAAGCTCCTACCACAAGAAAATTAGGAAGAAAAAATCACCATATATATATATACACAAATATATATGTATATATATAAATCACTTCCTTGCCTTTCCTCTTTGACCACCTTCTTCCTCCACTCAAATACTCCAACATTTGTGTAGTTCAGATTCAATTTGGGGTGTAAATTTTAGAGAAATAAAAAAAGCAAAAAAGAGAGAGAACAGGATCTAAACTCATTGGTGAAAAAAAACCCAAAAGGAAATTAGGAAAACTTTCCAAGTTGAATAACCGGCACTTTCACATCAATCTGTTATCTCCTCCCTTTGGAAATAAGGAAAGCTGAAATCAGTTGTATTAGAGGAAAACTAGGGGTGGTCTTTGGATTCCAGAAGGCAACCAAAGGGACTTAATTATTTTACAAAACTTTTGCAGCTTCATGTAAAAATCAAAATGCTCTTTCTGACCTCCCACTCAGGGTTCTTTTAGAACCTTCTATTGATGCTTTGTGTCTTACTACCTATTGGGCCTGGAGTGGGGTATTGATCAGTCAATCAGTAAGCATTGATTGTCCATTCTGTGCCACTTACTGTTCTGGCTGCTGGAAATACAAAACTGAAAACAATGAAAGGGAAGGGAAAATGCCAATTACACTTATAAGCATAATAAGAGTAGAAGGGGAAGAGGATAATGGTAGTCAATCTGCCAAAGATAAAAGTGCCTCAATTTAATAGAGAAACTTTTTTCTTTGGCAGATTGCTCTTAACATTAAATGGCATCACACACACATACATGCAGACATAAAGTATATTGTGTATATATGTGTGTATATATATATAACAACACATATACAAACATACACATTTACATACACATATATTTATATATACATATTATACATATACAAATAAACAAAATATGTACACAAAAATATATAAATATACATGTGTCTATGTATTACAGTGAAACTTTTTTGGGGGAGTGGGGAATCTAACAACTTAGGTGGGACATTAGGAAAGGCCTCCTCTAGGAAGTTGCTCTTGAACTGACCTCTGAAGGAAGCTAGGGAACTAGGTGCAAGGAGGGAATATATTCATGGCATAAGGAAAAGCCTGGATCAAAGAATGGGAATGCTGTCTACAAAGCAAGCAGAGGGCTTTAAATGCCAAACAGAAGTATGTATTTTATCCTTGAGGTAAAAGGCAATCATTTGAACTTTTGGAGTAAAAAGTAATATGATTAGATTTGTTCTTCACAAATAACGTGTGAAGGACAGAATGGGAAGCTTGGGTCAAGAGAGAAAAATCAGGAGACTACAACAATAGTTTGGGAGGGAAGTGACAAGGTATGGTAGCCATGTGACTAGAGAGAAGGAAATTAATGTAAGAGATGATATAGAGATAGAATTGGTAAGACTAATCAAGGGAGGGAGAACGTAGGGTTAAGGATGATATTGAGGTTGCACACCTGGGTAATCCTCGACAGAAAATAAAAGTGAGTTTGGGGAAGACAACAATGCAATCTGTTTGGGGCATATTGAGTTTGAGATAGCTACAGGACAAGAAGATGGTTCAAAAGGTTCAAAAAGCAATTGGTGGTATACGACTGGAACTCATAAGAGATTGGGATTGGATATAAAGATCTAGAAATCATTAGTCTAGAGCTGATAATTGGGAATTGATGAAAAAACGGATGGTATATAAGAAGAAAAAGAAAAGAGATTCCAGGACAAAATTCAGGACAACCTATAGTTGGGAAAGGAGGGGCCAGTAGAGGTGGGAAATGGATAATGACCCAACACAGGAGATTAAGAGAAAGAACAGTCAGATAGGTAGAAGGAAAACCAAAAAAGAGTATTATGAAAATTCAGAGTGCCCAAGACAAGAGGACTGTAATGTATCAAATGCTGCAGAGAAGTCTATAAAGATGGAGAAAAGGACTTTGAACTTGGCAACTAAAAGATTAAGTTAAATTTGGGGCAGCTATGTGACACAGTGGACAGAGTGCCAGCCCTGGAATCTGGAAGAAAAATTCATCTTCCTAAATTCAAATCTAATCTTAGACACTTATTAGCTGTGTAACCCTGGGCAAGTCACTAAATTCTGCTTACCTCAGTTTCCTCATCTGTAAAATGAGCTGAAGAAGGAAAAGGCAAACCCCTCTAGTGTTTGTCAAGAAAATCTTAAATAGGGTCACATAGAGTTGGACACGACTGAAAAAAAGTGACTGAACTAACAACAATAACAAATTTGGAGAAGGTAGCGTTAGTTGAGTTCTGAGGTTGGAAGTTATATTGCAAAGAGTTGAGAAATGAGTGAGAGATGTAGCTACAAGGATTATGGATACATATGGAATAACAAAATTTGATTTTAAAGACTCAGGAGATGATGAGCATGTCTGTGGGCATTAGGGAAGGAGGTAGTGGATAGGAAGAAAGTAAAAATGGGAGTGTTGGGGAGAAGATGATAGTAGAGGCAATTTGCCAAAGGAAAAAGGATCAAGAGGAGCAGATCTTTGCAAGGAGAAGGGGCTGGCTACCTTTTCACTAGAGAGAGGAACAACTTAACCAGTGTTCCGTTCATTATACTCCTAAAGAACATCAAATCAAAGTAGTCCCAAACTTCTTTATTCTGATATCACATGGTACTTTATTATGGTATTTTGCTATTCTCTAATCTACTATATTAAATCTCCCAAATTACTGCAAACTTTAGCTTCTTAATTGCCAAATCAAAATTGTTCACTTATCACATTAACATGTTCAGTTACATTTTTAATACAGGTCTGAATCGTAAATAGAAAAATTATGATTCATAAGATACTTTTAAACACCATTCCAAACTACTTGTGTAACCTTGTACAAGTTATTTAACCTTTCTGGGTTTCAGTTTCTTCATCTATAAAGAGAGAAGGTTAGACTAGATGACCTCTGAGGTTCCTTCCAATCTATGATCTAAGCAATATGCTACTTTGGCAGGTAAAAGTTTTGTATATTTAATACAGGTAAAGAAGTTGAGGCACAAAGAGAGGAACTATTTAAAGAATGAAGCTCAGAATATCCAAATAATCCCCCTCCTGAAGTAACAGAACTGATTTTTTTTCCCTTCCTTTGGGATTTCATGAAGAAATGTATTCCTGTCAAAAGTGAGCAGCACTATATAATCTGTGAACAGGGTATGAAAAAAGTCCATCCTAGTTCTACTAATTTCACCAAACTAAACCACGAAACTGAATATATCTTTGAAATTCTGTCCTGGGATATGAGAAGTCACAATGGTCCTTCATGGTTCTGATTTAAACTATACATTTTTAACATATGTAAAAATATTTGATGAGTCATCTGCAATAACAGATCTTGGTTACTGCACATACTCAAGACAGAAATGAATGTTTAAGGTGACCAATAATCCCCGATCCCACTGAAAATGACTTAGCACTCCATAGTATGATATGCAAGACCAAAAGAATCCTCTTCATTCAAAAATCTTGCCAAAATTATTTGGCTTGTCACTTTCAATAGAAATTGAACCAAGAATCTCTTCTCATCCCAGTGGGAAACAGCCATTTTTTTTAGTTGACTTTAAAGAAATACAGCTATCATTGTCATTTGTATTTCTATAGAGATTTGGGACATGGATAAATGGAAATTAAGGAATAAAAGAGGAAAACACAGTTTTCTTTTTCTAAAATAGCTTCAGATTGAGTGTCTCCTTTCTTTCCTTTCAGTTTCAGAGAAATATAACCTGAACTGATCGAAATGAATTGTTATTTTCTCCTTACCTTCTTGTCTTGCTTCTGACTTGTATTTTCTTTAGGTGTAAAAGGTATGACAAAGAGCTACATGTGGTATTCAACAGAAGAATCTAAATGGAGCTCCCAAAATTCTTCAAGGTTGCCCACAGGAACTTGTCTGTCATTAATGGATTTATACCACCAACAGATGAGAAGGTACCAGGTAGGATGCTCTTATATCCCCTAACTACTATAAACTGAGATATATATGTTCTTGTAGGCTGGACCTCCCACGGATAATTGCAACTACCTTTGTATTGTGCAATGCGGATAAAGCCCTCTGGTCCTTAAGAAAAAATGGAGCCCTCAATAGGCCAAAGTTGACAAGATGTTATTTTGTTGCAAACACCAAACAGGTTACAGTGAAGTAATGTGAAAAAGATTATGTTCTAAAAAGTAAATTAGATACTTTCTTGTAAAATCTATTATCTGGGATTAAGCATTTAATACTTCTTAATAATATAGAGTTTATTGCAGGGAAGAAAAAAGAATGAATTTTATAGAAATGTTCTTAGCATGTGAAGAATATTACAAATTCCTGGATTTTTATTGGCACTGAAGTGCTCCCCAATATCTGTTAAAAGAGGATCCTGGATCTGCTAATAAAGAACACTGAATCTGGAGTCAGGATCTGGTTCAAATGCTTACTCTGTTTCTTAATATCCCTTGTGTGACTGCAGGAAAGTAATTTCACATGGGCTTCAGTAACCTCATTTGTTAAATGAGATAGGCTTGATTTCTAGGTCTCTTCTAATCCTAGGAGTGTACTTTAGGACTTTGTCTTGGCCCCCCTTCCTCTTTTCTCTCATTTAGTAATCAAGTTAATTTCCATATATATGCAAAAGACTTTCAAATCCACATATCTAGCCCCTGAATTTATTTTGAGCTCCAAAAATGTCAACTGTCCACTTGACATTTATACCTCAATTTCCATTGGCTTCTCAAACTCAATATGCCCCAAACAAAATGCATTATATTTCTTTCTGAACCCAAATGTCTTCTGACCTTGTTTTTTGGTCAAGAGTACTACCATTTTTCTCTTCACCTAGGTTCATTACCTAGAATTCATTCACTCTTGATTCTTCATTCTCATTCCTTTTCATACTCAACCAATTGCTAAGTGGTGTTGATTCCACTTTTTCAACACCTCTCACAACTTTCTTCTCTCTTATCACACCACACCCAGCTAATCCTAGTACTCACCATTCTCCCAAGCAAGAAATCAGTCTCTCTCTTTCCAATATATCTTTTACCCAGCTGCCAAAATGATTTTTTTCCCCTAAGGTTCAGACATGAACATATTCTTCTTCTAAAGAAACCTCAGTGAACCCCTGTTGCCTGATTGGCATTGAAAGCTCTTTACCTTTCTAGGGTGATTTACGTATTATATTCCTATCTCACTGTCCTTACACAGTTTAGATTCTGGTCAAACTGGCCTGCTTGCTGTACAAAGCTTTCCATATCCTATTCATGTGCCTTTGAGCAGTTGTCAGCCATGCCTAGAACTCTCTTCTTTATCACTTCCTCCTTTCGGAATTCCTAATTCATCAACTGTAAGTTCACGTGCTGCCTACCAAACCAAAGCTTTACATTATTTCTGCTTCTCCTACTTATTAGCCCATCTTCCCCTGTGTAGTGACTTTGTATATATTTATATATGTATATTTATAAAACTTTTAACATGTAGAATATAGAATTGTAGAATGTAAACTTTTTCAGGACAAGGTCTGTCTTATTTTTGTATTTGTATTCCTAGCATCTAAAATAGTGCCTAGAACATAATAAGCACTTAATATTTGTTGAGTTTTTTTTAATCAATTGATGCAGTATTGAATAGGAAATAGGAAGGTCACAGATATCAAGCATTATAAATATCATCTGAAATATATGAACAATATTTTGAACTTACAAATAGGTCCTTAAGATGCTGCTGGATCCAAATGTAGTATTTTTTCCAAATGTAGTATTGATAATCCTGAAACAGTAAGTTTTCTTTTGTCAGAATTAGGTAATATTTCTTTATAAAAAGGACAAAGGGGAAATGTTTTGACAGAAGGAAATAGCTTATGAAAGGGTCAATCATCCAGAAAGTGCTTGACAAATGAAATGCTATGAAAAAGAGTGAAAATGGGTTGTGAAAGTCACCATCAAAATTTGTGAGTATCCTGGAAATTCTTCAGCATTTCCATCAGAGAGATTTCCAAAGAACCCTTTTCCTTAGAAATTCTTTTTTTGGCTGACCTGGGAGTAAACTCATTTAAAATCAATTGCAGGAACAATTTACTGTATCAAATCAGACTTACATCATTATTATTTCAATTTAGCCACAGGACTAAGCCAGTAAAAATAGGCTCTGAGGAAGGAAATCATGACTAGAAAACTCAGCTTTCTCCATGTAACAAGTATGTTTAGTATATAACCAACACCATTTTGTTTAAAGCCTCTGTAGAGTTGACTATTAACTAGCCCATACATTAAATGATAGTCTAAGAGTTAGTCTAAATTACAATAATAATAAACCTTTCCTTCAGGACTCTAGAGACAACTACCCACACCATCCTCAGTTGGGCTCCATTTCCAACTCCTTCTTTAACTGTTTGTTCCCAATGGATCAGCCTCAGGCCAGTCCTCAGGCCTTTGGTGGTAGAATGATATTTTGATAGGTCAGGGAGCATTCAGCAAGGGGATTGTTTATTCTGGTGACATCATTTTATGGGAGCTAAGTTGACATGTAAACAGTAGAGACAGCTATTTCCTTTTGAAGATCACTTGTCTTGGTTTCCCCAGATTGGCTCTATTGGTTAGAAGTCATTTCCACTTAAATGCGGAACTGTGAGGTAATTGTTCCAACATGTTTATCAGGGATGAATTTGGCCCATGCTATTGTAGGGATTGCTGTTGATGGTATCAGTTTGGGTCAAACCTTTGATTTCCATAATATACTGATAGAGTTCTCTTTTCCATAATGTATCTCTAGTTTGTGAGCCAATCATCTTTTGAGTTCAAAACCCAACTGGTAAATAAGTCTCCTTATTCTTCTCCTTTGACTTGGTCCACAATGGTCAAGTCATAAAGTCTTCCTCATTGTTAACTTCTAACCTAGCAGAATAACTTGTCTTCCATTTAAAGTGCCTGGGTTAATGTTATCTAAATCCTGTTTTCACAAATTATGACATGACACTGGGCTATTAATATATTCTTGAAACAGTCTACTTTTTCCTATAAAGGCCAATTTCTCTTGACTTTGTTTAGTCCCTGGAACCACAAAGAACATAATGTTTAGGTTAATAACTGAAAACCAAGGTTCATCATGTCCTTTAATTCCTTCCAAACTTTTAGGGAAGATTTGCTTTATGTGTTTGGTCTCAATAGTTTTGGTCTTTATAGTTTTCTATAGTACACTATGAAACTCCGTCCACTAGTCTTTTTCACTGGCCAGAATGGAAATTTATAAGGGCTAATTGTTTTCCAAATTACATCTTACTGTTCTAAATCTTTTAAGTTTATAACAATTTACTAATCTCCTTTAATTCTACTTAGGGAAATGTTTACTTGACTTGAGGCAGACAAGACAATTATATAAACATTTTCTACTAGTAACCTGACAATTTTTTTGGCCATAATGCAAAATTTTTATTTAGTACATCCATTCAAACTATTATTTCATTTGAGTTTGGGATACCAACCATTCTATAAATTTCTTTGGGCAAATTTGCAATTTAAAATTTTCTGAATATTTCCCAATGTACGGTTTGTATATCTCTAAAATGGTTTATCCAACCCTAATTCCAGAAAGTTTCTCATTTTTCTCTTATTGTGTCAGGTTACTTGGTCTTATAGTTACTTGGGAGCCAGCATTTATTAGGGTCAACATGGAGTGGTGTTGGCCATTATTGTGTTGAATAATTAATTCCAGAAAGGGGTTACTTTCCCTTAATTTTAGGGGAAAAAAATCCTTGCCTTCTGTCTTAAAATGGATACTGATTCTAAAGCAGAATTGCCATATGGCCAATGTAGTTGGGGTTAAGTGACTTACCTAGTGTCACACCACTAGGAAGTATCTGAGACCAAATTTGAATCCAGATCCTCCTGACTCCAGGTCTAATGCTCTATCCACTGTGCTATCTAGATAATCTATTTATTTCTAATTGGATCTTAACAAGGGGACCATTAAATCCCTGTGGTGAAATTAGGTCTTGTTCTATCAGTTCAGGTACCAGTTTTGGCTTGATTGAGGTAGAAAGGGTTGACAAATTTTGTTTCTTTGGTTTTGTGGGAGAAGATAGAATTAATAGCTATTGAGATAAAACCTGACAATGATTTGCCAATGATAATGATAGGTGATAACTCTGCCTTAATTTGGATCATATTTCTTTTTTTAATGGGAATTGACTAATTATATGATCTATTCTACCACTGACCATAATTTCTGAATTTGCCTTAATTCCTATCATTTCATTCCTTTCAAGGCATTATTGTCATTTCCTGTTTTGTACTCTTGAATCAAATTTGTATCAACTATCCATAAACAAGTCTCATACACAGAAAAAGGCAAATAGATTCCTGAGGTATTTTATATTGTCTAGAGTGATTTAAATAGAGTTTCTCTTTCTAACTCTTGCTGCTGAGCTTTGTTGGAAATATATAGAAATGCTGATGATTCATGTGGATTTTTTAGCCTGAAACTTTGCTAAAGATATTAATCATCTCAACTAGTTTTTCAGTTTATTTTCTAGGATTCTTTAAATATACCAAGGTATCATCCACAAAGAGGGATAGTTTAGTTTCCTTATTGCCAACTTTAATTGCTTCAATTTCTGTTTCTTCTCTAATTGCTAAAATTAGCATTTCTAGTATAATATTAAATAACAACTTCTGTATAATGAACTGAAGTGGGGAAATTAGTACATGGTAGACAAAAATAAATATTTTTAATAACACAATGGGATGAAACTTCAAGCAAGATATATTTTGAAGGATGTTTAAGAAATAAATATACAATCTTTGGTACATTAGCATACTTGGAGCAAGGTGAAGAGACATATGTTAGCTTATTAAGTAGATATCATTTAGCTATTTTGACATCTGCATTCATTAGTGGTTATTTAACAGATTAACATTCATTTATGTATTCAAAAAGCATTTGTTAAGCACCCAACATATTTAATGAAGTTAGTTCAGTGTGAGAGAGATATCAAGATGAATGAAGTAACTGATATTTTTGCTACACTCCTTTTTATGTACTTAAACAGTTTGAGACCTAAGTATGTTTATTATACAAGTAAAGATGCAGTGCAAATGAATGGCAAATATTGTAGTAAAACAAAAACCCCATGTATTGAATATTTTTTAGGCTTTTTGCTTTTGTGATTTTTTTTTATATTTGCCTAACATGCATGTGCATGTTAACAGGAAAATAACTTAAGATAATGACTAATTATGTTTAACGTCTTATGATGTTTTCATAAATAATCCAAGCGTAATTGTTAAGAACATGTGTTTTAAATAACTGAACTACACTATCAGTATCCTTTTCATCTTTGGGAGATTAGTTCCCAGATAATTCTTACTCACTAGGATGTCTTCCATTTTTTATAATGATGCTGTATCATATACATAATACATTTTGGTACTTGATTCAATCATATATATGTAGGTGTGTATACATGCATATAGTGGTAAATATATGTTTACTATTAAAAAGAACATGTGTTTTAAATTAATGTAAGTGAAATAAGAGCTTTATGAATAACTGTTTTCCCTACAGCTTTTCATGTGAATCAGAGCTTTAATTTTGAAACTCCTCTAAAGGCAATTGTGCATTTTAAAGATTTCCCACTTGGTTGGGCTTAAAAAAAAACAACAAAATAAAAATTTGAGTGTAAAAATATCAATTTGGGAAAAGTTCCATGTGCTCCTTCCTTATTGTTTCGAACATTACTCATTTCTCCAACACCCTGAATTTCAGTTTCTCTTTTAAAATTAAAAGTGGCGTTCTGAATAAAATCATACTTAAAAAAAAAAGCAATTGAACCTAGCAACAAGATAGATAAGAGGTTCTGTCTTTATTCTTTTAGTCTTATGTTGCTATAACTTTATATATATATATATAAAACTTGAAATATATATATATATAAAACTTGAAATATATATATATATATATAAAACTTGAAATATATATATATATAAATATATATAAATAAAAAATATATAAACACTTGAAATCTATAAAAGCCTGGCATCCTGAATAGAGAGTGTGATGATGAACAAGTTGCTTCAGTATCCCAGACAACAAAGACAGTAATTTGGTGAAGGGAATTTAAACATTAGGAATGTGCTCTTCCAATGAAACCATAGTTTAGGCCCAAAAACCTGTGGCTACAGTCACCCTAATACTTTTACTAGGAAAGGCTATTCTTTCCTAGGCATGGAAAGCTCACCACAGTTGACAATGCTACTTTCAGCTCTTAGAATACTCCCCATTTTAACTAAATGCCTAGCTCAGCTATCTCTTCAATGAAGCTTCTTCTGACTACCCACCACTACTTCTGCCCCAAGGCAGCATATTTTATACTTTTCTTATGCTCTTAGATTTTATTTTACACAATAGTTATTTGTGGCTATTGTTTATATTTCTTCTTTCCCTTCCTAGTTTTAGTCCCTTTTCTATATTACAAGCAAAGAATAGATCTTATTCATCTCATTTTTGCATCTCCTCTCCATTCCTGCTCCCAACACCTAACACAGTGTAAGGAACTTAAATGCTTTTTGAATTGAGTATTAAGTAATGAAATATATTTCATCCCCCACTACTCCACTTTCCAAAGAATTTAAGTTCTTTTTTTTTTTTTAAACCCTTACCTTCCGTCTTGGAGTCAATACTATGTATTGGCTCCAAGGCAGAAGAGTGGTAAGGGCTAGGCAATGGGGGTTAAGTGACTTGCCCAGGGTCACACAGCTGGGAAGTGTCTGAGGCCAGATTTGAACCTAGGACCTCCCGTCTCTAGGCCTGGCTCTTAATTCACTGAGCTACTCAGCTGCCCCCAAGAATTTAAGTTCTTGGAGGGGTGGTATAACTTTTTTATTTTGTCTTAGTAAGCCCACTATCCAGTAAACACTTAAAGGACCATCAAAGAAAATGGAATTTTCTGTGTATGATCCATAGAATTAGATCTCATTATTTTGTAGCCATCCCTTGCATGTTTGTATACATGTGTGTACACATAATTAGCATCTTTCTTTTCATAAGAATGACTTAGTACCATTTCCCATTTAAAGCTGACCCTCAAGATTCTTTTCCACATCAGCCTGTCAAGCCACTCTCATTTCACATTTGCTTCTGCTAGAACAGGAAGGGATGACTCTCACAGTATGAGGTAGTGGTTGAAGTGATACATTCACCTGACTCAACCAACCCTGAAATCTCAGAAATAGGGCAACCAAAACAGCCTTATCCTTCCTTAACTTGAATTTTAAAGTTTCCAGTTCAACTCCCACAGCCAACATCCTGGGAAACAAGTCCTATGGAGATGTAACCTGGCAACTATTTCTGCAGGTATAGCATCTATCTTCTCAGCAGCCACAGCTATAAAGCCACAGCAGTAAAGGTTCTTGATACCAAAATCTATAGTAGTGTCAAAAAGTTTAAAACCAGAAACAGAGAGGACTTTATAGGTTAAAACAATATCAAGGAAGATATTCTCCAATCTGCTGATGTACCCTAAGGACCATGGGACCTTTTTCATCTGACTTGCTGCTAAAGCCTTCCAGATATGTCCCACTTCATTAGTGGGTGAGTTCCTTAGAGCAAGGACTGCTTCTGCTTTCCTATTTGTATCTTTATTGCTTAGCACAGGGCTTTGTCCATAGTAAGTACTTAATAATGCATGCTCCTTCTCTTGAAAAGATAATATGGTGGCAGATATCTTTTGTTTGGATTCAGCACTGTGCAGACAAGACTTGCCTAATTAAAGTTTCAATATAATAACCAAGAATTTTATCTTCTTTCTGTCCTAACCCTCAGAGAATAGACAATCCTCTGAGGAAAGGTCAATCACAATTGCAACTTGAATTAAATGACTTCTGAGGTCTCTTTTAACTTTCCCGTCTGTGATTCTATGAAACGGCCTTAGTATTAAAAAAAAATCTTCCTTTTCTTTTCCCTAGGGATAAATATACACTATTAAACAATTTCAGGGAAAAGAAAATCAGTTGGTAAAGGTTCCATACTACATTTGGCTTGGACAGTCATCCCCATCCAGACAAGTATATTTATTTCATTGAAGCTAAAGAAATGTCTCTCCTCTCCTTGCTGTTGTTCCAAAGCATGGAGTTCCTAGTGAATTCAGGGAAAATTGAACGATGTCCCTTTCTCCCTTTACCCTCTAAAACAAGAGCACTTCAGGCCTTAGTGCCTGGGGATTTCTAGTAACATGATGATCCTCCCTACCATTCTGAGAGCCATTTTTGGAAAAGGCATCCCTCAGAAAATTTTTGAAACAGAATAAGAGAACTTGACATACCTTATCTCCCTTGCCTACCATCCTACTCAAAAGAAAAGTAAATGAAAGTTGCCTAATGTGATAAATTATATAATACAATTAAACTTTCTTATCTTTCGGCAGCAAACCCTAAAGCCAGTTGTTAGCAATAAGATTATCAGTCCTGTCCACCATGCGATACCTAGACATCAAGAAAGTCTTTGTGACCGACTTTGTTGTACCATCTGATTACAGAGGGGTATATGGTATTCTATGATATCTGGAGGCAACCAACCAGTGGCTCTAACAGGTTATTTTGAAGGTGTTTTGTAAGGAAGCATACACATTTTCTACACCTCCAAGGACTCCATAAAATAAAGTTAAAAGCATGGAAATAATATTGTTTGGAAGGCCAGATGTCTATGGATAATCAAAACATACCATAATGTGGTTAATATTAATATATATATATATTTTTACGATTTCACATGCATGATCAATATCCCTTTTCAATGGGTGGGAGAAAGGGAGAGAATTCTGAACTAAATTTTTTGAGAAACTCTTAAAAAAGCTCAAGATGCAGTTCTTCCTCCCCCTCCCCCATCTCTTCTAGGCTAAGCATAGACTTAGGCAACTGTTACCAAATGGGTGGGTCCAGAACTCCTTATGGCATTCATTCAAGGCTGGCCCTAACCTCTTTCTCTAACTTTATCTTGCCCTACTTTCATACAGAAATTATTCATCAAAGTCTTTCCTCTCCTCTTCCCCAGTCCCTATTTTTTTTGTCATTCTCTTAATTTGCCTTTAATCGCACTACCTTAAATTAATCCATGCCTACCCTGACTTTTTTGAAAGGTCCAGATTAAGTCTAATCTCCTTCATGATGCCCTCCAATACAAAGCAATTTTTAATCTTTCCCTTCTTTGAACTTGTGAGCTTTAGTGTTTCTAGTACTCATTTGGAAATCCATTCTAATGCATTATTCAATCTGTCCAGCAGTGGCCTAAGAACTACATTTAGAACTAGAGAACTTGGGTTCAAAAGTCACTTTCTCTGAGACTCAGTTATTTTTGTTTTACTTTTGCCTTGATTTTTCACTCATTTATTTATTGACATTCTTATTTTTTTTAAAATACAAATTCTCTCCCTCCCAAAACTCCTTCCCCACCCATTGAGAAGGCAAGCAATGTATCGATTATACATGTGATGAAACTCAATTTCTATACTGTAAAATGAAGATGTTGGATTAGATGACCTCATAGTGCCCTTTGAATGCCAGACTGTATTCTTGAGTCAGTTATATACTACTAATTTGACACATGCTCCTTAAGGACAGGGACATTAGATTTTTTGGTATTCCCCCCAAGTGCTTCAAATGTAGTAGATACTCAATAAAGATTTGTTGATTAACTGATAGTGCCAGAGGAATCAGATCGTCCCAAATAACAATGAAATAAAGACTGTTTAAAGCACCCCCAAAAGAACTTTGTGTCAAAGTCATACCTCCGGTTTAGCATGGTAAGCAAACGAGCACTTAAGAAACATTGGAACAAATTTCTCAATTTCACAAATAGTACCAAAGAGCCAAGGATGTAGGTCAGATAAATACCACAGTCACTTTTGTATATGCTAACTAGATTGCTCAACTTACATGTTGCCTTAATGCTGTTGCAGTAATGGGAAAATACTAAGATGTAAAAAGTCATGGCAAAAATTAGAGGGCTTGGGAGGATGAAGAAATTCAATCTGGCTCATTTGAGCTTTAGGGTGAGTATTATTAGATGCTCAGGTGATATCCCCTAGAAGTCCTAGGGAACTCTTCCAAGAACAACTAATGGTGGTGTAATTTCATTCTCACTTGCTAATACTAGATGCTAGATTTTATGTGAAGGAAAATATCGAAAAGCCATGATTTATTTATTCTATGAACTCTGACACACTGTAGAATAGAGTAAATGTGCGGGGAGAGAGTTTCTAAAACTATGGTCAACACTCTTCTGCTCCTTAGTTATTGAAGTTTACTAAGATATATTTAGTGGGCTTTATTTTAACCTCAAGAACTTAGTTTTTTGGAAATGTGCTTTCCATGGTGGTCATATGTCTCACATGGGAGAAAAATTAAGACTAGCTATAGTCATTAGAGTAGTTTAGTAATGCCTACTTATTTTATGTCATATGATCACAGTTTTAAAGCAGAAAGGTACCATAAAGGTTGAATCTAAACCTCTCATTTTATAAATAAGGAACTTGAGGCTGGAAAGGATAATTGACTTACCCTAGGAAATTATATAAGAGAGGATTTGAACACAGGACTTCCTGAATCTAAAATCAATGCTTTATCCACTTATACTTTCCCCATGTTTTCTCCTCCTTTAAATTTTAAACCCAAGACTCACAAAATCACAGAATTTGAGAATTGGAAAAGATCTCAACATACATGGAGCCCAACCCAAACAAGGAATTCCTACTGTAACATACCATGATGAAGGATGTTTTGTCCCTTTTGATAGAGAGGTGAAAGACTCAAGGTGCAGATGTGTCCTTTAGTTTTTCTTGACAATGGTTACTGGATACAAGGGGATTTTCCCCTTTCTCTTGGTTTTTAATGAAGGGGTTAGAGTGGCAATTGGTGGAGGAAAAGAGGTTAGCAATAGTGTTGCCAAAAAAAAGGACCATTGAAACATTTTTTTAAATGCATAGAATAAAACTGAAGGAAGCAAACTTAAGCAGGACAGTTTTGAAAGGAACATGGTAGACTGTGTTAGCATATGCTTTTTCAAAAGGAGGTAATATGAAATGGAGACTCAGTTTCACAGAAAATCCTCTTTTTGTCATTTGTGGCATTTATGTGCAGAACACAAAAATGAATTTTTTTAAAAGTGTTTAGTTGCTCAGAATTTGGCTGATCTATCAAATTGCTGAATAACTGAAATTCCCATCACCATTTATCATGCCTTCTGATGGGTTTGTGATCTGTTTCCTAAATTCCTTATCTGTTTCCTTTTTTCTGAACAGGTTGTCTATATGTAGCTTATTACAATAACAAAGTCACTTCTGTTTTTACCTCTTTTGACCTTCAGTTAAATACTCTCTTCTTTATGTTTCCCCATTTTGAACTCCTGGATCTCCTCTTTTTAAAAGTATATTCTTCTTTTTTAAAAATTAAGTTATATTTTTTATTATATTTTAAGTTGTCAGCTATCTCCTCCTTCCTTTGCTACACGTCTACCCTAGAGGAGGTTACTGAGCAGAACCAAGAGAACATTGTATACAGTGATGGCAATATTATTTGAAGAATAACTATGATGTGCATATTTACATTATTATTTCATGCAGGTCTTCCCATATTTTCTAAACTCAACCTGCTCATTGTTTCTTATAACACAGCAGTAGTATTCCATCACAATCATGTACTACAACTCAGTTAGCATTCCCAAACTGATAGAGAGCCCCTCAGTTTCCAGTTCTTTGCCACCACAAAGAGAGCTGCTATGAATATTTTAGAACACAGAGGCTCTTAATCCTTTTTCCTTGATCATCTTTGGAAAAAGCTCTAAATAACCCCTCAACATACAGTGTTAATCCTAATATGTAATATTGATCTAGGTGGCATGATACATAGGACACTGGATTTGGGATTAGGAGACATAAGTTGAATCTGGCTTATATACTTAGTTGTTTTATGACCCTCGGTAAGTCAGTTAACATCTTTTAGCTTCTTTCCTCATCAGTAAAATGGGGATAATAACAGCATCTACCTCCAAGGATTATCATGAAGTTTAAATGGAAAAAAACTTTGTGAACCTTAAGATGTGCTTTCTATTATTATCATGATCTATTTCTTTGGAATAAAGTATACTCATACAAAGCCATCAAATCTTTTTGTTTTTAAACCCTTACCTTCTGTCTTGGAGTCAATACTGTGTATTGACTCCAAGGCAGAAGGGTGGTAAGGACTAGGCAGTGGGGGTCAAGTGACTTGCCCAGGGTCAAACAGCTGGGAAGTGTCTGAGGCCAGATTTGAACCTAGAACCTCCCATCTCTAGGCCTAGCACTCAATCCACTGAGCTACCCAGTTGCACCCCCCCCCCAAAAGTCATCAAATCTTAATGATACCTATTAAGTTGAAATTTGTAACCTTGTTTTAGGAATTCTAGTTCTTATTTATACCCTAAATTTATTTCCTAAATTTAGGCATTTATAATATAGATACTTGAGCCTACAAACCACATTGATTTATTCCTTTCTTAGATTTCATCTTCTGTGATTTTGTGGGTTTTCCCCACAAAGAAAGAGCTTTTCTTCTTCCTTCTTTGTCTCTAGTCAATATAGAGTCCAACGCTGACTACATACATACAAACACATATGTGAGCACATGGTCTCTTTGCTTTTCAGTTTCGAGCTTAAAAACTTTATTTTTTAACTCAAAGATTCTATTTTTCCCAATTACATTAATAACAATTGTTAACATGCATTTTCCAAAATTTTAAGATCCAAATCATCATCTTTTCTTCCTTCCTTCCCCATAGGCAGAGATGGTAAGCAATTTGCTCTGGATCATATTTGTATTATCATGCAAAACACCTTTCCATCTTGGCCAAATTATTGTGAGAGCACACTTATACAAAACCCAAATCCTAAAATAAAACTAAATAAGCTGGTGAAATGTTATATAAACTATATATATATATATATATGTATATATATATAAATAAACATATAAACTATGTTTTGACCTGCATCTGACTCTGGAGGTAGATAGCATTCCCTATCATAAAGTCCTTCAGAATTGTCTGAGATCATTATGTTGCTGAGAGTAACCACGTTTTCACAAATGATCATTGTACAATATTGCTGTTACTGTGTACAGTATTCTCTTGGTTCTTGTTATTTCTACTGCATCATCCTGCTTATTGTTTCTTATAGCGCATTAGCATTAGTGTTCCACCACCAGCATACACCACAATTTGTTCAGCCACATCCCTTCAATTACCAATTCTTTGACAACACAAAAAGAGCTGCTATTTGTTATGACCTCTTTAGGATACAGCCCCAGGACTGGTATTAGAGGATCAAGGTATGCTCAATTTATGGCTCTTTGGGCATAGTTCCAAATTGCCCTCCAGAACAGTTGGATCAGTTCAGAATTCCACCAGCAATGCATTAATGTCCCAATTTTGCCACATCCCCTCCAACATTTTTTACTTTCCTTTACTGTCATATTGGCCAATCTGGTAGGCGTAAGGATACCTCAGAGTTATTTTGATTTGCATTCTCAAATCAAGAGTGATTTAGAACATCTTCTTTCATATGATTATTGATAGCTTTGATCTCTTCATCTGAAAATTGCTTGTTCATATCCTTTGACCAATTATCAATTAGGGAATGCTTTGTCTTCTTGTAAATCTTAAAGGTTTTGTTTTGTTTTTAATTAGATTTGTAAGATACAGGACAAAGGCATTTTTTTTTCAAAAATGAGCTCTCCATCTCTAGTTAGAAATTTCAACCTTATATTGTAAGCCATGGTCTAGAAATAAAATTTTCATTTCTAGACATCACCTCTTCAGCCATCACTTTACTTCTCAAATTAAGTTTTTTTTTTCTATATCTCTTGCTTATAATGGGCAAAAGTGAAGTCTGTTTTCTTATGGTCTTTAACTTTTAGCTCAAGACTTCATAATCACTGGCAATACTTTTTAGGTTACTCTTCAGTGTCACTTATGCCGACATCATATCACCTCCTCAATACCTACCTGTATACTCTGGGAAACAAATTCTAATATTAGTCATGTCAAGATGTATGTCCTTTCAGCATTTTGAATCTATACCTCTTTGTCAGGTGATTGGCATATATATTTATTCTTTTGGACTAATGGTTTATCAGTGATTAATAAGAGCTCTGGAATCCTTCAAAGTCATTTTTCTCTATAATGTTATCATTGTATTATTTCTCTCCTATTTCTGCAAATGTTATTCTGTATCAATCCATAGAAGTCATTACATTTTCCTCTGAAATTATAATTTCTTATGGCCCAGTTTAGCCATTCTTCAGATAGGGTGACAATCTTTTAATTTCTAACTTTTGACTACCATGAAAATGTTATAAATATTTTTGTATAGATTATTGGAGGTGGAGTGCCATGTCTGTTATGTTTTGGACCTATGTCCCAGAAAAACAACATGCCTTTCTATTATCATTATCAGGTGACAAATTGTAGCCTTGATAACTCTGAGCTGAAAACTAACAACTACTTTGATTCTCCTTCTGCCTCTTCCTCGATAATCGCTTACCTATGATTCTATTACATCATTCTTAGGAAGACAAACAACTTCTTCCTCCCTAGAGCTTCCAGTTATTCCCTTCTGTTTAGGAAGTGTTAGGAAGTTAGATTTGTTTTCAAATTCTAATTGTGTTAGTAATCTTTTTTTCAGCTAAATGGCTGCCATCTTTAATCTCCTTTTAAAAGGCATAGTGGATACTGGAAGAGGAGAAAGCAAGATCTGAGTTAAATTTTTGCCTTACACACTAATTGTGTGACCCTGAGGAAGTCACGACTTCTCAGGCTCAGTTGTGGGGTTACTGTGAAGATAAAATATCATATCATGTCATATAAAAATACTTTAAAAATCTTAAAGCACTATATGGATGCTCACTAAAACAATGATGATAATTATTATTGTCAATATATTTCCTGTGGAACTTTGGGAAAATCATTTAACCTTGACTTCATTTTCTCCATCTGCAAGACAGTAATAATAATCTTATTCTACCTGCCTGCCTCATGGAGTTGTTTTTCTTTTTTTGAGAATCAAGCTTTGCAAAACTTAAAGCACTAAACATCAGCTAATATCATTAGTATGCCAACCGCAACATCATCAGAAGCAGGATAGTAAGACAAACATATTATGTACATTGGAAAAACCACAGTCCATTTCTTGGTAAGATCAGAGAAAAAGCTGTTTTACTTTCACATTCATAGAAAAGGTCTTGTTAAACATAATGCTTTACTATCAAACATAATGACCATAAAGCTTTGCTATCAAATGACAATATTTCCTTTGGGAGAGTGTTAAGAGGATATAAATTTTGGTTTATTTAAATAGCATCACTACTACTTAACTATGAAGCTAAGCATGTGACTATTAGGTACTGTGAAGACAACGTGTGTTTATGCTTGGGCCCAAAGGGGAAGTTGCTGGCTCTCCACAAAAAAACATTTCCCTTTAATACCATGCTGCTAATCATGATGGGGAAAGATGGGGCATTAAAAAGACACATGCCTATCAGAAGATGAGAACTACATATTATGCTGAACTTGGAATAGCATTTGAATCATCTTAATTCTTCTGGCAATAGTTCCTTTGTCTAACCTCCCTGCAGTTCTACCCTCAACTAGCTTGTGCCTTTTGTTACCAAACCAATGCACAGATATTCTATGACTAATCTTTATATCTTTATATATCCTGACCACTCAACCTACTGATGCCTCCCCTAAAAAAGTGCCATAAATTTACTTTGTATCTATTTTATAATCATTGATAATGTGTACATGTTGTTCCTCTCAATAGAATATAACTCCATGAGATTAAGGACTGTTACATTTTTGTCTTCTTGATCTCTTGGAAATTTAACATAGTATCTGGGCCAGGTGGTCCTGAGAAAGTCAGTGAAACTCAGTGCCCCACACAATCCTTTTAGACTGTAAACATCTGGCATGCAGTTGGCAGAAAATCAATGCTTTGTTGACTAATTGAAATCTGTGGAATTTGCTTCTGAAAAAGTTATTAGTTCAAACTTGAATAGATCACCCCTGAAACATTCTCTCCAAGATTATCCACATCAATGTCCTTAATTGCCAAATGTACTGGTCTTTTCTCAATCCCAATCCCTTTTGATCCCATAGATATCCCATAAATACTGATGTTGATGATCACTTCCTTCTCCTTGATATTCATTTCTTTCTAGTTTTTCTCACTTTCTCCTGGTTCTCTTTCCTCCTATCTGACTGCATTGTCTAAGTCTCCTTTGCTGGATCTTGACTATATGTCCACTAACTATGAGTCTAGAATTCAACAAACTGTGCTTCAATACAATACAGACTATGTATGCCAAAGAGATGAGAGAGAAGGGGAAAAGACCTACCTGTCCCAAAATATTTTTAGCTGTGGATAGTTAGAAATAGCTAGAGATAGCTAGCTGTGGGAGTCTGATTGCAGATCAAAGCATGCCATCTTCCACTTTATTTTCTTCATGAGATTTTTATTGTACATATGATATGTGTCGTCTATCATGACATGAACATTATTGAAATATGTATTACATGAAAGTACTGGTATAACTTAGACTATCACCTCAGGGGGATGGATTGAGGAAGGGAGAAAATCTGAATGTTTAAATGTCAGAAAACGATTATCAAAAATTTTTTCTATGTGTAACTGAAAAAAATTAATTACTTTTAAAAAATCCTTATATGTGTGAGACAGAGGTGTCAAACTCAGAGCCCATGACACTTAAGGAGTGCTCCCTGAAGCAGATTGTGGTGGTTAACAAAATAAGTAAAAATACAATAAAACATAGATAATGTTTAGTTGTGGTTTTCCAAGTCAATATATATCCATTAGGGCTGTATTAATATTTGATTTTGACACCAATGATATAAGGTATATAGCCAAGGCAATTCAAAACTCAGGTACCAAGGGCCCTAATATCCTTTCAACTATTGATAAGAATCCTTATGAGGTTCCCTCCTGGATGTAATGTATTAGCTGAGTGGGTTGTTCAACAGGATCAACTCCTCTCCAAAGTTCAAACCTTGATTTACAGAGATTGCTCTTTCGTGTGAAGAGGTAGCCCTTCTCAATGCCAAAGCAAATCTCGCTTGTTGTTCATTTGTGACTGACTCTTTGTGACTCCATGGACAAGCTATTTTCTTTCTATTCTCTCAAAGTCTGTCCAGGCTCATGTTTGTTGCTTCCATGACACTGCCTATCTATCTCCCCTTCTCTTTTGCCTTCAAGCTTTCCCAACATCAGAGTCTTCTCCAATTAATCCTGTCTTCTCATCATGAGGCCAAAATATTTAAGCTTCAGCTTCAATATCTGTCCATCTCATGAATAGTCTGAATTAATTTCTTTTAAGTATTGACTGATTTGATCTTCTTGCTGTCCAAGGGAGTCTGAAAAATATTCTCCAGCATTGATTTGGGATACTCATCTTTTCTTATAGTCACATTGCTATTAGAAAAGCCATAGATTTTAACATAGGAAGATTTGTTTGGCAAGGTGATATCTCTGCTTTTTAATATGCTGTCCAAATTTGCCATAGCTTTCCTTCCAAAGATCAAGCATCTTTCCTGTTGTAGTAGCCATCTGCAGGGATCTTTGAGACCAAGAATATAAAATTAGATATTCCTATTTCTCCTGCCTCAGTTTGCCAGGCAGTAATGGGACTAGTTGTCATGATCTTAGATTTTTTTTAAAGTTATACTTCAAAAGCCAGCTTTTAGATTCTTTTCTTTCACCCTCATCAAAATGCTTCTTAGTTATTCTTTACTTTCTGCCACCACAGTGGTATTTTCTATATAACTTGAGATTGTTGCTATTTTCCTTGCATAGGAATCTGACATGTAAAATCTATGAACCTCTATGAACCAAGGTAAGCTGTATATGTATAAACAGAAGATGGAAAGTTTAAACACTGACATCTTGGGTGGCAGTGAAATCCTGCAAATTGAATCTGCTTTTTTTTTTCAAACCTTCAAAAAATTGTCCCAAATCATCCCCACTTTATTTTCTTCAGTCTTTTCTTTTCTATCTCCTTTTCTTCCATTTAAAACATATCCATGTCTTCTTTATTATTAAAAAAGTCTTTACTTAATCCTACCATCCTCTAACTATTGTCTTATTCTCTCCTTAATGACTAAACTTGAGAAATCCATTTACATTCATTGTCTCCACTTTCTCAGTGCCTCTCTTTTTCCAAATACTATGCAGCATGAATTCTGACATTATTAAATTAAATCTTCCTTGCAAAGTTAGCAGTAATCATTTAGTTATTAAACCCTTTCTCAATCCTGATTTTTCTTGATTTCTTTGTAACACCTAATTGACTGTGTGGAACATCTTCTCTTCTTAGACACTCTCCTCTCTGGAAAACCTCTTCTTGTTTCTCTTCTTATCTGTCCCACTTCACAGGCTTCTCTGTATCAGGTCCTATTTACTCTTCTGAGCTTACAGTTAAACTCCATGAATTATCTTTTAAGCACCTCAAAATGGGAGTACTGGAGGCATCTCAAACTCAAGATGTCTAAAATAGAACTAATCATCCACCTCTCACAAATCTTCCCCTCTTCCAAACTTCCCTCTGACTATTGAAGGTATCAACATCTTTCTAGTCACCCAGGCTTGCAACTTCAGGTTCATCTTTAATTTCTCACTCTTATTCCATATATTAAATTTATTGTCAAATTCTAGCTCTCTATATGCCACACCATGATACACTTCTTCTTCATTATTCCCCTTCATATACACTTCTGTCAAGCATTCCTCTAGGCCCATGATGATGAACCTACAGCATGCTTGTGAAAGACGGCATGTAGATATGGCTCTGTGGGCACACCTGCACCTGTCCTGGCAGTCCCCCCCCCCATCCTTCTGCACTTACTCCCTTCCCTGAGTAGAAGAGAGGGTTTGGGGGGGCCTGGAAGACTAGGCCACCTCCCCCAATGTAGGGGTGGGGTAGGGGCATTGCACACAGTGGGGGGCTTGGCACAGGATCCCTAAAAACCTCTAAAAGGTTTACCATCACCTAAGTCCAATGAAAGACCCCATATGGTTGGATTTTTAAATTTTACACACCTCTCTTTTCCCTTTATATTACACACCAACCAATTTGGGAACTACTTCCTTCCTCTGATCTTTAGTACAACAGAAGACATAAGTTATATTATTGTGGAAGATGTTAATATGGAATGTGATTTTTAAAAAATAAAATGGGTTTTTCCTTATTAAAAAAAGGTTTGCCATCACTGCTCTGGACAATCAAATTGTCCTACAAGATGTTCTCCATACATGACATCCCATCCCTACTTCTTTCCCTTTGCATAAGGCAGTCTATGCTGGTAATGAAATCTTTCTTTATCTCCACTTATCAGAACCACTAACATAACCTTAAATCTCAACTCAGATACCACCTATCACATAGGCTTTTTTTCTGATCTTTCTCTTTAAATTTGCTCAGGGGTAGAGTGATAGAATGTCCCCTCCAGGGCAGCTGATGAGAATATAATCATATGTAATGACATTTAATAAATATGTAAGCAAGATGCCCTGTGACTTCTTAATGAAGTATAATCCTCTTTGTGACAATAAGAGAACTGTATAATGACCCAAATAAACAATTTAGCCACCTCCTGGGAGGGCTTTAAATAGCTGGATGAATTTTAGCAGTCTGAATTTTGGGTTGAAAGTAGGAAAGAGTAGATGAGGCTAGGCCCAGGAGCACTTTGTGGAGGCAGATACTTGTGACTATATTAGAGATACAGTTGGGGGTGGGTGGGTGGAGATGTCAAGAAAGAAAAGGAGAGATTTTCCTTCCCATCACACTTTTCTTTTTATCATTGGAGCAATTGGGCAAGAAGGAGATAATACATTCTAAGGAGAGACACAAATACAGAGAAACAATCTCATAGGACCAAAGTAGGTTCTCTTACCACAGAGTGCTAGGCTGTGGACTCCAAATCAGAAGCTAGACGAAAATCCCAACCAGAAAAGATCCTGCACTCAAACAAAGCTATGTAAAGACTTTGCCTTAATAAATGAATGGATGAATGAATAGATAGATGAATAAACAAATTAAAAACTTCCAGAAGTTGTAAGTTACCTTTATGTATTCTATACACCTGTTTTATTGCCTTTGTTCTCTTAAGTTGTTTTTGTTTTTTTTTTTTACTCCTTACCTTTTGTCTTGGAATCCATACCAAGTATTGGATCCAAGGCAAAAAAGTGGTAAGGGCTAAGTAATGGGTGTTAAGTGCCTTGCTCTTTGTTCTTTTAGTCTGAATCTATACTTCTCACGGAGTTTGAGAGCCTGAGATATTTATCAGAGGCCTTGCTCATGTCCAGACAAGAAGTCTTATTTGGTGCTAAATCACCAGAAGAACAAGAGCAAATGGGGGGAGGGGCTGCCTGATTTAAACCTTTTATTGGAATTTTTAACTCTCTTCACAAATTTTTCCTAAACTTTAGTAAGATAGTCTGTAATTTGGTTTTATTAGTCACTTATATTAATCGACTCCTCAAAAGCCTATAAAATAGATGTTGAGGTCTTTCAACCCAGACTGGGTGCCCACAACAAAATAAAGTTGGACTTTCAACTCAGAATTTTGGCCCAGCTTGCTTTATTTCTTTAATGATATCTCTCATTAATCTGTGAGGTCTTTGAGAGCAGGCACTGCATTTTGCCTTTCTTTGTATCCCCACTCATAGTAAATGAATGACTTGATTTGATTCATCTTTTTATTTACACTGCTTTGTGCTAAATAAATTAATTGAGCTGAATTGTTGAATTGAAGTCAAAAGGAAATTTACCTATTAAATTGAAGCTTAGCTCTAGCAAAAGCCCTATTCAATCGGTACAGTCAAATAACTGAGTATTTGACAAGAATATAGCATTTACTAGCCCAGACGCATTGATCACAGCCTAAACTGTCAAGGATGCAAATTGTGAATGACCTTTGGAAAAAGAATTAAGCTTCGTGTTTTGGTGGGGAGAGGAAAGGAAAGGAAAAAGCATTTACATAATGCCTCCCATGTGCTAGGCACAGTTTCATTTGATCCTTACAACAATACTGCGAGAGTAGATATTGTCATTATCCACATTTTACAGATGAGTAAACTGAGGTCAATAGAGACTAAAAGACCTGCCCAGGGTCAAATAGCTTGCTTTCTTAACTGTAAGTCCAGTGCTCTACACTGTGCATTAGAATAGCAAATGGATTCATTTCTCATTTTGAATTTTAAAAAAAATATTCTTTTTCTCAGAACTCAAATATAGGTATTATTTCCACAATATAGATGTTAGGGTTACAGCCCCCACCTACAACTGGGCAAATTCATGTAAAATTATTTGACCCTCCCTTCATACCAGAGAAGAAGGCTGATCTTTTTCTTTTTCTTTTATGGGGTATTTACAGTACTTGTGTGTATTTATGACTTACTAAACCTTTTAAGATATCTCTACATTTCAAGCTTTTGTGTGTTATTTTTTGTGTGCATTTCTTATTCTTGTCACAAATTTTAACTTTTTACATATTTTAACTTTTAAAAAATGTTTATGTTTGTGGTATTAAAAGATAAAATGTGTTGATATTATGCCACACAATACATATAATTTTATGCATTTCTGAGACTTTTTCTGTGTCATCTGCTGGCCTTTGGATGTTGTCTGCAGTTCTCCAAAACCTCCCAAACTCTTATTTTTTTTATTATTATTATTCTTATGCTGAACCATGTTATATCAAAACCATATATTGAAACCACAATGGGAAAAGTCTTGATGTGGAAGGAACATCTGTATCAGTTAATCTCCTTGTAAGCTTAAAAAAAGGCAATTACGATAATTTCAACCTTAAAAAAGGACACAGAAGTCAAGTTTATAGGACATCCAGTTCAAGATGTCCTACAGAGAAATGGAGATGGGAGATTAGAATTCATAAGAAAGATTAGAGCCAGAAAAATAGATCTTTAGATCCATCAATCATCTTAAAATATCAATCATTTACCAATGATGAGCCAGTCATAGAGATGATACTTGAATCCATGGGAGGTGATGAGATTACCAGAGAAAATAGTAAAGAGGGAGAAAGGAAGAAGACACAGGACAGAACTTTTAGGGACATCCATAGGAAGCAGGCATGACTTCTTTACATTGTTGACACTTATCCTTGTCAACAACGTCTCTTTTTTTCTCTAGATTTCTCCTTTTTTCTCTAGATTTTTATGAAACTTCTCTTTCCTAGTTCTCCTATCTGTCTGACCTCTTCTTAGTCTCTTTTGCTCAATATTGATCTAGGTCACTATCCCTCATTCCCTTCTAGATAAGATCTTGAGCTAAACATAATTTCTACCAAGTTTATTTCTAATTTTCCTCACATTTCTTGTCAAATAAGGAAATCTTCTCCAACTTAAAGCAACATAATAGCTTAGAGTTAGGAATTCCTGAAACAAATATGTGACTCCATCAGTGACTTAGGGTCCACTTTTTATTGTTAATGTTGAGTAATATAGATACCCAAGTAACAAATGCAATAGGGTGTAGAACTGGAACTTGATTAGTTTTTCTTTAAAGAAGTTAGATATTGTACTATTCAATTCATATGTATTAAGTATTTATCTTATTTCCTTACCTATGGTTTCTTTTATGGATAAAGGTGGCTTCCCTACTTCTCTTTTTAAAAAAATATATCTTTTTTTAAACTGTTGACTTTTCTAAGATCATGATTTCTACTCCTACTTTTTTGGATTCACCTGAGACATGATGAATTTTGAACTAACCCCTCATTTCCAATATATTACTCATTTTATGTGTGTTTCTTATATTTTAAAAAGGTTGAATTCTGCTTTTGGATTCATTTTGTTCCCTCCTCCAATTTATGAGTGAGTTCATCCCATTCATCGTCATGTTTATGATTGTTCATTGGATTTTTACCTTTTTTCTCCCTCTGTCCATCCTGTAAAAGATGATCTAATTAAATATCTCCAGTCTATATTTATTGTTTTATGCCTCTATATAACAATATATTCTCTTTTTGTAATCCCACTAATCAATATTGTAAAGATAATTTGTAATCATAATAGATTTAATAGTAAGAAATATTTCCAATTATTAGTTAAGTAACTATGTATGACAACCAGTAATCAATAATTATAGTGTGCTTAAAATTAGTAATAGAATATAAAAACTGATTTTTTTTTGCCAAGGAAATGCCTTTAGTATATCTTGGAATATATCCAGGCGTTCCTGAGACTATTATCTCATTTGGTTCTGCAGTGACAGAATAACTTTGGCTATCATCATCATCATCTATTGAATAGAGGGGTAAGTAATCTGTCCTATAGAAAAGAGGCATGATAAGGTCTAACCATCTTGCCAAGAAAAACCTTAGACCTTCTTGTCAAGAAGATGTCTGGTCTTCAGGGGAAAACTTGGCCTTCATAAGAAAAAACCCGACCTGTCAGTCCTTGCCAAGAGAGTACCAATGTCTTCAAAGGGGAAAAAACATCCTTTTTTTTTTTAATTTTTGTCAAAAAAGAGCCAGTTGGCAGACTTCTTCTAAACAAAATTTATTTGCATAATCTAACTACTGTCTCAATTCAAAGTTCAGTATTTCAAGCTACCAGGAAGCCTGGAGACCAAGGATTTAAATGAGATGTGCATTTATAGTAAATTTTGTTTCATTCAAAAGTTTGTTCCTAGTACTTTTACAATCCTTGGCCCCTTACTATGAAAATGTGTGGCAAGAAAAAGGAGCATGATCAGTTCTAGCAACTAATAATAAGAGTGACCTAATCTTACTTTCTGTCCCTGATTACTTATTCTTTTACTTTTTTCACCATTCAATACTCTCTTTTTGATATACCCCTTGTAAATTACATTTGTTTTGCTTGTGACTATTTCATTCCTAACTCTACCTGTACTCTTAAATTCTCCTCTGTCTATTTATTGGTTATATTTTTACATTAAACTTTGTGTTGGTTCAACCCTTCTCTGCCTATTTCAGATATTGAGATTCATGCTATTCCCACTTCTCATGAACTGATGATGAATAAGCAAAGTAAGTAGAACTCTAATTCCATATCATGAATAGGTGCAAACTACAATAAAGGTAAACCTCTTGCACTGAGATGAGGAAGGTAGACACTATAACCAATTTGCCAGTCAGAGATAAGTTAAGAACCATTTAGGATTATGCCAGCTTCAAATGGTAAAAATTGCTTCAATTGGCAAGAGAAGCAGCCCAGGTCAGAGGTAGCTGCATTAACCTTAGAAAAATCTTATGATTCAATACCCACAGCAACAAAGAAATTCCAGATGGTTCAGAAGAGATATGAGAAGCTTGAGAGAAGTTAGAAGGGAACAAATGTCAGAATTTATGGTTGCTTTAGCAGAAATAATTAACAGAATAGAAAACCTCTTGAATTCATAGTGAAAAAGTCTCTCCACAGAAGTGAAATAAAAGACAACAGACTGGAAATGCAAATACAATGAAATGCAGAAAAATCTGGAAGAAGAGAAGCAAAAAGCAATAACTTTAAATAACACATGATTTCTATGCAATAAAAAATGACTGATCTACAGGAAACACAAAGACAGCCCCCAAATCACAAACTTTCTAGAAGAACATGGCAAGTCAAAAAAGCCTGACAACTATAAGGAAAGAGATATACAAGAAACCTACCCAGAATTTCTGAATATAGAAAACAAAGCATAAATATGAAGAATCTACACATTGTCTCTGGAAAATATTTTCAAAAAGCAATGAGGCTTTAAACTTCAAGACACAGTGGTTTAAATTTTATAATTCCATGGACAAGAGATTCTGTAAGTCAATGGGAGAAATGTCTTCAAATATAAAGGAAAGGAAATTTGAATGGCACAAGATTTTTCTTTACCTATTGGCATCTACAAAGGGGATGAAATAATGTAATCCAAAAAGCAAAAGAACTCAAGATGAAGCCTAAAATGACATATCCTGCAAAACTGAGCATAATAATCAATAAAAAAGATATTTAACAAGGGTTTGTTGAAACATTCCTATTTTTAAAAACCGAAATATATATGAGCAGACTTTTCTGCTTATAGCATTCTCTTAACAATGGGAACCAACTATGTTGTGCTCTACTTATCTTGTTATAAAGGTCATCTTGAATCACCTAAAATAGGCAAAGATGATGATATGAATCTCAATTATTCATTCATTAGTTACAAAGGCCCAACAACAGGCAAACTTTTTTTTTTATGGCATATTCAGTGGCTACTTCAGGAAGCTTGGATCTAGAATCCTCATGTTTGTCATGTCATGTCATCATGCCAAAGACTCTGTCCTGATCCTTTTGGACCTCCAAAAACATGAGCCCAAGGGGAAGAGGAGACCTTGGAATACAATAAAAGTCAAAAGATATTATGACCAAGAATTATTTACCCTAAAAGCTGAGTATAATTCTGTAAGGGAAAAATGTTTTTTTGTTTTTTTTTTTATAGAAGGGAGGGTCATTAAGCTTTCCTGATGAGACCAGAACTTTGTTGGAGTTAAGAGAAAGCTAATGTAACCCTAAGGATTCTTAATCTCAATTTTGCTCTTGCAGACAAGCCTTCATTCCCAGAGTAAAGGAATACCTCACCCCCCAGGTTGTGGGTGTACCTTTGAGTTGAAAAATATCTCTTCACATATTTGTAACACTCTTCCACAAGTACATACAGAATTCAGAGGAAAAGTGGATCCTGCTAAGAGACCACATAATTAAAGGGAAAATAATAGCTTCTGGTTACTGGAAGTCTTTCTCCCTCATTTGTGAGGGGCTAAAAACTCTCCCTTAAGCACAGGATCCTTAAAGAGTAATGGTTTTCATTGCAGACAACGTGAACATTCACTGCTGTCCTGGGGTGATGATGCCAGGATGCCAAAGGAAAGTTGCACATTTTCTAGACCCTTGAAAACTCCCATGCCCTCTTCTAACCAAAGTGGACAGGATGGTGGTCTAATCAAGTCAAATTTTTTTCTTTTCTCCCCTCTCTAGGCAGTTCCTCTTTAAAGTTGTGCTAGATAACCTTACTTCCTCTAATTTCTGGAAATCAGTTTCTTATCAAGTCATTTGATAATTTGTAGTTTATTCCTGAGGTGTGTCCAAATTTCTTTCAAATATTCAAATTAAGATTTTTGTTTATCTTTATAGTTGGAAGGGCTTTTAGCATCTTAACTTATTTAAAAAAATAACCCTTAATTTAAGGACTATGAATGTATGATTTGAATGTTTGAAATATGTTTTCAACTAGTTAAAGTATCAAGGTTAAAATGGAATGTGGTAGCTTCAAACCCATCTTAATACTAAAATTTGTTTGAGCAAATGAAAGTGACTATGATGATATGGAGAAAGAAAATACTTTCTCCTTAGAACCTTAATGTCTTTGAAGAGAGAAATAAAGTAGAGGATCAGGGTGTGGATTTATTCTATTACTAGAGTTTTAAGAGGATAAAGAAAAGAGAGGAGAAAAGGAATACATGCTTGAAACAAGGAGCAAAAAAGAGTTAGAACATAATTTTCTTAGAATTGGGGTTCATAAGAAGTGAATATAGAGAATGGGCTAGGTAGAATGAGTACTGGATGAAACTCACTCATCTGAAACAAAGGAGGGAAACGCAGTTTGGTTTAGAAATGAATCAAACTCATCAAGGAAACAAGTTGGGATTAGACTATAATAATATAAAATGCGGAATAGTCACAAAGCAAATTTCTGATACTATATATGGATATGGGAAGAAAAGAAAAAGAGAGAACTAGAATCTAGAGACATATACTAATTGAAGCATAGCTGAACAAATTATAGTATATGAATATGATAGAATGTTGTGACAAGAGAATTATAAGAAGCAGAAAGTGTTGGAGTTAAAATGAACAGAACAAGGAGAACACCTTTATACACTAACAACAATTCAAAGAACTTTTAAATAAGACTTGAGAATTTTTTTTCAAAGAAATTACTCACTTTATCTCCAGAGGGTCTATATTATTCACTGCCTGACAGGGGGTGATAGACTCAAGGACAATAGATACACATGTTTGGTTAGGGACATTTTGTAGATTTGTTCTATGCTTATTTATTAAGTAATAGGAGATAGGGCACATTCACATAATACCTATACCAATACTCTCTAAATAGGAGAGACTTGGAAGCCTGTTTTGTAGAGAGTCATGAAGGCATATAATGAAAGTGCCTTGGAGAGTTATTAGTACATATTTGTCAGTCAATACACTTTTATTAAGAACCTACTATGTGCTAAGCACTTTGCTAAGTACTGAGGGTTACAAAAAAAAGGTAAAAGATTATATCTGCTCTTGAGGAGCTCACACTCTAATGGAAGAGACAGCATGCAAACAAGTGCAAACAACTATGTATAATTTACCTAATTACAGGATGAATTAGAAATAATCAATAGAGAGAAAGCATTAGAATTAAGAGAAATTGGGAAAGGGTTACTGTAGAAGGTATGATTTTCAATTCTACCTTTTGTAGAAGGTAAGAATTTGAAGGAAGTCATGTAAGTCATAAGGTAGAGATGAGGAGGAAGAACATTCTGGTATAGGGGACAGTCAATGAATTGTCAGATAGACAGTCTTATGTGAGGAATAGCGAGGAGATCGCTGTCACTGGATTAAAAACTAGTATGTGGACTGTGGGAAGTGATGAGATGTAAGTTATAAGAAGATTAGAAAGGTATGACTGAGGGGCAGGTGATAAAGGACTTTTAATGCCAAGCAGAGAATTTCACATTTAATCTTAAAGGTAATAGGGAGCCACTGCTTCTACTGAGTAGAAAGGTGACATGGTTAGATCTGTGCTTTAGGAAGATCACTTTGTTAACTGGGCAGAGGGGAGGGAAAAGACTTGTTGCAGACAGAGCTATTGAAATAGTCCAGGTATGTGGTGATGAGGACCTACAACAGGGTGTTGGTAATGTCAGAGGAGAGAAGGGAATATGAGAGATGTTTTGAAAGTAAAATGGACAGGTCTTGGCAACAGATTTGTCCCCATTCAAGGAAGGATGAACTCAGATAAATATGTTGATATACTGAGCAGAATTGATTCACAATTACACATAATCCCAAACAGAAGTGGCATATTGTACCATGGCCTTATATAATGTCATAAATCACAAAAAAAGTTAAGAAATTTGTCCAAGATAAATATTTTTCTGTATCCTGGCAATTATCTGATTTACACCCCCTTAAAAAAACTATGGGCAGGGGCAGCTGGGTAGCTCACTGGAT
Source organism: Monodelphis domestica (assembly GCF_027887165.1). Classification (NCBI taxonomy): domain Eukaryota; kingdom Metazoa; phylum Chordata; class Mammalia; order Didelphimorphia; family Didelphidae; genus Monodelphis; species Monodelphis domestica. The sequence goes on along the minus strand of NC_077231.1, from coordinate 16,873,260 downwards.
TGAGAGCCAGGCCTAGAGACAGGAGGTCCTAGGTTCAAATCTGGCCTCAGACACTTCCCAGCTGTGTGACCCTAGGCAAGTCACTTGACCCCCCATTGCCTAGCCCTTACCACTCTTCTGCCTTGACTCCAAGACGGAAGGTAAGGGTTTTAATAAAAAAAAAAACAAAAAAAAAACTATGGGCTTGGGGACAGCTAGGTGGTGCAATGGATTGAGGTGAAATCTGGTCACAGACACTTCCTAGCTCTGTGACCCTGGGGCCCCCTCAGCTCCCCACTGCCTAGCCCTTACTCTTCTATCTTGCTCTTCTATCTTGGAACTTATACACAATATTGATTCTAAGATGGAAGGTAAGGGTTTAAAAAAAGCCCATGAACTATAATCAATGCAAAACTTGGGGAAAAAAGACTTTGTCAAAGGTATGCCTAATATTCAATGTGATAAAATCCATCTCTCTTATTCTTAATATCCAAAGTTGTTTCCTGATGAAGAATTAAAGAATATATATCAACATCTTATGAACAAGTGATTGGGGCAAAAGGAGTACATGTATATATCAATGTGCTTCTTCTGCAGAAGCACATTGATTGATATATATATTTGAATAAATAAGCAAAGATACTGGAGTGGTTTGGCATTTCCTTCTTCAGGTCATTTTGTAGATGAGAAAACTGCAGCAAATGTGACTTTCCTAAGGTCCCACAGCTAGCAAGTGTCTGAGGCCAGATCTGAACTCGGGAAGATGAGCATTCCTGACTCCAGTGTACGAACGAAATGCCTTAATTAAATTTAATAGATGTTTTTAAAAAAACTAGATAATGTAAATATATAATTTCATATGTCTTCTTTTTTGTTTTTGTATGTTGAAATGCAATTTCAATGAAATTTGTTTATTACTATTAAGTTAATTAAAACAAAGAAAATTTAAAGTAAAAAGGTCATTGCATATTAAGCTCAATTCCTTTTGTGTGTTTCTTAATAGAATTACTAAATTGGTAGATAAGGAAAATGATGTCAATGTAATGTAAAATGTAGCATGTAAAATGTCTCATGATTTTCTTATGGATAAAATGGTGCTATGGCTAGGTTATTTAGAGGCCAGACTCATAGTTATTAATGTGTTAATGTCTATGAAAGAATCAGTAGCCTGACTCCTGATGCCCAAGCAAATTAGGTTAGTTTTTCCTTACAAGGCTCTAAATTCATTTTTTGAGACTCAGTTGGATTAGGAAACTAATGGCTCAGGTTGTTGACATCACTTCCTGGTCCACTGAGAACAAAATATTCATTCCTGGGGAGCCAGTAGTCAGATACAGGGGAGTTTTGTTATACCAATTCAACTTGTGACATCTTTGATAGCCCCATCTGTCTGTTTGTCTATCTGTTGAATAGCCTTTTCTAGCTGTGGCTAACTAAGCTGTCTTTTGTTAACTGTTGAATGAACTCGGAGTATTTAGTCTCCTTCCATTTTTGGACTTAGACAATGTAAATTTAAAAATTAATATCCAATACTCCAAGTATTATATTTAATAAGATTTATTAAAATTAACTTGAAACAAAAAGGGGAAAAAAAAGGCTAGAGAAACAGAGAGTTCACCCAGCCTCACAAGTGGAAAAAAGAGAGTGAAAGGGAGGAGTGACAAAATGATATACACACACACAACAAACACAACCGTGAACAAAGGGAAACGGATTCTTGCAACAAGAAAAGAATTCTGGGAGATGGAGTCCAAATTTTTGTAATTATACAACAAATAGGGTGCTGACCTGAGTCAGGCTCAGACCAGATCACAACCTAAAGCAAGGGTTCTTAACCAGGGTCCCTTAGACCCTGGATAATTTCAAAGGATTTGTAAACTTGGGGGGAAATTACCTTTTTATTTCCATGATCCTCTAACTGAAATTTAGCATTTCCTTCAATTATTTGGAAACATTCCAAGGAGGGATCTATAGATTTCACCAGATTGCAAAAGAGTTGGGTCCATAACAGAAAAAAAGGTTAAGAACCCCTGACCTAAAGGGAAGTCATTTATGCAATGGTTTTCAATATTTTTTTGCTTATGATGCAATATTCTTTGTTACACAGAATTATTGCACCTCGAAATTGGCAACACTACAGCAGATTAGGAAGGTTCATACATATACATGTAATTGCAAATGTAACTTCCATACAATGTATGGAAGGCAGACCTGCAAGTATAAGTTCACAACACAGCTTCTGAACTATCTTTGGTATATTATACCAAATATAATATATATAGATATACATACACATTTGGTGTATGGGGTGTATGGAGTGCTCAGGGAGGGGTAGTATCTCTGGTATGGAGGGCTCCAGCCTCTGACCCTCACCTGACACCCAGCTCTCACTTGTGGCTCCCAGTAATTGCTAGCATGCGGCAGCGGCCACACCCCGGGCAACAGCTTCGATAGGCCAGCCAAACCTTGTGAGAGTAGCCATTGGGTCGTCGGCCCCTAGTGAACCAGGGCTTTGCTCACCCAGCATGTGAAGACTGTTTCAGTGGAACAGGTGGAAGAAACCAACAAGAAGGTTCAACGGCTGAGATGGCGACGCAGCAAGGCACTGTGGAGTGCTCAGGGCGTGATGGAGCACAAAAGACAACAGGGCCATCCAATGCAGCTGAGGAAGTCTCTAGCTGTAACGACTTTTCGTGCCAATGGACCCAGGCTTCCAACGCCGAGAGAGTGGGACTGTCTCTGTGCATCGACTTTTCCACTTAAATCTCCCTAACACACTAGTGTCTTTGTGTATACTCATCTATCCATAGATGAATATGCACAAAGACAATCGTCATCCTCGGTTACCAAGAGACTACCACTATATATATATATATATATATATATATATCTATATATATATATATATAGATATATATATATATATATATATAGATATATATAGATATAGATATAGATATAGATATATATATATATATATATATCTTTGGTATAAGCACAGTTCCTAACAATTAGAACCATATAGAAATGGAATGAGTTTTCTCAATAGGTAATGAATAGTTTATCACTGAGCTTTAAGGTAGAAACTGAATAACCACTTGTTTGGAATATTGCTAAGTGCAGTGGATAGAGTGTTTGGTTTGAAGTCAGGAGGATCTAAATTCAAATTTGACCTCAAACATTTACTAGCCGCCTGATCCTGGGAAAGTTACTTAACCTATTTGCCTCAATAGCCTCAACTATTAAATGCGAATAATAGGAGTACCTCCCTCCCAGAGGTGGTGTAAGGATCAAATGAAATAATAATTGTAAAGAACCTCGTCATACTAAGTGTTACACAAATGTTAGCTATTATTATTATTATTGTTGTTGTTGTTGTTATATTTGAGGGTATATTACTACTCAGGTATGAACTGAACTAAATGCTCTCTAAAGTTCCTGACTATTAAGATTCTTTAATTGAAAAAAGTCAAAGGGAAGAAACTTGGAAAGAGAACCACTTGGGGCAGAGCCAAGAGGCAGCATAGTAGTAGTGAAAGCTGAAACTGCTCTGAGATTCCTTCCAAATGAAGCCCTGAAAAGCAACTCAAAATGGCAGAAGTCAAAAGCCAAAAGCAAGATAGAGAGGGCTCTCCTATAGAACAACTTGAAAGTGGGGAGAGAGCATCAATTTTCACAAGCTCTACTGCACCAGGTTCTGAGACTGAGGATAGACCAACTTTGGGATCCCGGGACCCAGCCTACACCAACAACAGAATAGTTCACACATACCCCTTAAAGTCCCAAGCCCTGGCACCAGTCCATAGTGGCACCTGAAAGTCCATAGGGTTTAGCCCTTTAAAGCCTTTGCTGCGGTGAAGACCTAGCCCCAGGGCAAAATAGTTGAGTGCTACATCCAGCAAGCTATCAGCAGAGGAGACAGAATCATTAGCTTTCAGAACTCCCAGGCCACAGGCAAAAAAAACCTGGAAAATGAGCAAACATCAAAAGAAACACTTAAGCATAGAAAATTTCTATGGCAAAAAAGAGCAAAGAATCAATAGGGAACAGTGAGATCCAAGTAGCCATATGTAAAACTTCAAGAAAAATGAAAATTGTCTCAGGTGCCAAAGAACTGAAAAAGGAATTCAAAATTCAATATAAGAGAGGTGGAAGAAAAATGGGAAAAAAGAAATGAAAGTTAGCAAAATGCAAATAACAGTTTATAAAACAAAATTGGTCAACTGAAAAAAGAGGCACAAAAATCCAATTAAAAAAAAGAGTTTCATGAAAAGTAGAATGGACAAAATGGAAAAAAAAGGATCAAAATGTTATGGAAGAAATTCATTCTTTAAAAATTAGAATTAGGTAAATAGAAGCTAATGACTCCATGAGACATCAAGAAACACTAAAACAAAATGAAATGAATGAAAGAGTAGAAGAAAATATGAAATATTTCACTGAAAAACAACTGTCCAGGAAAATCTATCCAGGAGCGACAACTTAAAAATGATTGGGCGACTTCAAAGTCATGATAAAAAAAAATACCCAGATATTATATTACAAGAAATTATCAGAGAAAACTGCCCAAATATTCTTGAACAAGAAGGTAAAAATAGAAATTTAATGAATCCACAGATCACCTGCAATAAATCCCCAAAAGACAACTTCTAGGAATGCTACAGCCAAGTTCAAGAACTCCTAGGCCAAGAAGAAAATACTGCAAGCAGACAGAAAAAAAAAATTCCGATATCATGGAGCTCCAATCAGGATTACACAGGATCTGGAAGCTTCCACATTAGAGGATCAGAAGGTAAGATAATTGTGTTTACAACCAAGAATCACCTACCCATCAAAAACTGACTATATTCCTTTAGAGGCAAATATGGTTATTTAATAAAATAGAAGGTTTCCAAGCATTCCTGAAGCAAAGACTAGACTTAAACAGAAAATCTGATGTCCAAACACAAAATTCAAGACAAGAATAAAAAGGTAAATAAGAAAGAAAAAAAATTTAAGGGCCTCAATAAGGCTGAAATGTTTATATTCCTATATGGAAAGATATTTGTAACTCTTCAAATTTTTTATCATTATCATGGTAGAAGAAGTATAGATAAGCAGAGGGTGTGGTACCAAGCTGTTTAGGATGATATGGAAAAAAATCAAGAGGTGAAAAAGACAATTGCACTATGAGACATGGGAAGAGAGAAGTAAAATGGGGTAAATTTATCACATAAAGAGACTCTAAACTATTACAGTAGAGGGAAAGATGAGACTGGTGATGGGTGATACTTAAACCTTACTTTCATTAAAATTGGCTCAAAGTGAAGAAGAGAAATTCATTGAGGTTTAGAATTCTTTTACTCTGTAAAGAAGTAGAAGGGAAATAAGAATGGGTTATGGGTAGGGGAGTAATACAAAAAAAGGTCAAAGGAAAGCTCCTTGAAGACAGAGACTTCAAAAAAAAAAAAGCTTTGTATCTCTAGTACCTTACACAATTACACATAATTGACAAATGCCAACATTTTTAGTTTGGATAAGAATATAGAAGGTGTGTTTACATAGTTTGCAAATGACACAAAACTAAAACACAAATTCTGTATGATAAAGCTGGATATTTTAAAAAATTGAAAGAATAAGTGACTGAATGTAAGATGAAATTTAATTGGAATAATGTAAAGTTCTATATTTGACAAAAATCAACTTTATATAAAACACAAAATAATGATGTAAATTAGACATGAAAGGCCTGTATTTAAGAGGAAAATGTTAAACTATGATGATTATGATGCCTTGTCTGGCTGGAACAGAAGGTATATAAAATGGGAGAAAGGTAGTCAGGAAATGTCCCATGTATATTTCTTCTGAAAGTGTTACTCTCTCCTACCACTTCATTCCTGGATTATGTTAACAATATCCTATATGACTTCTCCATATTTAATTTCAAGCGACAGCTCTTAATTCAGATTCTGTCTCTGCCTCTTTTAGTTGCATGATCTTGGACAAACACTTAACTGCCCTTGTCTTCAGTGCTTTCATCTGTAAAATGAGGTGGCTGGAGTAAGTGATCATTAAAGTCTCTTTTCACCTCTAAATCTATGTTCTTTTCATGTTTCTCCTCTAATCCATATTGAACATTTATGTCAGATTAATCTTTCTCCAAGTCACTCTTCTACTCCAAAATCCTTTATATAGATAAAGCATTTATTAAGCACTCACTCAGTATTAGGAACTGTGCTGATGTTCCAAATTCTATTCAGGATAAAGTTAAGACCTTTAAATGGGTATTTAAGGTACTTTACAATCTAGGATGTCAAAGTTCTACAGAAGAGATATAACTGAACTGAATGCATGGAGCCCTAATTTCTAAACCTTGCTCTGCTATTGACTAACTGGCATTCTGAAGAAGGTCTAAGGTAGTAGAAAGAGAATCTAATAACAGCAGAAGACTGGTGTAAATCCTAGCTCTGCCACATACTTTGATGCGTGACTTTGGGTAAGTCACTTGGTTTCTCTAGGCCTCAGTTTCTTCATCTCTAAAATGAGGAAGATGGTCTAGATGATTAAGACCATTCCAGCCATATTATACTTGTATGAGTTGTTGGTTTTTTTCACATACTTTAACTCCAACTAGACTTAGCAATTCATTATCCTCCAGAGGTCAATTTGATTCTGGTCTTTGTTCATTTTCTAGCCCCACATAGAAAGTCTTCTTTATTCCACTCTCCCTGACAAGCTGCTTTCCTTCCAAGGTCATTCACATCCTTGATAGAGGACATCACTTCTCCACATATATCCTCTGGTCACTTCAATTTGAAGTACTGAGCCATAAGCTTCATAGTATTAATTGTTGATATCTTAGAGAAGGCATTTTATTTTACAAACAAAAGTGAGACCTAGAGATGTAAAGCTACTTGTCTAAAGTTACACAGGTGGCAAAGCAATGGTGCAAATCCAGGTTCTCTGACTCCAAAACCTGTACTACTTTCATGTGCCTTATTAGTTGCTTAGTGAACTATTTATGTTTAATAGTTTAGATTCACCATTTTATATATAATAATTTTATCCATTTCCCCCCTCTTCACTTTTTCCTTTTCCCCCATCAATTCTATGATAATAGGGAGGAGTCTAGAAAGCAAAGGAAGTTGAAATAAGCATGAATATGAGGGCATGAGAGGGTTTTTTTCTGTAGTTGTGAGAAAAGAAAGGGAAGGATATAAAGCTTCCTGACAAACTGCCTTAGTTTCTCTTTTTATTTAACTTATTTTTGAGTATCAAAAACTAAAGAAGATAAAGACAACTTGGTAGGGTAAGAAAAAATAAAATAGAGGTTGAAGTCCTTGCACTTGGTTTTTAAAGTTCATGGGAGACTTTGAAGAATTTTATAGGGAATATATGTCAAAATTTTTGAAATTCTGATTTATAAAATTATATGATATAAAAAACCAGGATTATTATCCCAAAATATTAACCAAATCTTTGGGCTATATATTTGATCTTTGGATAAGATATACCCAGAAATCCAAAATTTTAGCTTACTATCATTCCTAAATCATCACTTCATAGTGCTAATTCTGTTTCTGTTTAGATTGCTAAGTTTTTACGATATAGGATTTGCCATTTTTCAGATCCTTGAGATTAATTTAAAGACCCTTCCAATCAGAAGCTTGAGACTATTATGACTTATAATCTACTGGCAGTATTATAGAGTTTTAGTTTTGAAACCAGGTTCTAATTATATTTGACACTAGGGGTATGACCATGAGCAAATCAGTAAGACTCCATTTCTTCATCTTATAAAAAGAGGAAAACATTTTATGGGTTTTTGTGAAGCTCAAATGCAATAATATCTGTAAAAATGCTTTGCAAACTTTAAAGCAATATATGCCCTTATTATCTTTCAACCACCTTTACTTGGTCTACTTTGGGAGGAAAAGATAAAACAACTTTTCACATAGGCTACAAAGACTGGAATTTTGAGGTTGTCTAAAAATATAAGGCTCCATTTGCATGGGATAATTGACTTTTTTCAAAATAATTTTACAGATTTTTATAATTTTCACAAGCCTGTAAAGAAAGCAGTTCAGATATTATCTTCCCATTTTTTCAGATGAGGAAATGAAAACAGAGATAGATAACTGGCTTATCCAAAGTTATAAAAATAGTGAGCAGCTCAGACATTTATAGAGCACAGATCTCCCACCTCCAAATAATATACTTTCCCCCCCCCTATTGTATCATACTTCCAGATCTGACTCTTCAGGTGTGAGTTCTTTGAGGACATTGCTGTTATTCAAGAAGTATAAAATATCCTCACTGTGCCTGGCCTTGGATTTGTGAGGAAAGAATACAAGTGCTGATTTCAGCTATATTCATTAAAATTCCACATGCTAATCTTTGAGTACATTTGTGCATGTTTAGGGTGCAGGGGAGTGGAAGAGTATGTTTTGTGTTCATTTATGAATACAGTAAAATACTGAACTTTCAAGTCTTTCCAGATGGAACCATTAAGAAGCAATCCTCAGTAACACATGTTTGAAATTATGAAAAGCAAATAAATAAATCAAGGACTATTGGCCATTATATACTTGCAATGTTTCCCATTAATTTAAAAACAGATCCCTAGAATAATACATTTGAAATGATTTAAATATTATCTGATCCAGTCATTTCAATTCCAAGATAACTGGGGCCCAAGTTTTCTGACTTCTAATTCAACCTTGACAATCCTGTTCAAAACGGAACTCAGTATCTTCCCTCCCATATGCCTTTCCTTTTTCCAATTTTCCTATTGCCACCCAATTCTCACTGGTGGCTCCAAGAAGCTGTAGGATATGCAGCAACAAAACCCCAGTAAGTCATCTTGGCAGGCAGGCTAAACCAGGTTGAAGAAAACTGACTTGAAAGCTAGTGGGAGTCTACCCCAGGCATGTGAAAAGAAAGTGAGGCCAATGACTGTATAATTTTTCCTCACTTAAATCCAATTCATGCACAAGTCAAGACATTACTAGTCATGTAACTTTGGTCCTCTCAAAGTACAAAGAACAATAATGAACTACCAACCATTACTATCGAGAGTTCAGCCATCCTTAGTCACCCAGGTTTGCATCCTTGGTATCTCTGGACTCTTATTTCACTCCACATATCCAATCTATTGTCAAATCTTGTTGATTTGACATTCATAGCATCTCTTTGTCTCCAATGATACAGATACTATTCTAGTAGAGGTCTCATCACGTTTTACTTAGACTGTTACAATAATCTCGTTGCTATTCTTGCCTCAATTCTCTCCCTTCTCCCATCCATCTTTTACTTAGTTGCTAAGTGACCATCACTTCATCCCTCAAAAGCTCCAGCAGATTCCTGTTAGCCTCTAGGATAAAAATAGGAAGTCCTCTGGCATTTAAAACTTTCACAACCTAGTCCCTTTCTATCTTCCAGTCTTCTTAACCTTTATGTATCCACTTATTCTGAGTCCAGCTACACTGTACCACTCACAGTCTTTGAACCCATCTCTATATCTTTTCACTGGTTCTCACTGATTCATATCAATTAGACTGTGCACTCCTGGAGAGCAGGAACTCTCATTTGCCCTTCTTTATATTCCTCATGCTTAGTACAGGGTCAGGTTCATAGTAGGAATTTTGCCTTTTAGCTTGTCTGGCTTCCTTCAAGACTTGGTTCAAATCTTATCTTCTACAGGAGGCCTTTTCCAGTCTCACTCTGCTCCACGATTACATTCTATCTACTTTTTAAATATGTTCCACATACAACACCCAGTTATTTTCATGTTGACTTCCTTATTATAATGCTAATTCCCTGAGAATTGGAACAGCATTTTTGCCTTTGTATTCCTAGTACGTAATAGAACGCTGGAATATAGCAAGCATTTAATAAAAAATTTATTGACTGTTTCTTCCACCATGCTAAAAGTTCTGTAATTCAGGTTTTTCAAATAGCATAAATATATATTTATTTCCTGTCAGACATACTCCATCATTGTCAATGTATCTTTTCAAAAACTGAAGTTTCTGAGTCTCATTTCTGCGGTCTGAATCTTACATATATATCTTCTAAACTCAATTTTCTGCATACAATCTAAATTCTTAGTGTGATGCCAAACGCATATAATAAGGCAATTGATAAATATACTTACAAGTAATGTTAACCTTCCTACTTTGGAGGGAAGAAAGAATATATGTTCTTTATCATAAAATTCTTTTTCAGTCCCATTCTTTCTGAGTGCCTTGATGATCCCCTGTGGCAAAACCACATTGGAGATAGGAAAAGATGACAAGAAAATGGACTTTAAAATTTTGAGGATAACTAGGGTTAACCTAGATGATATACCAAGAGCAAATGAATAGGACAGGAGAAAAAGGGGCAAGCAATTCCTGCCACTACTAAGAAAATTAGATGATATCATTCTTTTGAAGATATAAGAAGATAAGGGATTCTTTTTCTCATTCACTATGGTCTAGAATGTTCATTGATGACATAGTTGTGTTTGATTAATATTCTTCTTACATTAAGACTTTTTACAGATTTTTTCCCTAATTCAATAAAAGGTCTTCCTATACTAATCTCACATATTACTTGCTTATCTTGAATGATTTTGTAATTAGTAGACTGATGTCTTTCTCAATTTCAGCTGGCACCCTAGACTTCATCTTTATAATCCCCACTATTCAACTCATATTACAGAGAGCCTACTTTGAGAATATCTCTGATAATCTGACCCCAATATATTCTGGTCTTGATCTCATATTATTCCATTCCATTTTCTAGTCTATTTTGAGCTTTTTCGATCATCCCTGTTACCTGGTCTAGACTTACTTTTGTCTTAGAAAAGTAGGATACTCATTTTTTCTTATTGGATACAATACCTCCCTTTTGGACTGTCTAGAAACTTGTGATTCTTGAAATCAGAGGATGGTAGGATGTAGAAAAGAAATATTAAGCTCCGTTCCTCCTGTCAACATGGAAATCTAGAGAACCCCAGTTTAGTTTGAAGGTAGAAACCCCAGGTTTTGACCTTGTCACAGGAGAGGTTTCCGCTGAGGGAAGGTCCCATTCCATCAGACAATAGACAACAACTTCAGGTGGGAGGCAGACCCCATTTGAGCTTTCCCAAATATCACACCCTCCTTCCAAGGATTGAACTCAGGACCTTCAGCTTGCAAGACTGATGTGCTACCCACTGAACCAAAGCTGACCTTTGTTCCTAGACAGAAGGACTATTTTCATGCCCTTGGTAGTTATACATACATATTAATAGTTAAATACCTATCAGATAATTAGTAAATAAATTCAATGATAATGATAAAAATGAGAATTGGGAATTTCAAAATGGCAGAAAATACCTTCTTTTATTACCCAATTGGTGGATGTTTATAGGGCTAAAATGAGGAAAAGTCAAAACATTTTCAAGCTAGAAAAACTATAAAACAAATTCTTAGTCTCTTGATCTGGATCAAATATGCCACTGCCTCTCCAGTGAAAATTAGTATCTGACTGGTTATAACCTCTTAAAATTCATCTTTACCAGAAATTTAGGGCTTTAAGGATAGGAAGAATATTATTTGCTTTTATTTGACCATCTAGAAACTAATAGATGAGAACTAGGTATTAACTTCATAAAGGACCAAGGAGTCCTTAATGAAAAGGCTAGGTAGATTATTGGATATATTGACATTGTATGATTTTGTTTTGCATTTGTTTGCTTGTTTTTCTTCATTAGGAAAGAGTTCAATCTGGGGAAGGAGAATTGCTTCTTCTCTCCCTTCTTCAAGAAATGACTTATGTACAGGCTAGAAGTATTGATAAAACACACGCATATACATATATTTAAATTTATATGCAAAATGGAATAAGGCCAGAAGATGCCATGAAAACTGTGTCCCTGAAATCTTTACTCCACTTTTATAGAGACTTCAACTTGTACAACTCCAGGTTCGTTACAAAACATGTTCCTAAATGTACTCATTTGCAAATAATATCTGGTGTAAGGAGTTTAATTAAAACCATGTTTCATCCCTAGCATTGTGATACTTGGACCCAAGTAGCACACTCACACCAAAGCTCAATGAAAGGCAAAGAGTAAAGATGGTTGCAACCCATCAAATAAACCCCAAACTTTCACAGGTGCACAAATAGTTTAGATACCTTCCCTGTAAAATCTCCTACCACAATGCCTGAAGTTCAGGAAGTAAGAATTTAATATTAAAAAATTTAAAACCCTTACCTTTTGTTTTAGAATCAATACTATGTATTGATTCTAAGGCAGAAGAGCAGTAAAGGCTAGGCAATAGGGGGTCACAGCTAGAAAGTATCTGAGGTCAAATTTGAACCCAGGACCTCCTGTCTCTGAATTCAGTGAGCCACACTGCTGCCTCCCTGAATGTTCTTCACCAATCCTCAGCTAGCAGTCTATGACCCAGCTGCCTCCTAATCATGGTATTGAAAAACATTCATTTGAATTTTCCTTCTCTGGTCCAGCTCTTGTGGGAGGTGTTTTTAAACCCTTACCTTCTGCCTTAAGAGTGGTAAGGGTTAGGCAATGGGGGTTAAGTGACTTGCCCAGGGTCACACAGCTAGGAAGTGCCTGAGGCCAGATTTGAACCTAGGAGGACCTCCCCTCTCAGCCTGGCTCTGAATCCAGTGAGCCACACTGCTGCCTCCCTGAATGTTCTTGAACAATCCTCAGCTGGCAGTCTATGAAACACTCAATCAGCTCTCAAAATAAACAGAAACCAACCACCACCAATCCAAAACAATATCCACAACAGAGCCACCAGAGTGAACCTGGGAAAGGAAAACCATTTCCTAATCACCTTCCAAAGCAACACACTTTAGCAAAGCAATAGTTCCATCTCGGCATGATAAACTGTTCAACGTGCTCAGCAAAGTTAATAGAGAGCAAGCAGAGGAAACAGCTTGGCACCATTCCTGTGGCTCCAAGCGAAGACTTAAACCGTAAATGTGCACATACGGAGGCCCGGTGGGACGAACATTAAACGGTCCTCAGAGAGGGGCAGATTAACGCAGAAGCCTCAGCAGAACCCCACCGAACAAGCGAAGTTGTTGAGGCCTGGGGACTTCCTAAAGGAGAGGGGCAAATGGGCTAAGTCCTATTAGCAGATGCCTGAGGATCTCCCTGGATTCTTGCCAGCCTCGCCCCAAGATGCCTAGGCGGCAGGTGGGGAGGGACGTTTGAAACTTCGTCCGGGGCAGGTCCCACCTTAACGGATTCCAGCTGCTTCTTTACTGCATGGGCAAAAACGGATTCACCTGCTCTTGGGAACTGGCTGGCGGGTCTGGGAGTAAGAGCAGGTGGGAGGCGAGTGACGACTTTCAGAAGGCTAGGGGCTCAGCTAAAGACGACTGAGGGTAGTTTATCCAAGGGATGCTGTCCCCAACTCTGTCTCGCGGTTGAAAAGCAGACTCGGGGTCCAAGCGCTCGCCCCAAGGCCTGCGTCCTCCCCTCCAGCTCTAGCTGTCTAGGAATATCCCGAGGGAACCACTGCAGCTCCAGCAAGGCCGCACCCAGGGCTCGTTTTGCAGTCTCTTCCCAAACAGGGGAACCCCAGTCCTTTCCCTGGAACCCGACCCCCAAAAGACAGCCTCATGCCAGTGAAGCTTCCAAGCCCCTGCTTCCAAAATTCAGCCTTCCTCCCAAGCCAGACCCAAGCTTCGTTTCCCAATTTCCTAAATTTGGCCTTGTAGCTGCCAGGTTCGTTTCTCTGATAGCCTCGGGGCTCCAAAATGCCACTTCTCTCTCCCCCCTCCTCCTCCAATTCATTTTTCCCTGAGCGCCCCGAGACGCCGGGCCCTCTAAAAGCCCGTCCTCTGCCCAGCCATGCTCCACAAGCCTTTTCCTTCAGAGGAAGAAGCCGCAGCTAGCTTTACCTTTCTCCCGCTCCTTCCCCGAGTAGGGTAGGGAAAGACACCAAATGAGCCCAACTCCGGCGGCGAGGACAGGGCTCCTCGGTCTTCCTCTTACAACCAATGACTTCTAGAATATCCGGCTCGGAGGCCGGGTGTGGAGCGGGAGGAAGTTACTCCTACCTTCCCCTTTGCTGCTGCTGCTGCTGCTGCTGCTGCCGCCTCCCTCCCTCTCAGCTCAGAGGCGGCTTCCACCTTTCCGCGTGGAGCTGAAGGACGCCACACCGAGAGAAGGGGCGACAGGACAGTGCTGCTAGCCCCCAGGCTCGAAGCCGCCTAATCCTCCCTCGTGAGAGCATCTTAGCTAGATGGGCGCGAGCCGTAGCTCGGCTCGCTTCTGCCCAAAGACCTTGGTGTGGGCAACATCTTTCCATTCATTCTGGATTATGCTCTCAGATCCTCCCGGCCCACTTTCTTTTTCTTTTTTCTTTTTTTGGGGGGAGGGGGGGGAGAAAGGGGGTGGGTGGGTGGGAGGGCAAGGAGAGGAGGGAATGAAGGTGGGGAAAGCCTAACAGGAAAAAGGTCTTTAGCCCTGCCAGGGGAAGGACAGAAGGGTCGTGGAGCTTCTTCTAGTGGGGATGGGAGAGTGTGGGGACCTCGGTTTCTAAATGGAGGGGGAGGGGTGGAGAGGAAAAGGCAGGGTTCTTAAGCTCTAGGTCTGAACGCCCCTGTGAGACAGCCAGAAAGCCAGGCATACGATTTCTCCCATCTCTGGTATTGCATGCCTCTATGGGGTAGGGAGGTGGGGGTGGGCCCCCGAGCTGCCAGCTATAATTGTTCCTCCGAGATTTCAGGGGTACTAGCAAGGTGGAGTTAGGGCTCTTACCCCAGTACGGGTGCCTCCTAAATCCGCGGTTGGAATGGGCGGGGACAGGGGCCTCTTCTTGAGCTGACTGATGTGGCACTAGAGGCTGGTGGGATGCCTACCTAGCAGTTCCTCTCCTTCCTTGATTTTTTAAAAAATGCCTCATTTCATTGTCTTATATCTTTCTTGGCATTCGACAATTCTTGCATTTTAAATAGTGATAGCTAAAGCTGGCAAAAAGTGTTTTGTGGGGTGGTCAGTACCTGACCACTCAGATAACAGAGGCTAAAAAAAAGAGCTTTTTTACTAGGTAAAAAATAAACTGAAGTAAATAAACCTACTATGGCAAATAAGAAGGAAAGGAATCCTTTGAACTCATTTAAACTTTGTTTCTTAGCTTTTGTAGCAGCCATTGAGTTTGGCATTCAGGGAAATCAGAATAATATAAAAACAATTTATTTCCTCACAACAATCTGTTGTGCTTCCCATTTTACAGAAGGAAATTCCCTAAGAGGTTAAGTGTCTTGTCCAGGATCAAAGTCAGCAAATGTAGGAGAGATCCAGATTTAAAACTGGAGTCTCTCCTTAAGCCAAATCTATAGCTGGTTTCACTACAGGCTCCTGTCCTTCTACCCAGCTGTAGTTTTCAATCTCATCTTTATTTATAGGCCTGAACTGAACAGATTAGGTCTTATTGAGTTTCCCCAACTTGTTTCACAAAATATAAAGATATTTTGCAAATAGCTAATTCCATATTAAATATTATAAAAACTTGGAAATTTTCTCAATTAGCTTTTTAGTCCAAGTGTTTAGAGTCTTCCTTTTCAGATTACAGTTGCCAAATTTGTACATTTTAAACTGAGAATGACCCATTTTTACCTTGTGGAAGAAAACATAAAAGAGATGTTTACATTTCATTACTATTTTAGGTGTATTGGAGAAGTTTTTCAAACAAATGCTTGATGAAATTAGGATGGAGAAGGGTGGCTGGCTTAATAAGGAGTAAGTTGAGAGACCATCATTAATGGTCAAGAAAATCATATAGGGTGCCAGCCCCCACCTGCCAACCCCCCCCCCCCCAACCGAGATCTTGAGAGGGAGTTGTCATTTGATTTTTCTACCGAACCTCGGGCAGATTGGAGGGTGAGGAGGGGATTTTTGTCTTGTCCTTTCCAATCAACAATAGTAGTGGAACAACTAATATAATAGGATTTGCTAGACCTATCTTTGAGGAGGCTGAGAGAGTCCAGTTATGGGGTTAACCTGTAGAGAGAAGGCAGCCAGGAAATCCAGAGGAAAATGATATAACCAACAGAAATGCTGCATCCAAGTAGAATAGCATGAAGGTACCATACAAAAATATATTGGGATCCTACAGTGCCAGGAGTAGCTTTGGTCATGAATATTTCCTAATTATGCCCCTCTATTTGTGAATTCTTTGGATGTACTATGTCTTCCCATTTCTGGAAGAATATGCCCTAAGTTTATAGGAGTAATATTTTAGCAAATGTCTTTGCTTTTAGTTAATTGTGTCAACTTGCTGACAACTTAAGGTAAGTGCACTGGTAGGGGCTTGTGAGTTATATAGCTTTAGAGGTTAGAGGTGTGGACTTATAAAATACTTTCAAATTAGGATAGTAATCATATCTTAATTGTGAATACAAGTTAAGGACAGGGAATATCCCTTCAGAGGATGCGACATTTAAATTCTTTCGTATGAAAATATTTTGTCAATTTCAATCCAACAAAGTTTTGTTAGTTGCCTTGTTTTTGATAGGCATTATGCCATTGAATTCAGTTGTTTCTAACCAAGATGCTACTTAAAAAAAAAAACACACACACAAAAAACACACACACACACACACCCTTACCTTCCATTTTAGAATCAGTACTGTGTATTGGTTCTAAGGCAGAAGAGTGGTAAGACTAGACAGTAGGCAATGGGGATTAAGTGACTTGCCCAGGGTCACACAGCCAGGAAGTATCTGAGGCCATATTTGAAACTAGGACCTCCCCGTCTCTAGACCAGGTTCTCAATCTACTGAGCCACCTAGCTGTCTCCAATGCTACTTTTTTTTTGAGAGCAGAAAATATCATCAAAGCAGAACATGGATATACCAGTATTTTTCAAACTTACTTGGCAAACAAAATCTTTTGGAGTGTGAAATAATCTTAGAGGGCACCTTAAGAGCACTTCAAGAGAGATGTGATACATCAGAATTTTTTAGCAAAATAGAGAAAATCTTCATTAACATGATAAAAAATAATGGTTTTTTTGCAAATAGCTAATTCCATATTAAAAATTATAAAAACTTGGAAATTTTCTCAATGAGCTTTTTAGTCCTATCATATGGTTGGAATTCCATAGAATACATTTTGGGCAGTCAATTTCTTTATGTAGGATAAAACAACCTTAAAATTCCTCAAGCATTTGAGACTACTACCACCTCAAAACAAGTGAAGTGGTTTAACTAAAAAACCAATTCAAATAATTCTTGACTTCAGCAGGGTTGCAGGATATTACCAACAAAGCCCAACAGGAAGAGATAGAATGAGAAATTCCATTTAAAATAACTACTGAAAGTATAAAATATTTGGGAATATGCCTGTCAATACAATTACCAAAAATTCCTTAGACAAATAAGAATATCTTGATAATTAGATAACTATTCATTGCCCATGAGTAGACTAAGCTAATATAGTAAAATAACAACACCACTTAAATTAATTCACTTATTCTGTTAACATACCAACCAATCTATCGGAGAATTACTTTATAGTTAGGAAAAATAACAAAATTTACATTAAAGTCAGAATCTTAAGGGACACAATGAAAAAAAGAAGGGGGCTTAATAGGCCTTGGTCTCAAGCTGTACTAAAAAGTAGAAATTAACAAAATAATTTGGTACTGTTAAAAAGTAGAGACATGCATCAGTAGAACAGATTATGCACAGACGCAAACAAATATAGTAGCCTAGTGTTTAATAAACCCAAAGATCCCAGCTACTGGAACAAGAACTTATATTTGACAAAATTGTTGGAAATTTGGAAAGCAATCTGACAGAAACTATATAAAATCAGTTTCTCAAGTGACAGACCAAGATAAGTTTCAAATGAATACATGACTTAGATTTGAAGGGTAACTGGCATAAAAAGGAGAAGTTTGGGAATAAGCTGACCTTTTCTTAGAAATTTCCTCAGTGACTTTGGCTGAAGTCTTCTACTACAAGATGCATGTAGGGGTTGATGAACCTCCTTTAATGTTGTCTTCTCTGCCACAGCTCAGTCCTTTCAGTCTCTTTAACCTATTGATTTCTCCTTTTATGGAATCTATAATTTTTTTTTCCAGTTTAGGTTGTTAAGTTCTGGGTAGGATTAGGGAGCCTGATCACATTACTGATGCTGCTCAGCTATTAGGTCCCTACCACTATTCATCTAAGGCTGTTTCTTACAGACTGTCTCTCTTTAATGATTTGGAGGAGTGACTCAATTCTACCTACTAGCTCAAATATTACAATGCTTTTAAATTTTTTTCCCAAGGCTTAGAGGGAAATGCTTGTTCCTGGGAACTATAAATATCAAGATTGTAATAAATTCTAGAGTACTGAGAAGTTGACTGATTTATCTAGAATCACAAAGCCAGTACAAATAAGAGTCTGGACTGGAATACCAGTCTTCCAGTCTCTAAGACTGACTCAATACCCACTACAGCAGATTGCTTTAACAAAAAAAAGTTAGAGAAATTAAAAAGGTTGAAAAAATGGGGGGGAAAATTATCTACCATAAAAAACAACTGACCTAGAAAACTGTCCAAGGAGAATTCTAAGAATCATTAGACTTCCTGAAAATAATGAACAAAAAAGGTTTGAAAACACATTTCAAAAAATTATAAATGAAAACTTCCAGATCTTTTAGAACCATACTGTTAAGTACAAATAGAAAGAATCCATTATCACCTCTTGAAAGTCTTTTAAAAAAAAACAATAAGAAAAAGAAAATCCTAGGAAGGTCATAGTCAATATCTAGAGCTTTTAGATAAAAGAAAAAAAATATTGCAAGAAGGATCATATAAGACAGCTACTACTATTAGGGAACAGAATATGGCCTGCAGACTTACATCCAAAACTTAATATATAAAAATGGATCTTGAATGAAATAGAAGACTTGAAGCATTCCTGATAAAAAGACCAGAGCAAAACAGAAACTTTAAAATGATAGGTTTGTTTTGGCAAAAGGCGGGGGGGAAATGATAGTTATTGTAGGAGGTTAAGAAATTCATAGAAGAGAGCATAAGGAGGTCAGAAAGAAATAGACTAGCACACCACCTTTTTAGGTTATATGCGGGGACAGCTAGATGGCACAGATGGTAGAATGTTAGACATGAAGTCAAAAAGAATCATTTTCTTGATTTGAAATCTGGCTTCAGATATTAGCTAGGCAAGTCATTTAAACCTGTTTGCCTCAGTTTCCTCATTTATAAAATGAACTGGAGAAGCAAGCCACTCCTTTTCCAAGGCAGCCCTAAAAAGGATTATGAAAAGTCAGAAGCAATTGAAAAAATTATTGAACAACAAATATCATAAGGGGAAGCTAGATGACAATAGAGTTCCAGACCTGGAGTAGGGAGGACCTGGGTTCAAGTCAGTTACTCTCTAGCTGTGTGACCTTGGGCTTAATTCCATTTGCCAGCCCTTGTTCTTCTGTATTAGTGTTGTTACCAAGATAGAAAGTAAGGGTTTAAGGCGGGGGGGGGGGGGGGGAGTTATAAGCTGAATATACTATATGCTTAAAAGGAAATATGTAATATTTGGTTTCATGTACAAATATTTTTTGTTTTGTGGAATACTTATTCCATTTTGTGTTTATTATTTTCAGATGAATAAAAATAAAGGTCACTATATGAGTAAAGAGAAAGAAAGAAAAATACATTTGAACAATTAGAAAGGGTTAAAAGATGATGAAGTACTTACATTCTAATGGACAGTAAAAAGACACATGTTCCTTCAGGATCCTAATGACTTCAAACCTTCAGTGGGCTAAATAAGACAAAGGAAGGTTTAGGAGAGATTTTGTTCTGTATTTATGGGTTTGAAAGAAGAAAGAAAAGGACAAAAAAGGGAAACAGGGAAGAGATGAGAAAGAGGTGGTGGAATTTACTATTTGTTACAATTGGAATATGAGAGGTAGAGACTATTAAAATGAACAAAGATGGGAAGAGAAAGCATTACATGGTCCCCATTCATCTGAACTGGGAAAAGGAAGACTGAACATAGAAACATATATACACACAGAGTTTGATGGAGTAGTCTTAAATACTCAAGTATTAAATTCAAGAAGGAAAAAAGTATGGTGAAGGAGAATGGGTTTAAGAGGAAGTATAGTAGTAGTATTCTCTCAGTAACCGAGGATGACGATTGTCTTTGTGCGTTTTCATCCATGATAGATGAGTGTGCACAAAGACACTTGTGCGTGAAGGAGATTTAAGTGGAAAAGTCGATGCACAGAGACAGTCCCACTTTCTCGGCTTTGGAAGCCTGGGTCCATTGGCATGAAAAGTCGTTACAGCTGGAGACTTCCTCAGCTGCATTGGATGACCATATTGTCTTTTGTTTTCCAACTCGCCCTAAGCACTCCACAGTGCTTTGCTGCATCGCCCTCTCAGCTGTTGAACATTCTTATTGGTTTCTTCTGTCTGTTCAGCTGAAGCAGTCTTCACATGCTGGATGAGCAAAGCCCTGGTTCACCAGGGGTCCACGATGACCCGATGGCTACCCTCAAAAGGTTTGGCTGGCCTGTCGAAGCTGTTGCCTGGGGTGTGGCTGCTGTCGCATGCTAGCAGCTACTAGGAGCCACAAGTGAGAGCTGGGTGTCAGGTGGGGGTCAGAGGCTGGAGAGCTGCCCTAGAAGGGCACGACAAGCCCTCCATACCAGAGATACTACCCCTCCCTGAACACCCCATACACCCCAAGAGGAAGTATAGGATTGGAGAAAGAACAATGACAAATGAAATAAAGTTCAACTTTCTAGAATGAAGGAAGGGATTAAAAGAAAAGAAGGTGTTAGAGCCAGTGATTGTGGTTTGGACAAGAGGAACAATGAAGAAGCAGAGGAATGCTATCAGATTAATTATAGATTATATGTTCTTATTCTTTCTTTTCCACCTCCTTTTTCTTATCCATAGAAATAAGGAACAAGGGATGAATAAAGGAAAATTTATCAGATAATAGGATGGAGGGAAACATACAATGGTCACAACTGTGAATTTAAATGGGAAGAACTCACCCATAAAATGGAGAATTACAGCATGAATTAGAAAAGAGAATCAAACAGTAACCCTAAACCCATTTAAAATATATAAGTTCACTTAGAATTAAAATGTGGAACTGGAGCAAAATTGTTTTTGATGCTTTAGACAAACTCTTCCAATTGTGCATCTCTATAACTTTTTCATCTTTCCTCAAGAGTTTTCTGGAATTTACAATGACATCTACATAACTGAATAAATATGTATCTATATTTATTCCTATGGTCCTTCCATAGGTATGTCTAGAACACATCAGGAACACTTTAAAAAGTCTAAAGATAATTTATCTAAAGCATTCACAAATGAATTATGGAAATAATGTGAGATATATGGACAAGACAGGATTCTTTTTTTAAAAAACTTGGATTAAAGAATGTATTTCACCTTTAATAATTTGATTTTGAAGACCTCAAGTCAAGCTAGGTTTAAACCTTCATGTTAAGTTTTAATGTTTTATTTAGCTTCTTTAGCATGTCAACAAACCTTCAAAAGGACATTATACTTCAGTTACTTTCTTGATTTTAATAACCAATAAATAGAATGCCATCTAATATTCCCAAATAGAGACATATATTTAAAAAGTAAAACAATTTTAGAGATTTTTATTTTGAAAAATATACTGTGCTTGGATTTAAGATAAGGGAACAATATCTCCTACAAATCACTGTTAGCCTTAACAGAGGGAGGCTATCATTCAGGGTAACCTAAATAGTATATATTTGTTATATATATATATATATATATATATATATATATATATATATATATATATATGTTTAGACATGCTTAATACTTATATGTGTAACATAGGTGTTATATAAACATTTTGCAATGTTTATATTTTCCCCTAGTGACCATTTATAAATCAGATTTCTTTTTAAAAAGTTTGAAAAACTCCTACACAGGCTATAATTATTGTTACTGTAGTTTCAAGAATCTAATGGAATGTTATGGAAATAGCTATTTTAACTGTAATTTTAGGTTACCCTGAATGTTAGCCCAAGAGAAGTTTCTGTTATCTCAGAAGATCTATAGTAGATACTATTCTGTCATCATGACTACAGAGAAGACAGAAAAACTAAGAAAAAGAGATGATGGAACTATTTTTAGATAGAAGTTAGCTATCTTCTGGAAAAATAATAAAGAAAATTCTTGTTAATTCTTGTTTAAGAGCATTTGTTATCCCAAATGAATTAATTTGTGTGGGATTATGCTTTCTTAAGAACAGAGAATTCACCTGCCTATACAGTAGCAATTTGTTAATTCTCAGTTTAATATTTTAAATAATAATTTATATATTATTGATTTCATTAAATATTCAATATCTTTAACATTTGTTTATTCCTAGGAAATTAAGGTATTTAATATAGAAAGATATGAATAACATGTATTGGGAAAGTATAAGTTGTTTGTCCTTTATCATATGCTATAGATTCTTGGAGCCACAGATAAGAGTTGGGTAAAATGGTAGATGAGCAGCCCTGAAAAGGGCTCAACATGTCCTCACACCAGAGGTGCTAGTCCTCTATGAACACTCTATACATTGTAAAAAAGTATAAGTAATACTTGATGAACTAATATAGTCTCTGAACATAGCTGAGGGATGACAAAGGAGGGAGGTTATAAGAGTTTGGGATGATAAAATTAAATATGTGAATGAGTTAAGTAGCAGGCTGAGGGGTGACATATAAGTGAGGTTGGCAGATCTTGTAATCCTTGCTACACACCTAATTCAAGAAAGATTGGAAACTTTAAATAAAGATTAGTCCCCCTCTAAAATAAACAAGAGCTCCATTTTTTCCTATGTCCATATTTTGGTTTGTGTACATTTTCAGATTGGATTATAGAGGTAGTACTCTGAAAGACACAGACTCATTTTAAATAGGAAAACATAGAAACTCTTTCTGTAGCAACCTTTTGTTGCTATTGAGCAATTCTGTGTTCATACTTTTAGAACACTGATAGGACTAAGCAAAAGAAATGTGTCAACACCAAGAGATTTTTAGGCTTGAGCTACTTGCCTTGTAAGTTTTTTTCAGAAGCTAAGTACAGATAGGAGACATAGGGCAAAGCAAGGGCATATAATAAATCTTTTTAAAAATATTTTATTTTAATCAGCCAAGATTTTTCTTCTCATATTCCCATGCCCCCTCTTAAATTGAGAATACAAGTCAAACAAAACTCATTATGAATCATTTCCACATTGGCCATATTAAAAAAAAAATTGCCTCCTTCTACATTCTAAAATTTTTCTATCAGGAGGTGGAGAGCAAGTTTTATTATCATTCCTTTGTAGTTTTGGTTAGTCTTTATCTTAATAAGGGTTTAGCATAGTATTTTATCATATATGTGTACCTTAAGTTGTTTATCCATTCCTGATTTATGGATATTTCCTCTAATTCCCTTCCTTTGTCTCCTCAAAAAAGATTATACACATTTTTATATATCCTTAGTGTTTGCTTTATTTAGGACTATTCTCTCCCTTAATCTATCCTCCTAATTTACTATCCTCCCCCCTTATTTCTTTTCCCTTCTATTTCCCTATTGAGGAAATTGCATTAATCCATCCCCCACCTCTCTCTCAATCTCTCCCTCTTTCCCCCTCTCCATTTTTCCTTTCTTTGACCATTTCAGATGAGAGTGAGATACAATTGTCAATTGCTCCCCCCCATCAATTCTTTCTTGTGGTAGACCTATGCACATTGATTATAATATATTCCTCCTACCTTTTCCATCAATTTTTCTTTAAAGATCATCAAGACCTAACAGAATCTAGCTGTGTGACCCTGAGCAAGGTCACTTACCCCCTAGTTGCCTAGTCCTTACTGTTTTGGAACTGATTCTTAGTATTAATTCTAAGAAGTCAGGGTGGTTTTTTGTTTGTTTTGTTTTGTTTTATGTCCTAACCCAACCATTCCTAGGCCTTGTCCAATTGGACTCTATTTATGAACCATGATGATGATAGCGTTCAGAGGGGACATGTACATCATCTTCCAATCTTTATTTTTTCATTCCTTTGATTCTACTTTATTGTTTCTTGATTTTTCATGAAATCATTAGTTTCTAGATGGCCAATTCTGATTTTTAAGACCTGGTTTTCCTCTGTCAGTTTTTGGTTCTCAATTGGCCCATTTCTTCTTGCATCACTTTCATTTCTTCTTGCATTACTTTCCTTTCCTCTTGCATCATTTTTATTTCTCTTCCCCATTTTTCTTCTACCTCTCTTAATTGGTTTTTGACGTCTTTTGAGTTCTTTCACACGCTGTGTCCAATCCATATTTTTCTTTTGGACTTTGCATGTGTTTCTTTTGCTTTTGCTGTTCCCTTCTGTGTCTTCACCTTACTCTTTTTCTCCATAAAAACTCTTTAGACTTAGGTGCTCTTTTGGTTGTTTGTTCATTTTTCTGATCTAATTATAGGTTAACTGTTTTCTGGGAAGTTGGGGTGCCCTCTTAAACTTCAGCCCTTCCTTGAGGCTATTTTCTGGGTTGTTACTAGTTTATCAGATGGTCTCAGGGCTGAGAGCTCTGATAGCTCCCTCCCCATGCTGATTCAACTCATCTTTGAGATGTTGCTAGCTCAAAGACTTTCCTCAGGCTTGGGTATAGATTTTTTTTATCCCAATCTGAACTTGATCAGGTGCTGATCAAATTCTAGCCCTAGGCTTAGGCTCAAGGGTTTTTTTTTTTGTTGTTGTTGTTTTTTGTCTCAAGGTGTTCTTGATTCAATCGGGCACACCTTTGATTGCTCTGTCCTAGAATTTACTGTGTTCTCACCCCATACTGTAGATTATTTCCTCATCGGATCTGTTATGATTACAATTTAGGAACTGAGGCAGGTAGAAATTAGTTTCTCTCTGCAAGGAGTATTATATTGGATTCAAGTCTCCATTTTTACAATCCCAAACCCAGACTGGAATTCCTGGCTTTGCTCTGTGCCCACTTGGATTAGCCCCTTTCAGTCCAGTTTGCCTGGGCTGGGACTCTAGACTTCTCCACAGGTTTGAAATTTCAAGAGATGTGAGTTGGCTTGGACCACTATTTACCCCAGCAGAATCTCGGAGTCACACTTAGCTAGTACTTAAGATTGGAACCTGTGAGAACAGATATGATGTGGGGGTAGAGTTGGGGTTTGCGGTTTGTTCTTGGCTTGTTCTTCACTAGCTGCTATACCTCCTGCTAGCTCTGCTCCCCTCTCACCTTAGATTCCCAAATGGTCTCTGTCTACTTTTTGGGTTTTTCTTTTTTTGAAGGTTGTTTCACTCAATCTCCTTTTGGTTCTTTCATTCCTGTATTTGTTTTATGGCAATATTTAACTCTTGTCCAGAGAGGATTTTTGTGGTGAAATGGAGCTGCTACCCTAGTTACTCCTCCATTTTGGCTCCATCCCTGGAAGTCCTATCTTCCAGTCTTTGAATGTAAACAGTTTATCTTTGTTTTATTCCTTTATCATTGCCCATTTGCATTTACCATGTTATTTATAAATGGAGGAATAACAATTAGGATCAAACAAGATTTCACAAAATAGATATAAATATAGAGGTCAAGAGAAAAATAAAAAGATGATTACAAGTAAATAATCAAAAGAGACTTTGTAAAGATGAACTTTTAAAATTCTAACAAAGAGGACAGATATAAAAGGTACTGCTTACCACTGCAGAAAAGGGATAGTGGGGGATGGTTGCCTGGGTGAAAGAAAGGGAGAGAATTTGGAACTCAAAATTGAATGTTAAAATTGTCTTTACATTGGGAGCAAATAAAATGTTACTTAAAAATAAAATATTTTAGAAGCTAAAGAAAAGAATATAGTGATCAACAAGGGCTCAAAGAAATAGTCATTTAAGATAGATTACCTAGAAATCATTTTGCTACCTTTTGGAGATGTAAGAAAAAAGAAAAGGAGGATATGTTAATTAAAAATTGGATAAAAGATGAGAGAACTTCTTAAGATACATAATTAGGTTGTTTAAATATATTTAAATATGCAATCAGAGAAAGTGGGGGAGGAAACACCACTTGATTTGACTTTTATCTAAATTGGTCAAAAGACAGAAGAACACAAACACACATTTGGTGTAAAAATTCATTAAACTCAATGTACATTCAGATAGGAACAGGAAAAGAGGAGTATCAGAGGGAGTCATAAGCATAAATAAACTTCAGGCTGAAAAAGAAGAGTGAATGATTTGAAATAAGTAGGGAGAGAGAAGTAAAGAGAAGAAAAAAGTAAAAGTAGAATAGAAAGAAATAAACAATTAGCCATCATGACTGTGAATGTGGAAAAACACCCATAAAATGGTGTACAGTGTGTTTTGGTTTCTGAGGATTAAGACCATTTCCTGATATTTCTCTTTTTATGAAGGAAACATGCCTGATTCTGGTAAGAGCACTCTGCATAGATGTATGGTTCTTACCAAGTCATAGTTGCAATGGCCTCCCCTAAATTATTTTTGTTCTTCTCAAAGCCTACATTCCTTCTGGCTACTCTCTAAATGAATTCATTAAAATGAAATGTATTCATTAAATGTGTTTTGTCGATTTTTTCTCTAGATTTTCCTCCTTATGTCTTTAAAAAAAATTTACCTTCCATCTTAGAATCAATACTATGTATTTGTTCCAAGGAAGAAGAGAGGTAAGTGCTAGGAAATGCAGGTTAACTGACTGGCCAGGGTTACATATCTAGGAAGTATCTGAGGCCAAGTATGAACCCAAGACCTCCTGTCTCAAGCCTTAACTCGCAAAACACTGAGACATCTAGCTGCCTCCTTATTTCTTTTATTCCTAGTTAAATTTATACTTTTCTACTGTCTTTGGAGTATGTCTTCATTTTGACTATGCAAACAATTAGATATTAATAGAAGTAATAGGTCAAAGACTATCATATTCTGAATTCAAGTTCAATAGTTTACTAGTTTCTTTTCTTTTTTTTGGACATTATTTTATTTGGTCATTTTCAAACATTATTCATTAGAAACAAAGATCATTTTCTTTTTCTCCACCCCCCCCCCACTCTCTCATAGCCGAAGCGCAATTCCACCGAGTATCACATATGTCCTTGATTCGAACCCATTCCCATGTTGTTGGTATTTGCATTAGAGTGTTCATTTAGAGTCTCTCCTCAATCATATCCCCTCAACACCTGTAGTTAAGCAGTTTCTTTTCATCGGTGTTTTTACTCCCACAGTTTATCCTCTGCTTGTAGATGTGTTTTTTCTCCTAGATCCCTGCAGATTATTCAGGGACATTGACACTAATGGAGAAGTCCATTACGTTCGATTGAACCACAGTATATCAGTCTCTTTGTACAATATTTTCCTGGTTCTGCTCCTTTCACTCTGCATCACTTCCTGGAGGTTGTTCCAATCTCCATGGAATTCCTCCACTTTATTATTCCTTTGAGCACAATAGTATTCCATCACCAACATATACCACAATTTGCTCAGCCATTCCCCAATTTTCCAATTTTTTGCCACCACAGAGTGCAGCTATGTACAAGTCTTGTACAAGTCTCTTGTACAAGACTTTTTCCTTATTATCTCTTTGGGGTACAAACCCTTATGGCTGGATCAAAGTCTTTTATCGCCCTTTGGGCATAGTTCCAAATTGCCCTCCAGAATGGTTGGATCAATTCACAATCCTTCCAGCAATGAATTAATGTCCCTACTTTGCCACACCCCCTCCAGCACTCATTACTTTCCTTTGCTGTCATGTTAGCCAATCTGCTAGGTGTGAGGTGATACCTCAGAGTTGTTTTGATTTGCATCTCTCTGATTATAAGAGATTTAGAACACTTTTTCATGTGCTTATTAATAGTCTTGATTTCTTTATCTGAAAATTGCCTGTTCATGTCCCTTGCCCATTTATCAATTGGAGAATGGCTTGATTTTTTTGTACAATTGATTTAGCTCTTTGTAAATTTGAGTAATTAAACCTTTGTCAGAGGTTTTTATGAAGATTGTTTCCCAATTTGTTGCTTCCCTTCTGATTTTAGTTACATTGGTTTTGTTTGTACAAAACCTTTTTAATTTGATGTAGTCAAAATTATTTATTTTACATTTTGTGACTCTTTCTAAGTCTTGCTTGGTTTTAAAATCTTTCCCTTCCCAAAGGTCTGACATGTATGCTATTCTGTGTTCACCTAATTTACTTATACTTTCCTTCTTTATATTCAGGTCATTCACTCATTCTGAATTTATCTTAGTGTACGGTGTGAGGTGTTTGTCCAGACCTAATCTCTCCTTCACTGTCTTCCAATTTTCCCAGCAGTTTTTATCAAATAGTGGATTTTTGTCCCAAAAGCTGGGGTCTTTGGGTTTGTCATAGACTTTCTTGCTGAGGTCATTTATACCATGTCTATTCCACTGATCCTCTTTTCTGTCTTTTAGCCAGTACCAAATTGTTTTGATGACCACTGCTTTATAGTATAGTTTGAGATCTGGGACTGCAAGTCCTCCTTCCTTTGCATTTTTTTTTCATGATTTCCCTGGATATCCTTGATCTTTTGTTCTTCCAAATGAACTTAGTTATGTTTTTTTCTAATTCAATAAAGAAGTTTTTTGGCAGTTCAATGGGTATGGCACTAAATAAGTAAATTAATTTGGGTAGGATTGCCATTTTTATTATGTTAGCTCGTCCCACTCATGAGCAATCAATATTTTTCCAATTGTTTAGATCTAGTTTTAACTGTGTGGAGTGTGTTTTGTAGTTGTGTTCATATAGTTCCTGTGTTTGTCTAGGCAGATAGATTCCTAAGTATCTTATATTGTCTAGGGTGATTTTAGGTGGTATTTCTCTTTCTAATTCCTGCTGCTGAAATGGGTTAGAGATATTTAGAAATGCTGACGACTTATGTGGGTTTATTTCATATCCTGCAACTTTGCTAAAGTTGATGATTATTTCTAGTAACTTTTTGGTTGATTCTCTAGGATTCCTTAAGTAAACCATCATATCATCCACAAAGAGTGATAGCTTGGTCTCCTCATTGCCAATTTTAATACATTCAATTTCTTTTTCTTCTCTAATTTCTAGTACAATGTTAAATAATAGAGGTAATAATGGGCATCCTTGTTTCACTCCTTATCTTATTGGAAAGGCTTCTAGTTTATCCCCATTGTAGATGATGCTTGCTGATGGTTTTAGATATATACTGTTTATTATTTTTAGGAAAGGTCCTTCTATTCCTATGCTTTCTAGTGTTTTCAATAGGAATGGGTGTTGTATTTTATCAAAGGCTTTTTCTGCATCTAGAGATAATCATGTGATTTTTGTCAGTTTGCTTGTTAATATGGTCAATTATGTGGATGGTTTTCCTAATATTGAACCATCCTTGCATTCCTGGAATGAATCCTGCCTAGTCACAGTGGATGACCCTTGTGATGACTTGCTGGAGTCTTTTTTCAAGTATCCTATTTAAGATTTTTGCATCTATATTCATTAGGGAGATTGGCCTATAGTTTTCTTTCTCTGTTTTTGACCTGCCTGGCTTTGGAATCAGAACCATGTTTGTGTCATAAAATGAATTTGGTAGAACTCCTTCTTGGCTTATTCTGTCAAATAGTTTGTTTAACATTGGGATTAGTTGTTCTTTGAATGTTTGATAGAATTCATTTGTGAATCCATCTGGACCTGGGGGCGGGGGGGTTCTTAGGGCTTTCTTTGATGGCTTGTTCAAATTCTTTTTCTGATATGGGGTTTGTAAAAAATAGACTTGATTACAGGACTACAATCCCCACGTGCCTTTGCTCCACTTCCCCAGAATGCCTTGTAATCTGGGCTGAGATCGAGAAGGTATTTAAGCTGATTCAAAGGCTTTTGAGGTCGCTCTCTCTCTCTTGGCTCTTTTTGGACTTCCATTTTGGAGCAGGCGGTCTCTTGCATGATGTGAGGTTATTTTGTCTAGGCCTCTGGCCTAGGCACATGTTTCTTACTTGTATATTCTTTAATCTTTAACCTTTAATAAACCTCTAAAAAAATATAATACTCCTTGCAGAGAGAAACTAATTTCTACCTGCCTCAGTCTCCCCATCTCCCCTAAATTTTAATCTTTACAGTTTGGCGACCTAATGGGGAAAAAAAAGCTCAATCTTCTGAATTCTTTTCTGATCTTTAGTTCAACTTTTAATAGCTAGTACCTAGAAAAAAATTTTTTTTGAGCCATATCTCTCTGACCAAGGTTTTCTACCCTCACAAAGCTGCTACAGGCTCTGGACCTGCTGCCCACCCCACCTGGCTCTGCCCCGCCGCTTCCTGCCTGCAGCCTGCAGCCCTGATCGTCCTCACCTGGTACCTGGACCCGGCCTTGCCCACCCCCGCAGCCGCTCCTGCTCCTGGCCTCTCACCGGCCCGCTGCCTGCCTATTTCTGCGCCCCAGACCCTCGAGCACAACCCCAGTTGGCTCATCACCCAGATCCTTGGAGCAGATCGCTCAGGACTCATTGCGACCAGCTGGTAACAGTATTGGCCACGTGGGTGGAGGGGAGAGAGTAGAGGGAAAGGAGACCAGGTAATTTTCCCTTAGGCTAAGCCTCCACGTGGATGTGGGTATTGGCCACAGGGGTATCAGAGAGGGGAAAGAGAGAAAAGACTAGAGAGGAGAAGAAACAGATCTTTTCAAACAGAAACCTAAAAAGCAATGGGTTTAAAAGGATTTTTGACTCTTCTGGCAATTTCATTGATTTTACCTGCCTGTCTGGGAGCAGACTCAGCCCAATGATTCAACTTTAACTTTGGGGAGGAAAATGGGTGGCCCAACGAACTGGAAGCCAGGCCCAGAGACGGGAGGTCTCTAGTTAAAATCTGGCCTCCGATGCTTCCCAGCTATGGGGCCCTGGACGGATCCCTTGAACCTCATAGCCTAGCCTTTACTACTCTACCTTCGGACAATAGACATTTAAATGAATAATTAAAATTAAAAAAAAAAAACCCAAGGAACTTTGAAGAGACTAAAGGCTATATTCTAAGGCATTTCAGACTCCAATGGTTTATAAAAAAATCTCTGTATTCTATTGCATTGTTTTGTTTAAGATATAACTTTGTGATTTTAAGTTCATATATTACTGAATTGAATATTATTCTGTGAATTGAAGGTTGATTGAATTTATTTTGAATGTACTGAGTTTTAAAATTCTGTTGTTTTCCCCCTATAACTGTGTTGAACAAATATTATTGTGAATAAGCCCATATATGAAAAAACAGCTTTTTTCTATTTTGCTGAGGATAGATGAACTTCAGAACTGGTTATAATTATATTAACAACCTTGGAAATTTTAATGGGCTAAATACCTTAAATGATTTGATTTTAAGGGTTTTTTAAATATGATTTTTGGAATTTTTTTTTAACAATCTGGTTATTTTTGCCTGCCTCTACCACAAGGTAAGGCCCATTAGCTGACGTGAAATACATTTTATAAACCCCAACCTTCCCACATGTGAATGGAAGTTGGGCAGTTAATCTCAAGGCATTTGTATCCCTATAATCCTCCAAGAAAAAGGAGCACCCCTTTATTTATGCTCTTCAGCTCACTACTTTACTTCTACCAGAATGATATATAGATTTCTTGATTATGTTCTAAACCCAAGATGAGTTTTACTTTGTTTTAAAAAATATGTTTAAATACCAAGGTTGAAGGATTGCTATGTTTGTAAAAATTGTGACAAATGTCCATCAATTCATAGGTTTTAAAAATGTCATACAGCAACTTATGTGAAATATGAAAGTGTGTTTGTTTGCTATTGTAATTAATTGGGCTATTGAGAATTTTGGGGATTTTGATATCTACATATTTGTACTACTATATTTTTAAAGATGAAAAAATTGTTAACCTTATTCAATTCATTTGCCTTCTACTCACAGTGATCATGGCCAGATACAAAGAGGAAATGGATCTCATTTTTTGGTGAGAAAGCCTTGTATTTTATATTTTCTTAACTGACAAAGAGTGTCAATGGTTATAAGCTATATTTTTGAATTTTTTAAAGCTCTTTTATTATTATATTTTTATTGCATGTGCAATATACTTTTTCAGGTTTTTTTTAATTATTTTTCTCTCCTTTTTATATTTGAAGCACATGTCACCAGTATTAAGATTTTCTTTAACATTTTGATTTTTAAGTTTAAGATACATTTGCTAATACATGCCCTAAAAGGCTTGTGACTATAAAAATGATGCCACTAATTATTTAAATAAATTATGGGACTTTGCTTAATGATTCTGTCTGATTCCAGGACAAGAGATACACACAAGAGCCATTTCATAGGGCCAAAGAAAGGCCAATCTAGGATGGATTGATGCACTTCTAGGCCAATACAAAGGTCTTGAACCTAGTGTGAAGACTCGAGGTTACTATGTTTAACATGTGTTAAGACATAGGCTTTCCTTGTGTCCACACTCACCCTGAAGATACTCACAGACGAGTGTCCCCAAACCTTGGCTCCTACTTGGCTCCTATAATCTGGTCCCCTTTTCTGCCTCTCATAGTGTGGTACCTTTCTGTAGTCCTGGCACTGATTGGGTAAATGCATCATTACTTAGATCATTTTGACTGGGCCCTGATTGAAGGACCTGTTATAGATTTATTTTTCTTCTACTTGGAATTTTTACAGATAAGACTTTGATAGTCTATATTTTCATCCAGAAATTTTTCTTTTCTTTTGGATTTTCTGATGTCTTTTTAATATCTCTTGCCAATTGATTCATATACCTCATACCTCAGCCATGCATCCCTAACTGATTCTGAATCTTTCAATCACCCACAACACAGGGGAATGTAAAAAAAATCATTATTTAAATTGCAAAGTTTAAATTCCTTTTGAGAAGAATTTTAGGTAAAAAAGATGCTACCTCTCTGAATCCAGAACTGAACTTTTGGAGAAGCCACCATGAAGAAGCCTCCAGACCACAAGTTGCACAAAATTGAACTTTGGGTGTGGTTGATTGAACATTTATTTGTATGTATACTTTTATGCCAAAGGGGACTGCCCCCTAATGGCTTTTTGTCAATGTGTTCAGCAATTATTGGTTTTATTCTTTTTTCTCTTATCTTCACACTATTGTAATCTTTTAAGTTTATTATGTTTTTATGATCCTTTTGGGGAAAAATTAATTTTTCCAAAAATGATCATACGAGGATATGTAAAAAATAGACTCGAATACAGGACTACAATCCCCATGAGCCTTTGCTCCACTTCCCCAGAATGCCTTGTAATCTCACCTGGGCCGAGATCGAGAAGGTATTTAAGCTGATTCAAAGGCTTTTGAGGTCGCTCTCTCTCTCTTGGCTCTTTTTGGACTTCCGTTTTGGAGCAGGTGGTCTCTTGCGTGATGTGAGGTTATTTTGTCTAGGCCTCTGGCCTAGGCACATGTTTCTTACTTGTATATTCTTTAATCTTTAACCTTTAATAAACCTCTAAAAAAATATAATACTCCTTGCAGAAAGAAACTAATTTCTACCTGCCTCAGTCTCCCCATCTCCCCTAAATTTTGACCTGCCTGGCTTTGGAATCAGAACCATGTTTGTGTCATAAAATGAATTTGGTAGAACTCCTTTTTGGCTTATTCTGTCAAATAGTTTGTTTAACATTGGGATTAGTTGTTCTTTGAATGTTTGATACAATTCATTTGTGAATCCATCTGGACCGGGGGGAGGCGGGGGTTCTTAGGGCTTTCTTTGATGGCTTGTTCAAATTCTTTTTCTGATATGGGGTTGTTTAGGTAATTTATTTCTTCCTCTGTTAGTCTAGGCAATTTATATTTTTGTAAGTATTCATCCACATCACCTAGATTGCCATATTTGTTGCCATATAATTGGGCATAGTAGTTTTTAATGATTGCCTTAATTTCCTCTTCATTTGAGGTGAGATCTCCTTTTTCATCTTGGATATTGTCAATTTGGTTTTTTTTCTTTCATTTTTTAAATTAGACTGTCTAGTACTTTGTCTATTTTATTTGTTTTTTCAAAGTACCAGCTTCTAGTCTTATTTATTAAATCAATAGTTCTTTGACTTTCAATTTTATTAATTTCTACTTTGAGTTTTAGGATCTCTAATTTAGTTTTCATCGGAAAATTTTTAATTTGTATGCTTTCTAATTTTTTAATTTGCATGGCCAATTCATTGGCCTTTGCCCTTCTTAATTTGTTTATATATGAACTCATGGATATACATTTCTCCCTGAGTACTGCTTTGGCTGTGTCCCATAGGTTTTGAAAGGATGTCTCATCATTATCATTTTCTTCAATGAAGTTATTAATTGTTTCTACGATTTGTTCTTTAACTAACTGGTTTTGGAGAATCATATTCTTTGATTTCCAATTAATTTTTGATTTACCTCTCCATATTCCCTGACTAATTATTATTTACATTGCATTGTGATCTGAGAAGTTTGCATTTATTATTTCTGTTCTTTTGCTCTTGTTTGCAATATTTTTATGCCCTAATACATGGTCAATTTTTTGTGAATGTACCATGGACTGCAGAAAAGAAGGTATATTCCTTTTTGTCCCTATTTATTTTTCTCCACATGTCTACTAACTCTAATTTTTCTAAGATTTCATTCACTTCTCTTACTTCTTTCTTATTTATTTTTTGGTTTGATTTATCTAGTTTGGATAGAGGAAGGTTCACTTCTCCCACTAGTACAGTTTTTCTATCTATTTCGTCTTTGAGCTCCTCTAGTTTCTCCTTTAGAAATTTGGATGCTATGCCATTTGGTGCATACATGTTGAGTACAGATATTTCCTCATTGTCTATATTGCCTTTTATCAGGATGTAATTACCTTCCCTATCTCTTTTAACTAGATTTATTTTTACGTTGGCTTTGTCAGATATCATGATTGCGACTCCTGCCTTCTTTTTATCAGTCGATGCCCAATAGATTTGGCTCCATCCTCTTACTTTCACCCTAAGCGTATCTATCTTCCTCATGTGTGTTTCTTGTAGACAGCATATGGTAGGGTTTTGGATTCTAATCCATTTTGCTATTAGCTTGCGTTTTATGGGTGAGTTCATTCCATTCACATTCAGAGTTATGATTACAAGCTGTGTATTACCCAGCATTTTGATTTCTATTCCTGTTCCTGCCTTTTCTTCTTTCACTATTTCCTTCTATACCAATGTTTGTTTATATTCAATCCCCCTAGTTCCCACCCTTATTTTACTTCCCTTTATACCCCCCTCCCTTCTTATCCTCCCCTTATTTTCCCTGTAGTCTTTCTAAAATTGACCCCCTGCCCCCTTCCTCCCTTTTACTGCTTCCCTTCCCACCAGTCCATTTGTTACGCCTTCTGCTCCCCTATATGGCGCAAATCTATGCTCTGCCCCAATGGATTGGATTGTTTTCCCCTCTTTGAGTCAATTTCAAAGCACATAAAAGTTGAGTATTTCCTGTCTCCGACCTCTTTACCCTTCCAGTATATTGATGTTCTCCCCCCTTCCACCATGAGTTTCTTTGTGACATATAAATTTACCCCCATTTTTTCTTTTCCCATTTCTTTTAATATTAACCTTTTTAAGCTCTAGTTATATATATACATATATATATGCATACACATGTGTTTGTATTTATGCATGCATATATTTATATACCTATTTATGTCTTGTCCTTTCATCCTATACAGTTTGTCACTGTTCCCTCTAAGTGTACTTCTTTTTGCTGCCCAGGTAATAACAACAGTTTTTAAGAGTTACCAATGACCTCTTTTATTATAGGGATACATATCATTTTAACTTATTGAGTCTCTTTAAGAAGAGTTTGTTTTTTGTTTTGTTTTTCTTTTTTCCCTCTTTTTTAATTACCTTCTGATGATTCTCTTCAGTTCTGTGCTTGGACATCAAATTTTCTGCTCAGGTCTGGTCTTTTCTTTACAAATTCTTGGAATTCTTCTATTTTGTTGAATGACCATACTTTCCCCTGTAAGAATATAGTCAGTTTTTCTGGGTAGTTGATTCTTGGTTGTCCACCTAGTTCCCTTGCTTTCTGGAATATCATATTCCATGCCTTTCGGTTTTTCAGTATTGATGCAGCCAGATCCTGTGTTATCCTCACTGTGGTTCCATGGTATCTGAATGGCTTCTTCTTGGCAACTTGTAATATCTTTTCTTTGTTCTTATAGTTCTTGAATTTGGCTATAACATTCCTGGGTGCTGTCAGTTGGGGATTAAATACAGGAGGTATTTAATGGATTCTTTATGGTATGGTATGGTATGGATTCTTTCAATCTCCACTTTTCCCTATTGTTCTAGGATATCCGGAAAGTTTTCTTTAATAATTTCCTTTAGTATGATGTCCAGGTTTTTTCTTTTGTCATGGTCTTCTGGTAGACCAATGATTCTTAAATTGTCTCTCCTTGAACGATTTTCTAAATCTTCTGTTTTGTGAATGAGATGCTTCATATTTTCCTCATTTTTTTCATTCTTTTGGTTTTGTTTTATAGTGTCCTGCTGCCTTGTGAGGTCACTTAATTCTAGTTGTTGTATTCTGGTTCTTAGAGACTGGATTTCATCCCTGGCTTTTTGGTCATCTTTTTCCTTTTGGTCTGATTTTCTTTGGAGGTCATCTTTCATCCTCTTTACCTCATCTTTCATCTGCTTTTTCTCATCTTTCATTTTCTTCACCTCATCTTTCATCTTCTTTGCCTCATTTTCCAGCTGGTTGATTTTGGCTTTCAAGATACTATTTTCTGTTTCCAGATGATTTATCTTAGTTTTTAATTTCTTTTCCCAATTGTCTTCAGCCTCTCTTAATTGTGTTTTGAATTGCATTTTGAGTTCTTCCAAAGCCTGTATCCAATTCACTGGGATTTCTGATTTTTCCTTTGCTGATCCCTCCCCCTCTGTTTCGTTCGCTCTTTGCTTATTACCTGTACAGAAGCTGTCTATTGTAATTTCTTTCTTCTTTTTCTGTTGTTTGCTCGAGTTTACCCCTTCTTTACTCCCCGTATTTGTCTGTGCTCTTGCTCCTCTCATTTTTTTTTGTTTTAGGGCTGTCAGTCTCCCCTCTTGGAGCTTTGTCAGATCTCTTGGTACAGTCTCTAGGGGAGGAATGTTGGCTTCCCTGTCCTATGGAGGCTTTTGATCGGTTTAAGTTCAACTGGGTTGGGCTGTATGTGCTCTGAGGCCGAAGACTCCTGGAAGGCTGGAGCTGCCCATGCTCTCTCCAGTTCTCTCCAGCTGCTTCTCTGCTGTCAGCAAGGCAGCCATTGCCTGCCCTGAGGTTCCTGTCCTTGTGGGAGGCCCTGCACTCTGCGGGGGGGGGGAGGGGTCCTGACCTCCCTGAGCTCTAAGGAGTCCTAATGGGATTAGGTTCAACTGGGTTGGTCTGAATGTGCCCCGAGGCAAAAACCTCCAGTAAGATTGGAGCCAAAAGGAACAACCCAGCCAGGGGGCTGCAGGGTCCCTGTCTCTTCCTGGATGCCTCCCCACCACCTGTGCTGGATGCTCCGAGCTCGGTGCCCTGCTGCTCACAAGGTAGATCCTCCAAACCAGCACCTTTGCCTGCCCAGAGGTTCCCGTTGCTGCTGGGGGCGCAGCACTCTGGGTTGGGGGTGAGGGGTCCTGGGACCTTCCTTCTGCCTTCCCCTTAGACCCAAGTGTTCTCGGATTCAGGCTTTTGGGGGGTGTACCTTTTGATTTGAGTCCAGAACGAGGGTTCCCCACCTCTGTCCTGTTGTTAAGTTTGAATTTTAGTCCCCTAGGAGCATTCAGTTTGTGATTGGTAAGGAAGGGTTTTCAGAGGTTTGAACTTTTGTTGCTTCTAAGCCGCCATCTTGACTCTGCCCCTCAATTTACTAGTTTCTGAACATAAGATTAATCAGCTTCCAACTTAATCTAAACAAAATGATTATTTAGCTACAATCTTTTGCTTCTTGTTCCATATGTCCTTATTGTGACTTCACCAAGACAGTTAAGGGACTTAGAGGGAGTTATATTAAAGAATCAAATGGGACAGTAAAAGTCATGAAACAATAGAATTTTATTATGGCATGTTTAATCTAATGCAAGTGAGAGCCCAAGGCCTAACATGAAACACTTGGAGACAGTGGGGTGGAAAAATAAGGAAAATGATGAAAGAAAGATATAGGAAAAAATTTAGAAATTTAGGTTGGGAAATTAGAAAAAGATATTGCTAGATTAGTGTCTGGAAAGCTGGAGCTGCCCATGCTCTCTCCAGTTCTCTCCAGCTGCTTCTCCTCTGTCAGCAAGGCAGCCATTGCCTGCCCTGAGGTTCCTGTCCTTGTGGGAGGCCCTGCACTCTGCTGGGGGGGGGGGAGGGGTCCTGACCTCCCTGAGCTCTAAGGAGTCCTAATGGGATTAGGTTCAACTGGGTTGGTCTGAATGTGCCCCGAGGCAAAAACCTCACAGTCCAGAAGAAGAGAAGTAAAGTCTTTGGAAAAGTTGCCCTTAGTCTTGTATGCAGTTTCACCAAGCTTTTCACAACTCCTCCTAGTTGATATGTGAACATAATCTTAAATGGAGTTATAAAACAATGTTCAAGAAAACAAACCATTTGAAATTGTTCTCTTCAAAGTAACTGGTGATCGATGGGCCTTTTCTCAACCCTCATCCTTCTTGGTTTATCTGCAGCATTTGGCAGTTGATCATCTTCTCTTGAATACTCTGTCTCTCTTGTCTTAGTTTTCATGACACTGCTATTAATATCTAGCATCAGAGCTTCGAATATGGTATTCCAGACCAGGTTGCCATTAAAGCCAAGCATTTCATTGCTGACAGTAGATTTTCCTTTTAAGGTGTTCCAAGAGTTTAGTGCAGTCATAAACTATTAAAGCTCAAAGGAGAAAAGTTTCAAATTGTCTTCAACTGCTTGACCATCCATGGTTGAAGTACAGGATGTTTTAAGCTTTCAGAGCTTAAAACCACATTAAAACATTTGGGACTCCATGTACCTCAAACACAGGTGGTTTCACAATGGAACACAGTTTGAATCTTCCTCTCTTCAATACAGTGATGTAAGGGAAAGGAAAATCAGAAATTGTGATTATCCTCCTGTTCATGGACTCAACAGAATCTTTGCATGAGACGGGTCTTAGAAACAATCTAGCTAAGACCATGCCTACACTTTTCAAGACTGAATGCTTTCTTTTCCAAAAAGACTTTCAGGAAATGAGATTTTATAATATCTATATAATAATGTGCTTTATCTTTTTAATGATTAGAAAATTCTTTACATGTGTCTATAATATCACATTCCAGTTCATTTCTCTCTGCATTTGCAATTATCCCTTGTCCATTTTGTAAACCTCAACCCTGACTAACTTAGCATATGCTTTCTGTGATCATATATGCATTCTATTAAAATAAGAAGGCATACAATTCTATTGAGTAGATCCTCTACAAATTTATGGGTAAGAAATGTGTTCCCATGTAATATATATATATAAGACTATAAGTTGTAAAGAATGTGCTAAACTGATTTGATGTGTGTGTGTGTAATGTTTCTTCTCCAGGATTTCTCTATATCAATGAAATCAAGATTCTACTCTCTATCATCACCCCTCATGTTTTTAGTCAGTAGGCAACCAAGCACTTATTGTGTGCCAGACACTGTTCTATATGTGTCATGAGTGGATTTATACTGATTGAAAAGAAAAAAAATGAGCAATGTGAGTGGGTCCAAGGCCCTTCAGCAGGTACAAGGACCCTGAATACAGATCTTGCGGATTTTTTATATATGAAAAGAAAACAAAGAAACAGGATGTGAACAAGGGTAAGATGAGGAATTTTATTCCCTATTACAAGAAAGACTTTGGACTTTCTGAAATAGGAAGGGGAGATCAAACAAAGAGAATTCCCGAAATCGGGTGACTTGACAGAGAAATGAAGCTTATGTCTCAAAATGGAAGTTTTTCACAAAATGGAATCTGTTTGATTCTCAGAGATATTATGGAATTTTGCATCACACTGGAGTTTCAAGTTCTATTCTTTCTGAGAATCTTATAAAATTTGTTGCCTTTCTTTTTAATAGTCCACTTTCTGTCATAAAATCTTTCATTTTATCATGACTTTGTATTTTACTCATTTTTTCTTTTTACTTTGTGAATCTGCTTATTCTTTATGTGTTTGGATGCTATGGTTATTATACCCACACTCAATTTTTTTTTGGTCTTCTTTCTGATTAAGTAGCTTTTGAATTATTTGACTCCTCTCTACCCCCAAACTATAGCCATGGCCTTTACTACTGTCCATACCAAAATTGTAAGACAGATTCCAAAGATTTTTTTATATTTATAAGTTAGAGTGCCTGGCTGTCTCTCTGCCATGCAAAATATCACAAGTGATCCTTGAGACGACTTCTTACTCTCCTCATCTTACCTTGATCAGCACAGAATATTGGCTCTACTTTGCTAGCCTACTTCTATTACTCCTACCCAGACACAATTGTTAATTTTGTTTAGTTTTTATTTTGGTAAGGCAACTTTCTCCCTATCCCTTCTTCAAGTTAAAGAGTAGAAATAGGGATCCAGACTATGTTACTTTTGAGTTAGGAATAATAGAAGCCAACTCAACCAAAACTCATAATGAATTCAATAGCATAGGGCAGCACTGACAAAGGTTTTCAAGTTTGTGTGCCCAAACTGCAACTTCAAGCTGCCTGTGTGCCCCCTATATTGCCCCAGAGAGTAGAGGGAGGAAGTACTCACTTTAGGTGGCTGGACAGAGGGGCTGAGCATGCAAAAAAATGTCTTCAGGGTCTGGGAACAGGGGAAACAGAGAAGATCCTCCAGTGCTGGCCCAGCACATGTGCCAATATTTCCCCAATTTTGGTGTTGGGTATCAGGCAAAGTGGCAAGAATGGTTTCTTGATTTACTTCCCAATGTTTTTTAAATGATTTAAAAATAATGTGTGAAGGTGTGTCACAATTTCTCTCTTTTTTGTAATATTTTAGTAACGATATATCTGGTATACTCCTTGTTCATTACAGGTCAATAATAGGATTTGGGAATTATATTATTATGTTTACTCTGCAATCTTCCTATTCTTATGGCTCCACTAATTCCCTTTTGATTAACAAGTTAACAAATCCTAATGCCAATAAGGAGGTGTTAGAATAGGTTTTAAAATATATATATATATATATATACACACACACACATAAGGTTTTGAAGTTTCTGTGTTAAAATATTACATACCTGTACATTCATATGGCTGTCTAAACTTTACCAGGCTTGCTGAAGGATTAGCATCAGAGGTTGATATCTCTGGGTCTATCTTAGATAAAGATCTGAGAGCCCTCCTCAGGGTCAAATTCTCAAGGTCTTTCTGAGAACAGGTCTGAGTGCCCTCACCTCCACTTTCTTTTAGTTTCCCATAACAATATGGCTGACCATTCCATAAACTCCGGATGATTCCTGGAACCATTGTCTTACCCCAACCATTATCTTACCAGCTACACTATCTGCATTCTTGTTACACTTTTCCATGGACCTTTCTCATGGGAGATTGTAATTTCTGTGGTTTTACCTTTAAAAGACCTAATAATAATAATAAACTCGAACCCTTTGCCACCAGCATTGAGTCCCTTCTGACCCCACTCTGTGATTGTGACTTTGATTCTCATCTTTTCCCGAGCCCTTATCTTCAGGTGAGGTCCTTCTTACTTCTACCTTTGCATTTCCTCTTACCATTTTCACCATTCCTTAGGGGGTCCTGGTCCTGCCCCCCACTCTGGGGGCTTCAACAGATTAGATATCAAAATGAATACCTTACAGTTGAAGGCACTAATAAGATTGCTGTATAGCCACGCTTTTTGTCGTGGCAAAATTTTGGAAAATAAGGGGATGCCCTTCAATTGGGGAATGTCTGAATAAATTGTGGTATTTACTGGTGATGGAATACTATTGTGCTCAAAGGAATAAAAAACTGGAGGAATGCCATGTGAACTGGAAGACCTCCAGGAATGGATGAAAAGAGGAACAGAACCAGGAGAACATTGTTCACAGAGACTGATACACTGATAATCAAATGTAATGAACTTCTCTACTAGCAGCAATGCAAAGATCCAGGACAATTCTGAGGGACTTAGGAGAAAGAAACTATCTGCATTCAGAGGAAGAACTGTGGGAGTGGAAATGCAGAAGAAAAACAACTGCTTGATCACATGGGTTGATGGGGATATGATTGGGATGTAGATTCTAAAAGATCATCCTGGTGCAAATATTAATAATATGGAACTAGGTCTTGATCAATGACACATGTAAAACCCAGTGGAATTCCGTGTCAGCTATGGGAGGGGAGGAGGGAGGCGGGGAGGGAAAGAACATGAATCTTGTAACCATGGAAAAATCTTCTAAATTAATTAAAATTTTCAAAATTAAAAAAAATTGCTGGTATTTATTTCTTGGACCTTATCAGGTGTTTTGCTAAAATCTTGAATATCTATCTTGCCCATAGCTAAAAACAATTACCCCTAAAATATAATACTATTTTTACGTTGATGATTATATTTAAAAGATCAGAAATTTTAAAAATAGAGACAAGGGTGTAACTATTTTGTATTAATGTGGCCCTAGAAATGGTTGACTTTATAGATTTATCGACAGAGACCCAGACTGTTTATCAAATGTTAGTGAAAGAGGGTGCCTACCATTAAAAAGACTGCATTTCACAGTAGTAACTAAGAAGAGAACATACTTCTCTTATGTTAGATAATAACATATTATTATTATGTTAGATAATGTGTGATGCTGATTTTTATTGGAATGACTTCCCCAAACATTCACAACCTTCACTCAAACTTTTGGTACTAAGGAAAGTACTGGAGGTTCTCAAGTGGAGAAAGCTTGATATCCATTTGTCACTGATGTTCTATAGGAATGCCCTGTTTAGGATTAAATGGGGTATGTTCTTTTCAACTCACATTCTGTAATTATGCATAATAAACTTGTTCATTGCCATGAATAGGATACAAAAAGAAATAAAAATGAAAAGGGACATCTAAAAGAGGAAATAAGTATGTCTTTGGTTTACCACTTACTAGTTTTGTTACTATATGAATATCACTTCATTTCTCTGAGAATGAGTTAACTCATCCATATGTCACAAATGCACACATGAATATATATTCATGAAAAAACCAACCTTCTTGGAATATAATGGTTTGGGAATATAAATATGTGTAATTTGGGAAAAGTAGATAGAAAGTTTTGACACAACTTTAAAATTGACTTCAAATTTATATAAGCCAAAGGTTGAAGTAGACCTTCAGAAAATGTCAGAAGGCATGAATGAAAGTAATTACAATATAGTT
This sequence comes from Monodelphis domestica, assembly GCF_027887165.1. NCBI lineage: Eukaryota > Metazoa > Chordata > Mammalia > Didelphimorphia > Didelphidae > Monodelphis > Monodelphis domestica. The sequence continues at coordinate 16,829,990 of NC_077231.1, read as the reverse complement.
CCCTGCATATGACTAGATTTCTTCTTTATCAATCATTTATGAAAAATATATGAAACTTTGATTAAACATCTATTTTTAGATCTGAAAACTTTGAATCAATCATTTATGATTTTTTTCTTGATATACTTGTGCTACCAGGAGAATATATATCAAAAGAATAGCAGTTATCGATGCATAAGAACACTTTTATGGACTATTGTAGTCACATATTAGTATTCCTGGAAAAATTTTTAAAAATTACCTTTTTGCTTTTATAAATATATTCAAATGGTTTTTAAATAATGAAATACTTTGTTATATTATTTTACCTTTATTATACCAAGAGATAAATGGAGCAACATTATTATTCCCAGTTTATAGATGAGGAGACTGAGACTCATAGAAGTTAAGGGATTTGTTTAAGGTTTCCATTTAGTAAATGGCAAATCTAGGACTTGAACCCAGATCCAATGCACTTTCCATATAACTCTATTTCTAAATTATTAAACCTTTTAAAGTTCTTTAGAGAAACTGAAACATAAGAATCTTAAGAGTTTCATTGGACATTAAAGGTCAGCTTTATCCACATTCTGAGCAAGTATTACCTCACTTTACATTTATTTATTTTAGTGAATCTTTTAAAATGCTGTTACTAATTTCTTTAATTTCCATTGTCTTTTATGCAATATTTCCTTAGAAAGGACCTTCCTTTCCACCTCTTTTAAAATTATTTTTTTAGATTATATGGCAATTTGTTACTATTTTTACGATGACTAAGGGGAGTTGGAGCTTGAATTTGACCATTGATTCTACCATATTGTCAAAAGTTCCCAACATATCTTCAATATGTACTCAATCTGGTCTATACTATGAATGTCTCTGTGTGAGCAAATTCACCCTGCCAAATGAGAAAAGAACCTCATTTTCTGATATGTAAAATTGTTAAGGAAAATTATGCTTGGACAATATAAATCTTACAATTAGTCTGGAAATTAAGTCTTAGAATGACTGCAAAATTAGTCTTATCTTTATTCTATAAAATTGTATAAATCTGGGTGGGGATCTTCTTGAGGCATTTAATAAATATGTGTTGATTGATTCATACTATTTAGTGAACACTAAATAGAGCTTTTTTGTTTACCTAACCAAACCATAGCAGCTATGGATGCCAGTTATAGTGTTTTCTCACTGATTTCATCACATGTGAAAAAAAAAAACAACTCCAATTTCTAGGGTAGTAGCTCTAGTTGGTCACAATTCGGTTGCCTTTAGTTTTGGTCACATATTTTCCTGTGCCACCAAAATTTTCCAGGAACAAGTATTCATAAAGCACCTATAAGATTCATAATGTTATATCAGGTAAAGAGAGTGTCTCATATGCTTTCATGAAAGAAATAATTTTATTCCTTTCTACTTTCCCTCTCAAGACATGACTTGAATATTTGTTATAGTCAGAGCCTTTGGAGCATGCTTAGAGTTGGTCTTCCTAGTTCTGGCTGAACATGTTGGTGATGGGTTCTTAATTGTGGACATGTGAAAGCACAGCACTAGAGGATTGAGCATTTTGGCAAACTCTCAGTGCTTTCTTAGTGCTCTCCTTACCCCATAACAGTGGGGGGGGGGGATAGAGTGGGGTGATATTCTGGTTTATCCTCTTTTCTTTTAATCTCCCAGGTAGTATCATATGCCTTTAAGATTTCCAGTGAAGGGAATAGATCTGGTTTTCTACCTCATAATGTCATGACAATTTCACTTACCTAACATCTACTGCCAGAGAACCCATACAGGTATTCTTGCATCCAGGTCCCTGACTGCCTTTTCTGCTTTTGTGTTTGTTTTCCTAATCTTATGTGAATGTGTATGAAATAGTGTACATTTCTTTTATCAGTAGAAATTTGGCTATTTTCTATATGGTTACTGATAGCCTGTATTTCTTCTTTTGAAAACTGATTATGTCCTTTGATCAAGCTATTGTGGAAGTAGCACTTGTTCTTATATGTTTATATTAATTTCCCACATATCTTAGATCTTTATTAGAAAAATTTGAAGCAAAAGTATTTCCCAATTAAGTTGTGATCTTTAAAAATCTAACTAATTATTTTGCTTGGCCAAACTTTTCAATTTTATATAGTCAAAATGACCTATTCTATCATCTATACCCCTTGTTAATAAAAAAGTGTTTCCTCTGTGTTTCTTTTCCCACAGTTCTTCCAATGGATGTGGATAATGTTCTTTCTCATATGTCCCTCCGAATAGTTCTGGATCATTGCATTACTGCTAGTAGAGAAGTCCATTACAAGTGATTTGAAAAATTCCTTCCAATAATTAGTCAAGCTGAAAATAGGCTTTCAAAATGAGACAAATGCTCTCATGAAAATAATAGTCAAAAGCTATTAAATAATGGGTTAAAAGAATCAATAAAAATTTCAATAAAAATGAATGTAAGGTTAAAATATTACTGAGCTCCTTCTTCAGAATGAGCACCTCCAGGAAAACATTATCCTGAGGGCAACAACTGGCAAAGTTGGTAGTCAGGGTTGAACATTAACATCTCTAGTCATTTAAATATGCAAAATTCTTTAAAAGACACTAAAGTCTGTACCACTAAGGGGTAGAATGTTTTAGGAGAAATATCCTCATCCCTTCCTGATTTTGGTTAGGCTACTGTTTTTTACTTAAAAGATATTAGGACAGTCCTTGAGATATGTTTGACCTAGAGTTTTAAAAAGCTCTTTTTTAAGCTTTATGGTTTATGCTTTATATTTTATTTATTTATATAATATTTTTACCAATTACATGTAAACAAATTTCCACACAAATTTTCCCAAGTTATATGATCAAATTAATCTCCTTCCCTCCCTTCCCTTTTTCCTCTTGGTACTGACAGGATATTTAATCTGGGTTATATATGAAACACCATGCAAAACATATTTCCATATTGAAACCCTTTCTTTTTTAGTAACAACTCTTAAGACAGAATGGCAAAGATTAGACAAATGAAATGTCTGAGGCCAAATTTGAATCCAGGCCTTCCCAACACCAGGACTGCCTGGCACTCTATCCATTAAACTGCCTAGCTGCCCCTCAGATTGTTTATATTACCAATGACATGTTAAAACAAATTTCCAGACAAGTTTTCCTAAGTTATATAATTGAATTTATCTCTCTCCCTCCCTTCCCTTCTCCATCCTGGTGCTGGCAGGTGATTTGATCTGGGTCATATATGTTTTATCATGTAAAACATTTCTATATTTTTAAAGGAAAAGTAAAATGAGTCTTCTCTTCATGTCTTCCTTAATGCTACCCCAGATGGTTGAATCAAACTTCCTGCTTACCTAGTTGCTATTAATTGGAAAATGTCTGTATTCTTCAAGACCAAGTTCAAGTGTCATCTATTACATGAAGCTTTCCTTGATTACTCTAAGTTAAAGTGATTCCTCCCTTCTTGAAACTCTCTGGTTCCTCTGTTTGACTTCTCTAGTGTCTTTAATAATTTCCTATCTTATATGGTAATTGTCTTTATTTCTATGTCATGCCAATATAAGAATGTAAGCTTCTTGAAGGCAAGGTTAGTGTTTTACTTTGAACTCCCAGTACATAATAAAAGTTTATTGACTTGAAAAACTCCTATATGCCTTTGGGGAACCAGATTTAGCCAACTTTATCTCACATAAATAGTGTGAAGAGTGAATCAAACTTCCTTTGCCTAAGAGCAACTTTTAAATTAATCAAAAACTTAAAACACCCCTACTTAACACTAAATATGAGAGTTTATAAGTCACTTGCCAGAGTGGGTGACAAATCCAGAGGCCACTGCCAACCCGCTTGGGAAGTGCTAGGCAAATTGAAAGTCTGCAATTGGTTCCCATAAAGTAGAGAAAGGGACAGGAAGTGATGGGGGGAAAGGACCATAAAAAGTCCTGAACTTCCTGTCTAAGGGGACTTCTTTTGATTTTTGAAGAATTCGGCTTTTGGGAGTTCAGTTCTTTGACTTCAACTTCCCTTTTGGAGTTCATCTTGGAAGACTCTGCATTGGTGAGCTGGACTGAAGGAGGAGACTCTTTCCCTGGATCCTGTGTTGGCTTGCCGGGTGAGTAGCTAGCCTTCCTTTCCTGGTTTCTGGAGAGATTGGTTCCAGAGAGACCTTCCTTTCCTAGAGGAGGCTGCATTGGTGAAACCCTTGCTGAAGACACCACCAGGTCCTCTGGCTGAAGATTACTGAGCCCTGCTGGGGCTGAGTTGGACACTAGAGCAATACTTAGGATGATAGGCTAGACATTTTCTCTACCCTCTTTTTATATTTCTCCACTTTCACTCTTTCCACCTCTTTGTAAATACAGCTACCAAGTCATTTTGACTTAAGCTATAATATTTTTAAATCAGCAACCATAATATTACTTTAGAACTTTCATATTTGCATAAAAACCTAATTTTTTATAGTCTTACAATAGCATATGTAAAGAGAAACTTATATTGCAAGGTGGGGAAGTAGGCAGGAGAAGGGACAACTTTTGAACTTCTCTGTCATCTTAATTGGTTAAAGGACAGAAGAATAAATAAATATACATAATTGGGTACATAGATATGCCTTTTTCAATAGGAAAAAGGACAGAAAAGGGGTTAAAGAAAAAGCAGAAAATAAGAAGAAAGACAAAGTAAAAGAAGTAGAAGTTGGAAGCAAAACATACTCCTAAAGAGGGGCAGAGTAAAAAAGAGAAGGATAAATATAAGAAAATACGATGCAGGGAAATACACAGTTAGTGATTATTACTGTGAATGTGAATGGGATGAATTCACCTACAAGATGGAAGAGGATACCAGAATAGATAAGTAGAATCTAACAATAGCTTCTTATTGTTTACAGTAAGCAAACTTATAATAGAAATATTCACATGAAGTTAAAATAATTAATAAGTATATACTAATTACCTACTATATGCCAGGTATTATTCTAAGTAGGGGATACTAAAACAAAAGAGGTACAGTCTCTCTCCTCAGAAGCATACAATCTGCTGAAAGGAATGATGAACTGGATGAATTCCAGATGAACTGGAATGACCTCCAGGAATTGATACAGAGTAAAAGGAGCAGAACCAGGAGAACATTGTACACAGAGACCAATACATTGTGGCACAATCAAATGTAATGAATTTCTCTACTAGCAGCAATGCAATGATCCAGGACAATTCTTAGAGACTTATAAGAAAGAATGCTATCCCTATCCAGAAAAAGAATTGTGGGAATAAAAATGCAGAAGAAAAACATATGATTGACCACATGGTTCAATGGGGATATGATTGGGGATGTTGAATTTAAATGATTGCTCTATTACAAATATTAATAATATGAAAAATAGGTTTTGAACAATGATGTATGTAAAACCCAGTGGAATTGCTCATTGGCTTTGGGAGGGGAAAGGGAGGAGGAAAGGGAAAGAACATGAATCATGTAGCCATGGAAATATATTCTAAATTAATTAATTAAATTAAAAAGAAGCATACAATCTAATGGGGAAGACAATGCAAAATGAAGTTGAAAACTAGAGATGAAAAGAAAGTTCTCAATGTAGGAGCATAGTGGAGAAGAAGGAAAAGTTTGAATAGTGTATCCAGATTAAGAAAAAAAGAATATATTTGAGCTGAGCTCCCTTCTTAAGTGGAGGATTTCAGTGTTCATCCAATCAAAGGTGGATTGCTGTGACTGATGATGTCTTGCAGGAAAATGAAGTTTTCACAATAATCAACATCTTAGGATGTGATGAGAGATGAAAATTGACCCAGAATTTATTATCACACTTAATCTAAAGTAAAAAATGTCACTCATAATTTCAGATAAAATAAAAGAAAAAATATGTGTAATTTTTAAAACAATGAATTAATATCAGTACTAAACATATAAGGACCAAATGCTATAGTGTCTACATTCTTTAAAATTTTTTTTTATTTGTTTTAAAAATATTTTTCCATGTTCATATGATTTCTTTTATTTCCCTTCCTTCTTCCCTCCCAGAGCCAACAAGCAATTCTACTGGGTTGTACAAATGTTATCACTTGATACGTATTTACATATTATTCATTTTTGCTCTAGAGAAGTCTTTTAAAGTCAAAACCCCAAATCATATACCCATATATACAAGTGATAATTTTGACAAGTCATGTTTATCTTTAGTGTTTTTACTCCCATAGTTCTTTCTCACAATGTGTAATAGACTTTCTCATTAGTCCTTCAGTAGTGCCCTAGATTATTGCATTGCTAATAGTAGTAAAATCCATTACATTAGATAGTTCCATAATGTTTCACCCTTTATGTACACGGTTCTGCTCATTTCACTCTGCGTCAGTTCACTGAGGTTTTTTCCAGTTCATATAGAAATTCTCCAGATCATTATTCCTTATAGCACCATAGTATTCCATCACCATCATATTCCACAATTTGTTCAACCATTCTCCAATCGATGGATACCTCCTCATTTCCCAATTTTTTTTGCCACCATAAAGAGCATGGCTGTGAATATTTTTGAATAAATATTTTTTCTTTATTATCTCTTTGAGGTACAAACCCAATAGTGGTATTACTGGATCAAAGAGCATGGAATCTTTTAAAGCCCTTTGGACATAATTCCAAATTACCTTCCAGAATGCTTAGACCAATTCACAACTCCACCAGCAATGTAGTAGTAGTAGTAGTCTCTCGGTAACCGAGGATGACGATTGTCTTTTTGCACTTTCATCTGTGATGTTGATGAGTGTGCACAAAAACACTTGTGCATGAAGGAGATTTAAGTGGAAAAGTCGATGCACAGAGACAGTCCCACTCTCTCGGCTTTGGAAGCCTGGGTCCAGTGGCACGAAAAGTTGTTACACCTGGAGACTTCCTCAGCTGCATTGGATGGCCATGCTGTCCTTTGTGCTCCAACACCCCCTCAGCACTCTACAGTGCTTTGCTGCATTGCCATCTCAGCCGTTGAACCTTCTTATTGGTTTCTTCTGTCTGTTCAGTTGAAGCAGTCTTCATATGCTGGGTGAGCAAAGCCCTGGTTCACCAGGGGTCTACGACCCGATGGCTACCATCACAAGGTTTAGCTGGCCTGTCGAAACCGTTGCCAGGGTGTGGCCACTGCCGAATGCTAGCAGCTACTAGGAGCCACAAGTGAGAGCTGGGTGTCAGAGGTTGGAGAGCTGCCCTAGGAGGGCACGACAAGCCCTCCATACCAGAGATACTACCCCTCCCTGAACACCCCATACACCCCACCAGCAATGTATTAGTATCCCAATTTTGCCACATCCCCTCCAACATTTGTTATTTTTCTTTACTCTAATATTGGCCAATCTGCTAGGTATGAGATGGTACTTCAGGATTGTTTTGTTTTTTAAATCTTTAATCAGGAGGGATTTAGAACACTTTTTTATGATTATTGATAGTTTTGATTTCTTCATTTGAAAAGGCTATTCATGTCCTTTGACCATTTTGTCAATTGGGGAATGGCTTGATTTCTTGTTCAATTGATTTAGTTCCTTATAAATTTATGAAATTAGACCTCTGTCAGAGTTTTTTTGTTATGAAATACCTTTTGTTCCCTTCTAATTTTGGTTGCATTGGTTTTGTTTGTACAAAACATTTTTAATTTAATATAATCAAACTTATTCACTTTATATTTTGTAATGTTCCCTATGTCTTGCTTGGTCTTAAAATTCCTTCCTTTCCTATCAATCTGACAGGTATACTATTCTATAGTTACCTAATTTGTTTATAATTTCCCTCTTCATATTTAAGTCATTTACCCAATTTGAATTTATTTTGGAATAGGGTGCAAGATGTTTCCCAATTCTCCCAGCAGTTTTTGTCAAATAGCAGGTTCTTGTCCCAAAAGCTAGGATATTTGGGTTTATCAAACGCTATCTTGCTGTTATCATTTACCCAAAATCGATTCCATTGACCTACCTTTCTATCTCTTAGTACCATTTTGTTTTGATGATCACTGCTTCTACAGTTTGAGCAAAACAGTTTGAGATCTGGTACTGCTAGGCCCATATCCATCACATTTTTTTTCTCATTAGTTCTGTGAAGATTGGATCTCCTGATTGTAACAATGAAGGTAATTAGCTCTTCTTTATTGGGAAGATTGAATTGTAATCCCCAGTCTATTTTTAGATTTAAATCCCTAAAAGCATTAACTCAGTATTTGAAGTAGATCTACTCATTTTAGTCTACAAAAAAGTAACTAACTACTAAAGGTGCGAACTAACTACAAAAGGTGTGATACAACCAAAAAAAGTATAATCTAACCAAAAAAGGTGTGAACTAAAGAGTAGGCAGTCCTGGAGAAAGTGTCTGCTGTGATTGGTAGATGTGAAATTTAGGGGAGATGACACAAGAGAAAAAGATCTTTAAATAGAGGACCATAGAGGCCAGAAGATATAGATTCAATAGATCAAAGAACTCTGACTCGGAGTTGAACTGGAGGATCAGTTTCTCAAGCTTGGAGTGAAGAAGAGTTAATCAGAGGAATAGCCTGGAAGACAGACACTCAAATTTGGCTGTGGAACTGGAACCCTGGAGGAGCTAGTGCAGGAGACCTCAGATTGCTTTTTTTTTAGATAGTCACAATGGTGAGTGTAAAGGCTGACTTAGTTTCCCTGACTTTCTGGAGGTGTGAACCTCTGAGAAAGGCCCATCATCTTGGAACTCTTTTTCCCTGATTAGGGGCTTAGAATTTCTATCCGGCTCAGAGGAAGTCAGAGTTTCTCTCTCTCTCTCTCTCTCTCTCTCTCTCTCTCTCTCTCTCTCTCTCTCTCTCTCTCTCTTATTCCTTAATATCTTCCCTGTATTGTAAATAAAACTACCACAAATTATATTTTACTTTAGTAATTAATTTTGGAATTTAGTCATTAAATCCCTAGTGACCACCTATTAATATATTCAAGTCCAACCACATATAAATTTAATAGTTCCCTTGATATTTTTGATCTTTTGATCTCTAGATGAACTTTGTAATAATTTTTTGCTAATTCCACAAAAAAGTGTTTTGGTAGTTTGATAGGTATAGCATTGAATAAGTAAATTAGCTTAGGTGGGATTGTCATTTTTATTATATTAGCTTGTCCTACCTATGAGAAATTAACGTTTTTCCAATTGTTTAGATCTAGTTTTCTTTACGTGAAAAGTGTTTTGTAGTTATGTTCATATATTTCCTGAATTTATTTTGGCAAGTAGATTCTTGTTTAGAGTGATTTTAAATGCAGTTTCTCTTTCTAACTTTTGTTGTTGGAAACATATAGGAATGATAATTTATGTGTGTTTATTTTGTACCCTCCAACTTTGTTCAAATTATTATTTCTACTAGCTTTTTATTTGATTTTCTTGGATTCTCTAGGTATGCCATCATGTTATCTGAATAGAGTGATAGTTTAGTTTCCTCATTGCCCATGTTGATCCCTTCAATTTCTTTTTCTTATCTAATTGCTATTGTTATCATTTCTAATACAATAATGGGCTTCAGTGCTAGTCTTATTGGGAATGCTGCTAACTTATTCCCATTGCAGATGATACTTGCTGATGGTTTTAAATAAATACTGCTTATTAATTTGAGGAAAGGCCCTTTTATTCATATATTTTCTAATGTTTTCAATAGGATTTGGTGTTATAGTTTGGTTGTTGATATAGTCAATTATGTTTTTCCTAATATTGAATCAGCCTTGCATTCTTAGTATAAATCCCACCTGGTTATAGTGAATAATCCTTGTGATAACTTGCCGTAGACTCTTTGCTAGTGTTTCATTTACATCAATGTCCATTAAGAAGATTGGTCTATAGTTTTCTTTCTCTATTTTTGGTCTTCCTGACTTGGGAATCAGTATCATATTTGTATCTTAAAAAGGATTTGGTAAGACTCCTTCTTTGCCTATTTTGCCAAATAGTTTGTAGAACATTGGGATGAATTGTCCTTTAAATATTTGATAGAATTTACTTTTAAGTCCATTTAGCCCTGGTGATTTTTTTCTTAGGGAGTTCCTTGATGACTTGTTCAATTTCCTTTTCTGATATGGGATTATTTAAGTATACTATTTCCTCTTTTGTTAATATAGGCAATTTATATTTTTGTAAATATTCATCCATATCACCTAGATTGCCATATTTATTGTCATAGAATTGGGCAAAATAACTCTTAATAATTGCCTTAATTTCCTTTTCATTAGAAGTGAGATTACCCTTTTCATTCATGATCCTGTTAATTTGGTTCTCTTCTTTCTTTTTTTTTTAATAAAATTAACCAACACTTTATCCCCCACCCGACCCAAATACTAGCTCCTAGTCTTATTTATTAGTTCAATAGTTCTTTTACTTTCAATTTTATTAATTTCTCCTTTGATCTTTAGGATTTCCAACTTGGTCTTTATCTGAGGGTTTTTAATTTGTTCTTTTTAGGGTTGTTGTTGTTGTTGTTGTTGTTGCATGCCCAATTCATTAATCTCCTCTTTCTCTTTTTTGATAATATAGGCAATCAAGGATATACATTTTCCTCTTGGTACTGCTTTGGCTGTATCCTACAAATTTTGACATGTTGTTTCCTCATTGTTATTCTCTTCAATTAAATCAGTAATTTCTATGATTTGTTCTTTAACCCAAAAATTTTGGAGAATTACATTATTTAATTTCCAATTAATTTTTAATTTGCCTCTCCACATACCCTTACTAATTATAATTTTATAGCATTATGATGTGGAAAAGTTGCATTTATTATTTCTGCTTTTCTGCATGTTTGCAATGTTTTTATGCTGTAATTCATGATAAATCTTTGTAAATGTATCATGTATTGCTGAAAAGAAGGTATATTCCTTTTATCTTTATTTACTTTTCTTCATATGTCTATTAATTCTAAGTTTTTAAAAATTTCATTCACATCTCTTACTCTTATTATTTTTTTGACTGATTTGTCTAGATCTGATAGATTGTTAGATTTAAAAATGGTTGAAGGCCTTAAACTGTAATAATTAAAATGGTTGATGTTGTAAACTGTGATAGATATAAGAGAGGGTGAGTAAATTTGACTGCAGAAAATATGTTTCACTACAGTGTCTTGGTTTTTAAATCAAATATAAGGTGGTCGCCAGGGAAATATTCCCAATTATTCAAATACCCAAGTCAACTGAGTTTTATAGAGATTTTAATTAATACAAATGTGGAATTAAAGAAAAGAGAGAAAGAGAGAAAAAGGAAGTAAGTATGAAGGACCTTAAGCCAACATGGCCTAGATCTGAGTCTTAAGAGAGAGAGATCAGTCAGTCAGTCTTTTAACACTCACCACAAGGTCTGTCTAAGCAAGGATTCTAGTGACACCAGGCCAGCTCCATCTCAGCTGACTTCACCAGAGAGAGTTCCAGCCAGAGTCCTCCTTAAAGAGCCTTCCAGCTAGAGACTGTTCCAAAGGGCCTCTCTCCAGAGCCTCCAGAGGGACAGAGTCCCCTCAGAGGAGCTCCAGCGAGACCTCCTTAGAGATTGTCCTCCAAGAGCTTCCCTTCTCCAAAGCCTCTCTCAAGAAATTCTTCCCAAGCTATCCTCATCAGAGATCCTCCAAAAGGATTTTTTCTCAAGAGATTCTGCTTTTTCTTATATAGGGGTTTTTCTCCTATGTCACCTCCCCTAAGTCCTTACATCTACCAATCACTGTAGATGTTTTCCAAAGGACTGCCCATCTGAATTCCTGCTAAGTCGACTAATCTCCTCAGTAAGTCTGAACCAGTGAAAACATAGCTGAGTCAACTAATCTCATTAAGAGAAAACTTGCCCGACCCTTTTAGGTACCTAGCATCCCATTGTATCAATTCTAAAAACAGGCCTGGCTCAAAGAACTCCTTGCCTTATTATAAGCATGGGTCCAAGTACTTTCATTGTTTAGCAAGGAGTTTTCTCCCCTAAAGCAGTCTTAAGTACGGGTGGAGTAGAGGTCCTCCCATTTCTGATCCTGACGAGTTCTCACATCAAAATGGGGAATGTTTCCAGTAGGGAATTTGTTCCAATGGAGGATTCCTCAATGTGGAAATTTTTAACATTCACAAGTCTGAGAAATTTCAAGATTTACAAGATGAAGGTTCAGTTCTCCCACTATTATAGTTTTACTATCTATTTCCTCTTTAATTTACAATAGTTTCTCCTTTAAAAGTCTGGATGTTATAGCATTTGGTACATACATGTTGAGTACTGATATTTCTTCATTGTCTATACTGCCTTCTTTTTCTCAGTTGATGCCCAATAAATTCTGCTCCAGCTTCTTACCTTTACCCTGTGTGTGTCTATCTGCCTCAGGTGTGTTTCTTGTAGGAAACATATGGTTGCATTTTGGTTTTTAAATCACTGATATCTGCTTCCTTTTAATGGGTGAGTTTATCCTATTCACATTTAGAGTTATGATTACCATCTGTGTAATCCCCATCATTTTGATTGCCTCTTTTAATCCTGCCCTTTCTTTTTTCATTATTTCCCTAAATACCAGTGTTCTGCTTTTAATCAGTCCTCCTTTCCCCTATCCTTATTTTACTCTCCTTCCCACCCTTCCCTTCTTATTCCCCTCTTATTTCTCTTTAAGGTCTTTTAATCACCCCCCCACACAATTTTCCCTCCATTTTAATACCCCCTCCCCCTTTCTTATTTTCTTTCTACTTCTCTATAGGGTTAGATAGAATTCTATATCCTAATCAATCTGACTCTTCTTTCCTCTCAGAACTGATTCCACAGAGAGTAAGGTTTAAGTATTAACTATCACCACTCTCTTCTTCCCCTTCTTATAATAGTATTCTCCCCTCAAGCCCATGTACCTCTTTGTGTGTATAATTTACCCTATTTTACTTTTCCTTTCATGTTTCTATTAATACAATCCTCCTTTTCCCCCATATTTTTACATGTCATCCTAAACAGTTTAATACCACAACTTCTGCCTATATATATTTCTTCTATCTACTATGATAATGAAAACAATTTTAAGAGTTACAGATATAATTTTTCTACATAGGAATATAATCAATTTGACCTTATTGAAGCCCTTAAATTTTTTCCTCTTTCTTGTTAACCTTTTTATAGTTCTTTTGAATTTTGTATTTGGAAATCAAATTTTCCATTTAATTCTGGTATATTCTTTAGGAATGCTTGGAAATCTCTTTTATTGAATGTCCATACTTTTCTCTGAAAGCATATAGTCAGTTTTAATGGGTAGGTAATTCTTTGTTGTAGACCCAGTTTTCTTGCCTTCCAGAATATCATATTGTAAGCCTTGTGGTCTTTAGTATAGTATCCTGTATAATCCTGACTGGGGCTCCATGGTATCTGAATTATTTCTTTCTAGCTACTTGTAGTATTTTCTTCTTAGCCTGGAAGCTCTTGAACTTGGATATAATATTCCTAGGAGTTGTCATTTGGGGATTTAATGTAGGGGGTGATCTGTGGAATCTTTCAATGTCAATATCAGAGCAGTTTTCTTGTATAATTTCTTTTAATATGGTATCTAGACTTTTTTGTGGTCATAGATTTAATGACCAAAATTTTAGTGCAATAATTCTCAAATGGTCATTCTTGGATCTGTTTTCCATGTCAGTTTTTTTTTTTCATTAGATACTTCATGATTCCTTCTATTTTTTTCATTCTTTTTATTTTGTTTTATTATTTCTTGCTGTCTTGTGAAATCATTAATTTCTACTTGACCAATTCTAGTCTTTAAAGACTGATTTTCAAATATGATCTTTTGATTTTCCTTTTCAGTTTCATATATGCTGCTTTTCATGGCTTCCAGCAGGCCAATTCTGGCCTCTAATTTGCTTATTACTTCATTTGATTTCTGTGCCTCTTTTTCGATTTGGGCAATTTTGTCTTTTAAGTTGTTATTTTCTTTTTGAATTACTTGCATTTCTTTTTTCCACATTTCTTCCCATTTTTCTTCTATCTTTCTTACTTGATTCTTGAACTCCTTTTTGAGTTTCTCCAGAGCCTGTGACCAATTTGCATTTGGGGGGGGGGAGGAATTTGCATGTGTTTGCATGTTTCTTGCTCTCTTCTGTTACTTCTGTATTTCTTTGGAAAACTGGAGAAAACTGGAGAAAAACTACAGAGAAATTTTCAAGGATCAAAAGCTTTTTTGTTGTTGTTGCTGTTTACTCATTTTCCCACTGGAGGATTGGGATTCCCTCTTCCGGAAAGTGGATTTTGAAGTCTCACCCATGGAAAGGATTCCTTGTCTGAGGTTTTCCTGAACAGGACCCTGGAATGCTGAACAAAGGGACTTCCCAGCTAAGAATATTCAGGTTTTGGAGTATCCCCCATTTAATGATGAATCCTTCTTTTCTATCTCTCTCTTAGTATTGCTGGTATTATTATATTTATTTATGTTTTTTGTTGATTCATTTATGTTTTCAGTTGTAAGCTAAATTGCTGGATCTTTTCATAACAACAATGAATATATTTTTACCTTTTTACTTAAAAATTGTGTGGAGTAATGTCTCATATATTGTAAGGGGAAATCATCAACTGCAAATAGTTAAGTTAAGTAGCTGCATATATAACACCTTATAGTTATACAACACTAGATAAATCTAAACAAAAAATGAAGAATAAAGAAATTGGGACTTGAATAGGAATTTTAATTTATAATTTATATATATAAGTATATGATATATACATATATTTGATATATATTTAAATGTATTATTAAATAAATAAAATCAATTATTTAGTTAATTAAAATAAATTGGTTACATAATATAAAATACAATATATTTATTCATTATTTATTAATTACAATATAATAAATATAAAATAAAATAAAGAAATATATTTAATTTAAAAATATAATAATATATCATATATCATATATTATAATAATATAATATATAAATATATTTTTATACATAAATATAATTTATAATTTAATTTGTAAAAGTTAGATATAGGAGAATATCTGGAAAATATTCAAAAGGAAAAGAAAATAATATTTAATAATTTTTCAACTGTGTTTAGCACCTTAAAAGAAACTGACTTTTAATTGGGGCATATAAACCTTATAAATATAAGCAGAAATATTAAGTACATCTTTTATCAACCATAGTGTAATAAAAATACAGTAAAGAACCTTTAAAGCAAACATTTAACATTAATTGGAATCTAAATCTAAAAAACTAAAACCTAAAGAATGGATGAATCAAAGAACAGATCATAGTAACAACAATTTCATTAAAGACAATAATAACAATTACACAATATATCAAAATTTGTGGGATATTGCCAAAGTAGAATTGAGGGCAAATATTTATATCACTGAACTTTTTCATCAATAAAAGAGAAAAAAATGGAACTAAAAAAAAAAGAAAGAAAACCAGCAAATTAGAAAATTCCCAGTTAAACATGATAGTACAAAGCTTGAAAATTAGACAGATTAGCAAAATTGAAAGTAACTCCCTTGTACTAATAAATAAAAGTAGAAGCTAGTTTTCAAAAATTAAATTTTATTCCCCTCCAATTATACATAAAAACTGTTTCTAATGTTTTTATTTTTTCCAATCCCAGTTGTGTTCTTTATTATTTAATATAGCTTCAAGTTACTTCCTTTCTTTTTTGAAAAATTGTATTTAATTAATTAATTTAGAATATTTTTCTATGTTTACAAGATTCATGTACTTTCCCATCTCTTCTCCCTTCCCCCTCCCATAGCCAACGAGCAATTCCACTGGGTTTTACAGGTGTCACTGATCAAGACTTATTTCCATAATATTTATATTTGTAATAGGGTGATTGTTTAGTCCATATCCCCAATCATATCCCCATCAACCCATGTGATTAAGCAGTTGCTTTTCTTCTGTGTTTCTTTTCTCACAGTTCTTCCTCTGAATGTGGATAATGTTCTTTCTCATAAGTCCCTCAGAATTGTCCTGGATTGCTGCTAGTAGAGAAATCCATTACTTTTGATTGTGCCATAGTGTCCTTCTCTGTGTACAGTGTTCTCCTGGTTCTTCTCCTTTCTCTCTGCATCAATTCCTGGAAGTCATTCTAGTTCACATGAAATTCCTCCAGTTCATTATTCCTTCCAGCACAATAGTTTTCCATCACAAACATATACCACAATTTGTTCAGCTATTCCCCAACTGAAAGGCAGCCCCTCATTTTCCAAATTTTTTTTGCCACCACAAACAGCACGGCTATGAATATTTTTGTACAGGTATCCAGTAATATATCAAAGGGCAGGTAGTCTTTTAGTGCCCTTTGGGCATAGTTCCAAATTGCCATCCAGAATGGTTGGATCAATTCACAACTCCATCAGCAATGCATTAATGTCCCAATTTTGCCACATCCCCTCCAGCATTTATTACTTTCCTTTCTTATCATATTAGCCAAGGTATTGTAAAATGGAGATTTGAACCCCAGACTTCAATTCTCAGAAGCCCTTTGTAGTTCCCAGAAAGTCCTATAATCTCCCTGAGTCCTCACCTGAATGCAAGAACACAATGGCTATTTAAACTGACTGTACTGCCTACTTGCACCTCTCCCTGCTTCCACTTCTAAGCACATGAGGCTCTTGACCTAGCAGGCAAGATGTAGAGTAAGTGGTTGTGAATGGGCTCTGTGCCTAGCCATGTGCTTACTTATTTTGTATTTTCTTTATTTCTTAATTCTAATAATCTTTAATAAACCTCATAAAATATAATACTTTTAGCAGAGAAACTAATTTTAATTGTTACAGTTATGGCAACCACTAGATCAGATGAGAACTTCTCAAACTTTTTAGACTAGATAATGATTTCTAAGCCACGTTTCTCCAAGATGCTTTTTTAAAAAAACCATCTTGATCAGCTCCTGCCAGCAGCCATCTGATTTGGACTTTATTGATTCAATATCACTCATCTGGTCCCAGCCCTTCCGGCCTGGCTCAGGCCACCTCAACCCGGTTCCTGTTGCCTGCTTCTGCACTCCTGACCCAGATCTCCATCACCTGGTCATGACCCGCCTGCCCAGCCCCAGCAAACTTTAGCCTTTGAGCACATCGCTCATCGCCCCAGGCCCAGGACTCACTTCCACCAGCTGGTAAAAAAACGGGGGTGGTTCTCCTTAGGCTACAATTAGCCTCCACATGAACTGGAGGCAGGGGATCACAGGGAGGGAAAAAGAAGGAAGAGACTTTTCCAAACAGTAACTTACAAGCATGGGGTATTTAAAAGGATATCTTTTGACTGTACTGATGATTTCATTTATCTCACCTGAGATTCAGGGGAAAAATTTAGCTCCCCGCAACTCTTTAGCCAAATTTGAGATTCCAAACACCCACCCTCACTATGGGAAGGCAACTCAGTGGCTCAGTGAATTGAGAGCCAGGCCTAGAGACTGGAGGTCCTGGGTTAAAATCTGGCCTCAGACACTTCCTGGTGGTGTGACCCTGGGCAAGTCACTTGACCCCCATTGTCTACTATCCCTTGCCAATCTTCTGCCCTCTGACAATAGGCATCTAAATGGATAAAAAACCCAAGGAACTTTAAAAAGATTGGAGGTTATTATTATTCTTTTTTTTTGTTAAAACCCTTACCTTCCGTCTTAGAGTCAATACTGTGTATTGGCTTCAAGGCAGAAGAATGGTAAGGGCTAGGCAATGGGGGTCAAGTGACTTGCCCAGGGTCACACAGCTGGGAAGTGTCTGAGGCCAGATTTGAACCTAGAACCTCCCATCTCTAAGCCTAGCACTCAATCCACTGAGCTACCCAGCTGCCCCCAGGAGGTTATATTTTTAAGGCTTTTAGGACTCCAGTGTTTTATTTTTTTAAATCTCTGTATTCTATTGCATTTTACTGATTGTTTTGTTTAAGGTTTAACTTTGTGATTTTAAGTTCATATATTATGGCATTCAATACTATTCTGTTTCACGGAATCATTTTAATGTACTGGGTTTTAACTACTGTTATATTCTGTTGCTTTTCCCCTATAACCATACTGAACAAACATTATTGAGTAGGCCCATTTAAAAACAGCTTTTCTTGTTTTGACTTTGTAAATTGTCACATAGAGGATAGATGGACTCCATCAGAAAATTGCTATAACAACCTTTGGGAAATGTAATGAGCTAGATATCTCAAATTGATTTTAAGGGTTCTTTAGACCTGATTTTTTGAATTTTTTTCTTAACAATCTCTAGTCATTTTGCCTACCCCTAACACGAGGTAAGGCTCATTTTAATAGCTGAAGTGAAATACAATTATAAACCCCAACTTCCACATTTATAAAACTGTGAATGGAATCTGGGAAGTTAATCCCAGGGCATTATGCCCCTAGAAGCCTCCCTCCCCCCAAAAAAAGGGAGAATCTCTCATTTATACTCTTCAGATCACTTTACAGAGGTTTGAGTTTTTCCTAGACTCCTCTGCCACATTTTTTGCAATGATATCTAGATTTTTTGATGATGTTCTAAATCCCAAAATGAGTTTTACTTTGTTCAAAAATATGTTTACCAAGGTTGAAAGATTTGCTATGTTTGTAAAAATTGTGACAAATATCCATCAGTTCATAGGCTTTTAAAAATGCTATACAGCAATTCATGTGTAAAAAATTATAGTGTGTTTGTTTGCTATTGTAATTAACTGGGCTATTGAGAATTTGGGGGATAATGTTTGTACTACTGTTCTTTATTTAAAAAAAAAAACTGTTACCTTATAAAATTCATTTGCTTGTACTCACACTGGATCATGGCCAGATATGAAGAGGAAATGGATTTCATTTTTGGTGAGAAAGCCTTGTATTCTATATTTTCTTAGCTGACACAGTGTGTCAATGATTATAAGCTACATTTTTGAATTTTTAAAACTTTTATTATATTTTCTTGCATGTGCAAAATACTATTTCAATTTTTTCTCTCCTTTTTATATTTGAAGCACATGTCACCAGTATTAAGGTTTTCTTCAACTTTTTGATTTTGCAGTAATATAAGTTGAAAATGGATTTGCTATAAGGTCAATGCATGCCCCCAAAAGCTTGAGACTGTAAAAATGATGCCACTCATTGTTTAAAAAAAATTATGGGACTTTACTTAATGATTCTGTCTGATTCCAGGAAAAGATATACAAAAGAGCCATTGCACAGGGCAAAAGATAAACCAATCCAGGAAGGATTGATGTACTTCTAAGCCAATACAAAGGACTTGAAGCTAGTGTGAAGACTCATGGTTGTGACGCTTGACATACTTTAAGACATAGGCCTTCCTTGTATCCACACTCTTTGTGAAAATACTTACAGACTAGTATCCCAAACGAGGCTCCTATTTGGCTCCTATAATCTAGTCCCTTTTCTGTTGTTCATAGTGTGGCAAACTTTCTGTAGTCCTGACTACTGACTGGGTAAATGCATCATTGCTTAGATAATTTTAATTGGGCACTGATTCAAGGACCTGTTATAGATTTACTTTTCCTTCACTTGGAATTTTTACACATAAGACTTTGATAGTCTATATTTTCATACAGAAATTTTTTTAAATTTGGATTTTTCTGATGTCTTTTTAATTCCTCTTGCCAATTGATTCATATACCTTGTAACTCAGCCATGCATCCCTAAGTGATCCTGTATTTTTCAATCACCCTCCTCATGGGGAAATGTAAAGATATTATTTTAAATTGCAAAGTTTAAATTCCTTTTGAGAAAATTTTTAGGTTAAGAAACATGATACCTCTCCAAATCCAGAAACTGAACTGTTTGGAGAAGACACCATGAAGATGCCTCTAGACCACAAGCTGCATGAGAAGATCAAGAATGAACTTTGGGTGTGGTTGATTAAACATTTATTTGTATTTATACTTTCATGCCAAAGGGGGCTGTGTTTTACTTTTCATCTTATCTTAGTTACTCCAGTTTAGTTTCTGATCTCTAGCTTCCTCAATTTTCCCTTTTCTCTATCAGCCCCATTCTCATTTCCATCATCCCTTTCCTCTCCTACTTTCCTGTAGGTTAAGATATTTTTTGATTGTGTATGTTCTGCTGTCATTGAGTTAATTCTGATGAAAGTAAGATTCACATGCTCTCCTCCCCACCTCCCAATCTTCACCTCCACTGTGAATGCTTTCATGCCTCTTTTATGCTTAATAATTTACCCCCATTCTGTTATTCCCTTCCTGCCCCTCCCAAATGCATTCTTCTTTCTCATGCCTTAATTTAATTTTTTTAGACTGTGTGAAATTAACATAAAAATATAACTCATAGTTGGCATATGTGCATTAAGGTAGGATGCAGAGTGTCAGTGTAGTTTTTGATTTCTGGAATGGGCAGGCAGATGCCCCCTTGCCTGTCCTCTGACCCAGTGGCATGGCATGATTTCCTTTCTGGATGTTAGAACACACAATCCAGATTGTCCAGTTGAACACAGAGCTGGTATAAAATCATGAACAAGGTATAAGAGCCAGGACAAGCAGGAACTGGGTCTCTCTGCCATTTTTTGGCTTGTAAATAAAACTCTCTTACTGGTGAACTGTCCTGACATTTATCTGTGTAAGCCACCAACCAGCACAACATTCAGTCAATGGGGGACCACACAGAATTGGGGCTCCAAGAATCCAGGAAGTGAGCAAGTACCAGAAACTTTGGGTAGTTAGGCTGGCACAATACCTTTTTTCTCTCTCTTTTTCTTTACTAGTACATACTTATAAATTTAGTATAAAGTCCCCAGGATTAATTTTTATTTATTACAATACCATCCCATCATATTCAACTCATACCCTCACCCTCTATTAACTGCCCTCATAATGACAAAGTTCTTTGGCATTACAAGAATCTCCATGTAGAGATATGTACAATTTTACCTTATTGAATGTCTTTTGATTTCTTTTTTGTGTTTACTTTTTATGATTCTCTTGAGCTTTTTGAGAGAAAAATTTTCCGTTCAACTCTGGTCTTTTCATTAGGAATGTTTGAAAGTCTTCTATTTTATTGAGTACCCATTTTTTAATCCTGAAGGATCATGCTCAGTTCTGCTGGGTAAGTGATTCTTGATTGAAATCTTGGCTCCTTTGTCCTCTGAATATTATATTCCAGGCTCTTTCACTGTCTGATTCCTTAATAGAACCTGACAAGTCTTGTGTTATCCTTACTGTGGCCACATGTTATTTGAATTTATTTTTGCTGCTTGTAACATTTTCTCCTTGATCTGGGAATTTTAGAATTTTACTATAATATTTCTGGGAGTTATCTTTTTGGGATTTCTTTTAGGAGATGATGAGTAGATTTGCTTTTTCTATCTTGTCCTCAATTTTCCTTGATGATTTCTTTTTTTTTTTAATCTGTGCACTTTTATTTGAACTGATCTTAGATCAGTGTACAGGTAAAGCTCCTCTCCTCCTCCAAGTACTGGCACCAATTTCATTAAACTCCCAGGGAGACTGTTAAAATCTTCATTCACTTCTATGTTGGGGGCAGGGAGAGAATTTAGGGAGCCATTCATTATGACTGACAGTTAAAAAAAGGAACATGTATTAAGGCGGAAGATAGACAAAGTTTTTTTTTTAAGGATTACATAATTTACACATAAAGCAATACTACTGCCACCCCCACTTCCTCCCCCTGGCCTGGATTTATGTTAAGTCACTCTGCTCCTGTGGGGATAGAGCAAGACATCCTTCATAGAGGCAAGTAACTCTTTGTAACAATGCATTATACAATATGTGGAATGACTTACTTTTTTTTTTAAAATGAAACTTGATTTATTAATGGACAGTTTTAATCTGTTGAATAGTTGTACAATTAAAGTTATACTCAACATGACAGAGACACCTGGGATTGTTAGCACTAGTTAAAAACAGTCTTGAGCATCAAAAGCACCAATTTAGCTGAGATCACTGCTTAGTACAGTGCCTGGCACATAGTAGGCACTTAACATTCACTGATTATTCTTATTTTCCAGATCTTGTTTTGGTTAACTGGTTATATCCCAAGCTGCTTTTTTTCTGTGGCGTTTTTCGTATATATCCCTTCCCCTTACATGATTACAGATGGAATTTCCACTGAAAAACCACTACTTGGATTGTGAATACTTCCATACTCTGTCTCAGTACCTTTCCATAGAGTTTACCATTCTCACTATCATCACCATCAAGGACTGATTTTCCTGTGACATCTGGAAGCTGGAATGCCCATCACCGGCCTAACTCGTTAGCTAATGATCGAAGATGGGCTGGCTATGATATGAATAACTTACTAAGCAGACAACTATTAGAAATCTTTGGTGTGCTGGTTTATTCTGAGTAAAATCCTTAATTCTTGTCATCAATAGATTTGAGCAGCTGGACGGTTTCTTTTTGTACCTGCTTGTCCTCCTCTGTGTGAGCTGGGTAGTCCTTGGCTTTCAGTAACCAGAGGGCAGCAAGCTTTTTGTTTTTTCATTTCAAATAAGTCTTTCCCAAGTAAAGCAAATTTTTGCTGTAAAAGTTTGAATTCACTTTTGCTGCCATTTGAAAGTATTTTAGAGCCTCCTCAAATGTGGAAGTGGGAGGAGTTGCAAACAATGTTTTAGCAATTTTTCTTTGGAGCCAAGGCATTTCAGCAAATGAAAAACACCAAATACCAATAATATGAATTGAGGTGGCATCCTTAGGGTTCAGTTCAATTGCTTTCGTGTGAGCTGCAAAACTTGAATTATTTTTTTGAAGTGCCTTTTTTGCATATCCAAAAGCTTCATATACCAGCTGTTTCTTTTCTTGTTTGGAGGAAATGCTATGTTGAGATATATCCTGGGATGCCCGTGCCAGACGCCATAACAACTCTGCATCCTCACTTCTTTTGTATTTGGCTAGTAACTGATAAAGTTTTTTTTATTTCTCCACTGCCATATAGGTAGTCCGCTTGTTCAAGGATTTCCTCAGCATTGGCTTCAGCATGAACCATAGCAGATTGAGAAATCAGTTGAAAAGTTTCAAAGCCCAAATAAGACAGTGCTGAAATTATAAGGCCCCTTTTGAAAACTACAGCATTTCCAAGGATCTCGCTGCCACCTAGTCATAGGTGGGGGCCGCCACACCACGGCCCAAGCCTTGACCTGGAGCCCCCTGCAAAGGGAACTGCCTGCGCAGTTGTGCCGCCAACGCCATGGCTTGGACTGCACCAGAATGACTTATTTTTAAAAATGTAGAATCAGAGTCCTGAAGATGCACTGTAGAACTTTGGAGATTTTGCCTTCAACATTACTTTAGACTGCTCATCACCTTTACCATTCCAGTTTTTAAATCCTGTGTCAAGTGCCCCCCCCCAAAAAAAATAAATAACAAATAAAGCTATGCCAATCTCATGTTTTTTAATCCTGTTTTTAAATCCTGAGTCAAGCACCAAAAACAAAAACAGAACAAATAAAGCCATGCCAATCTCATCTCGTTTTGGGTGACAATTATCATGTCACACGCTGACAAAAAAAATGAAGGAAAAAACCCCACCAACAATCTATTTAGAAGCATTTGTAGTGGACAATGGAAGGCCCAGATTCACTGTACTCCTGCTTACTGATCCACATCTGTTGGAAGGTGGAGAGGGAGGCCAGGTTGGAGCCTCTGATCCAGACAGTATTTGTGCTCAGGTGGGGAAATGATCTTCATTTTCATTGTGCCAGGGGAGAAGGCTGTAATCTCCCTCTGCGTCCCGTCACCAATGCTTGGGTACATGGTGGTACCACCAGATAATATGGTACTGGCATACAAATCATTATGGATGTCAATATCACACTTCATGATTGAGTTGAAGGAAGTTTCATGGATTCCAGAGGACTCCATGCCTAAGAAAGATGGCGAGCCTCTGGGCACTGGAACCTCTCATTGCCAGTGGTGGTAACCTGACTATCCGGGAGCTCATAGCTCTTCTTCAGAGAAGAGCTGGACACAGCAGGGACTATCTCCTGCTCGAAGTCAAGGGCTACGTAACACAGCTTCTCCTTGATGTCATGCATGATTTCCCTTTCAGCTGTGGTGGTGAAACTGTACCCTCTGTAAGGATAATTTTAGGGTTGTGACCTAATCTAAAGTAATTTGGTAGTCAGAGAAAATTCCAAATAAAATACCCAAGTCAGTTGGGAAATTTATGGTGATTTTAATTAATATAGAGGGAAGGAATTAAGGAGAAGAGAGAGAAAGTGGGTATAGGATATCTCTCGCCTGGCCTGTGCCAGGGGAGTTCAAAGACCTCAGCCATGAGGTCTTTGAAGAAGATTAAAGGCTTTTCTAAGAGGATAGTGTTTGGAAGGTAAAGGAGAAAAGAATCAGCCTAAACTCTGAGAGAGCTCCATGAAGATGCCTCACCTGAACTAGGCTACTAAGCTTCTCCCAGTATAGTATCAAGGAAAACTCACTGCCAAACTGTAATGATTAAAATTTAGGGGATACTGAGGCAGGTAGAAATTAGTTTCTTTCTGTAAGGAGTATTATATTTTTATGAGGTTTATTAAAGATTAAGGATTAAAGAAAATACAGGATAAGAAACATGTGCCTAGGCCAGAGGGGCCTAGACAAGATAATCTCACATCATGGAAGAGCCATGTCTGCTCCAAAATGGAAGTCCAAAAGAGAGACCGAGCCTATTCACAACCAGGTTTAAATACCTTCTCCATCTCGGCCCATGTGAGAATTCAGTGAGATTAGAGGGCATTCTGGGAGCTAGCAAGGACTCCTGGGGAATGGAGTCCAGAGTTCAAATCTCAATTTTACATTCCCCCCATTTGATCCTCTGGGAAGAAGTCCTACCCCAAAGGATCATAAAAACATAATGAATATAAAGATTAAAATAATTTGAGGATAAGAGAAAAAAAGAACAAAACCAATAATTGCTGGACACATTGACAGAAAGCCAGTTAGGGGGCAGTCCCCTTTGGCATGAAAGTATACATACAAATAAATGTTCAATCAACTACACCCAAAGTTCATTTTTGTGCAGCTTGTGGTCTGGAGGCTTCTTCATGGTGGCTTCTCCAACAGTTCAGTTCTGGATTCAGAGAGGTATCATCTTTATTTACCTAAAATTCTTCTTAAAAGGAATTTAAACTTTGCAATTTAAATAATGATATTTTTTTACATTCCCCCCATTAAGAGGGTGATTAAAAAAACAGGATCACTTAGGGATGCATGGCTGAGGTATATGAATCAATTGGCAAGAGATATTAAAAAGATATCAGAAAAATCCAAATTAAAAAAGAAAAAACTCTGGATGAAAATATAGACTATCAAAATCTTATGTGAAAAAAATTCTAAGTAAAAGAAAAATAAATCTATAACATGTCCTTGAATCAGGGCCCAATCAAAATGATCTAAGCAATGATGCATTTATCCAGTCAGTAGCCAGGACTACAGAAAGGTACCACACTATGAAAGGCAGAAAAGGGGACCAGATTATATGAGCCAATATTTTGAGGACACTCGTCTGTGAGTATCTTCAGGGTGAGTGTGGACACAAGGAAAGCCTATGTCTTAACAACATGTTAAACACAGTAACCTCGAGTCTTCACACTAGAACAAGACCTTTGTATTGGCCTAGAAGTGCATCAATCCATCCTGGATTGGCTTTTCTTTGGCCCTGTGCAATGGCTCTTGTGTGTATATCTTGTCCTGGAATCAGACAGAATCATTAAGCAAAGTCCCATAATTTATTTAAATAATTAGTGGCATCATTTTTATAGTCACAAGCTTTTTAGGGCATGCATTAGCAAATGTATCTTAAACTTGTACTACTGAAAAATCAAAAGGTTAAAGAAAATCTTAATGCTGGTGACATGTGCTTCAAATATAAAAGGAGAGAAATAATAAAAAAAAAAACAAATAGTATATTGCACATGCAAGAAAAATATAATAAAAGTCTTTAAAAAATTCAAAAATGTAGCTTATAATCATTGACACACTGTGTCAGCTAAGAAAATATAGAATACAAGGCTTTCTCACCAAAAATGAGATCCATTTCCTCTTAATATCTGGCCATGATCCACTGTAGTAAATGAATTGAACAAGGTAACAATTTTTCATTTTTAAAAATACAGTAGTACAAATATGTAGATATCAATATCCCCAAAATTCTCAATAGCCCAATTAATTACAATAGCAAACAAAAACTATCATATTTCACATAAGTTTTCTTCTACCTTTCTTATTTGATTTTTAAATTCCTTTTTTAGTTTTTCCATTAATTCTTTTTGGGCATAAGAGCAACTGCTATTTTTCTTCGAGGCTCTAGATACAGTAATATTGACTTGTTATCTTTTTCAGAGTTTGAGTCTACTCTGCCACCAAAATAACTTTCCATGTTGTTTCTTTTTTTGTTTGTTTGTTTGCTCATTTTCCTGCCTTATCTGCTTTCAGTTTTTCCAAGGTGATATGATGTAAGAAGAAGTGTGTTTAATATTCGCCTGTCCAGGTCTGGAATTGGGAGGTTCTGGGTTCAAATCTGACCTCAGCTTAGTTATGTGACTTTGGGCAAGCCACTTGACCCCAATGGCTTAGCCCTTACCACTTTTCTGCCTTGGAATCAACTCTAAGATAGAAGAAAAGGGGTTTTAAAAAGGTGAGTAGTCAGTGGATTGAAAGTCATAACTAGAGATGGGAGGTCCCTGGGTTCTAATCTGACCTCAACTACTTTCTAGCTATGTGACCCTGGGCAAGTCACTTAACTCCACCCCCTTCCATTACCTAAACTTTACCACTCCTCTACCTTGAAATCAATATTT
This sequence comes from Monodelphis domestica, assembly GCF_027887165.1. Taxonomy (NCBI): domain Eukaryota; kingdom Metazoa; phylum Chordata; class Mammalia; order Didelphimorphia; family Didelphidae; genus Monodelphis; species Monodelphis domestica. Next base: position 16,803,325 of record NC_077231.1, on the reverse strand, counting down.
AATATTGATTTTAAGATAGAAGGTAAGGGTTTAAAAACTCAATATAACTAAAATTAGAATAAAAGTTGGAAATGGGGAAAATCTTTTTAGCAAATTTTTCTGATCAAGGTCTCATTTCTAAGAAACAGGGAATGGAGTCAAATTCATATGAATGAGAGCCATTTCTTGATTGACAAATGCTCAAAAGATTTGAAAGATTTTTCAGTCAAAGAAATCCAAGCCATTGATAACTCTATGAACAAATTATCTAAATCACTAATAATTAAAGAAATACAGCTTCAAACATCTCTCCTATGCCACCTCATACCCATCAGATTACCTAATTTAACAAGAAAGGAAAATGACAAATGCTGGAGGGACTGTGGGAACACAGAGTGTTGGAGAAGGTGTGGCCTGGTCTAATCATTGTGGAAAGCAATTTAGAGCTAAGCTGTAAAAGCCCTTAAACTGTGCATACCCTTTGGCCCAGTGATACTGCTAGTAGGTCAAAGGAGGAAAAAAAAACCCTTTATGTACAAATATATTTATGGAAGCGTTTTTCTGTGGAGGCAAAGAAGTAGAAGCTGAAGAGATGCCCAACATTTGGGGAATGACTGAACACCTTATGTTATGTGAATGTGACTGAACACTATTTTGCTATAAGAAATGAAGGAGATGATTTCAGAAAAACCTAGAAAGACTTGTAGGAAATAATGCAGTAAGCAAAACCAGGAGAACAATTTATGCAACAATAATAACAATTCTGTAAAGATAATAACCTTTTAAATATTATTTTAAATATTATGTAATACTAATCAACATAATTAGTAACACTAACAAATCATAATTAAAAAGAATTCTTAAAAATGAAATACTAGGGGTGCAGTCAAGATAGCAGCATAGAGGCAGCAAAAGTTCAGACTTCTGAAAACCCTTCCTTACCAATTACAAACTAAATGCTCCTAGGGTCTGACAAACCTAACAACAAGGCAGAGCCAAGGGACCCTCCTGCTGGACGAAATTTAAAAGATACACCCCCAAAAGACAGAAAATGAGAACACTCAGGTTTAAGGGGAAGGGAGAAGGACCATAACCCCACCCCCCATCCCCTAACACACACACCTAGAGTGCTAAGCCTCCAGAGGCAGCTGGAACCTCTGGGCAGGCAAAAGCACTAGTCTGGAGAGAGTACCTTTTGGGCAAAAGTGTGCCAGGCTCAGAGTGTCAAACACAGGTGGTGGGGAAGGAGTTAGAGAAGGAGAGCAAAGTGGGCAGCCTACTTACAGCAGAAGAGACCATTCTAGGAGGTTTTGGCCTCAGGGCACATACAGCCCAACCCAGCTAGACTTAATCCCATCAACAGTCTTCAGAAGGCAGGAAAGCTCAAGTTCCAACACCCTTCCCCCACAGACTGCTAGACTTTAATCCAATCAAAACCTCCAGGAGGCAGGGAAGCAAAATATCCAATACCCCTCCCCCACAGACTGCCCTGAGAGACTTGCTGACAAAACTCCAAGAGGGAAGACTGACAGAAAATCCCAACCCCCCCCCCCAAAAAAATGAGAGGAGCAAGAGCACAGACAACTGCAGGGAGTAAAGAAGGAGGAGTAAATATGAGCAAACAACAGAAAAAGAAAAAAGAAATGACAATTGACAGCTTCTACAGGCAATGAACAAAGAGCAAAAGGAACAGAGGAGGATCAAGGAAAGTCAACACAGAAAAAACACAGGAACTCCAGCAAATTGGACACAGTCTTACAATTCAAAACACAATTAAGAGAGGCTGAAGACAACTGGGAAAAGCACTTAAAAACTAAGATCAGTCATCTGGAAACCAAAAATAGTGTCTTGAAAGCCAAAATCAACCAGCTTGAAAATGAGGCAAAGGAGATGAAACATGAGGCAAAGGAGATGAAAGATGAGGTAAAGAGGATGAAAGATGAGGCAAAGGAAATGAGAGATGAGGTAAAGAGAATGAAAGATGACCTCCAAAGAAAATCAGAACAGAAGGAGAAGGATGACCAAAAAGCCAGGAATGAAATCCAGTCTTTAAGAACCAGAATACAACAACTAGAATTAAGGGACCTCACGAGGCAGCAGGACACTAAAAAACAAAATGAAAGAATGAAAAAATTGAGGAAAATATGAAGCATCTCATTCACAAAACAGAAGATTTAGAAAATCACTTGAGGAGAGACAACTTAAGAATCATTCTACCAGAAGACTATGACAAAAGAAAAAGCCTGGACATCATACTACAGGAAATTATTAAAGAAAACTGCCCCAATATTCTAGAACAAGAGGGAAAACTGGAGATTGAAAGAATCCACAGATCAACTCCTGTATTTAATCCCCAACTGACAACACCCAAGAATGTTATAACCAAATTCAAGAACTATCAGACCAAAGAAAAGATATTACAAGCTGCCAAGAAGAAGTCATTCAGGTACCATGGAACCACAGTGAGGATAACACAGGATCTGACTGCATCAACACTGAAGGACTGAAAGGCATGGAATATGATAGTCTGGAAAACAAGGGAACTAGGTCTACAACCATGAATCAACTACCCAGCAAAACTGACTATATTCTTACAGAGGAAAGTATGGTCATTCAACAAAATAGAAGAATTCCAAGCACTTGTAAAGAAAAGACCATACCTGAACAGAAAATTTGATGCCCAAACACAGAACTCGTGAGAATCATCAAAAGGCAATTTAAAAACAGGGAAAAAAGAAAAACAAAACAAAACAAAACAAAAAACCAAACTTTTTTTTTAAAGAGACCCAATAAGTTAAAATATGTATCCAAATAAGAAAAGTGGTCATTGGTAACTCTTAAAAATTGTGATTATCACCTGGGCAAGAAGAATTACATGTAGAGGGATGTGAATTTTAAAACTACTCCACCTTACTCAGACTATACTTTAGAAGATCTGATTTAGCTATTTCATGATTAGTAACAATGGAGATACTTGGTTTAACAGAATCAGGTCTTGGGAACTCTACATTTCTCCATCCTAATTAGTTTAACAAGGTCAAGAATGCGTGCACCATACTCAAAGGTTAAGTATCTGAGGAAATGGCCTTCAACAGACATGTGCAGAAACAGCAGACAGACCCCTGGGCTGTCCTAAGTCAAGCTAAGCTATCATTGGTACAGATGAGATGTAGGAAAGTGACGTAAAACTGTCTATATAAGGCACATCACTTCCTCTCTCTCCCTCTGTTCTTGGAGAGGCATCTCTGGCTGGCAGTGTACAAAGCGTTCTGACAACTTGGCTTGGTGGCAGCTATTTGTCTGGGTTTTGGCGGTAAGTTTCCCTTGAGCTAATTCAGGTTCAGGCATCTTGGCTGAGCCCTCTTGGAGTTCAGGCTGATTCCTTCCTCTTTCACACTCCAAACCATTACTTTCTAGATACCCTAATCTTCCCGCCCGGTACAAGCCAGGCAGGAGAAAATCCTACACTGTTTTCCTTCTCTTTTCTTCTTAAATTTCTTTCTACTATATTAATTAAATCACCATAAAATTTCAGACTGACCTGGGTATTTTTATTTTATTATTTGGGATATCCGTGGTGACCAATAATTAATATAATTTAGGTCACAACACTAAAATTATACTTTACAGGGAATAATGACAAACTGTATACGATGAAATGACAAGATATAGATATGTATATAGATATATGTATGCATAAATACATATACATATGTGTATAAATATATATATATATATACACACACACACACATATATATATATATATACAAATAGAGCTAAAAAAAGAGGTTAATACTAAAAGAAACAAAACGGGGTAAGTTTATATGTCACAAAGAAGCTCATGATGGGAGGGGGGGAGAACATCAATACACTGGAAGGGTAAAGAGGTTGGAGATAGGAAGTACTCAACTCTTACGTGCATTGAAATTGACTCAAAGAAGGAAGAACAATCTAATCCATTGGGGCAGAGGATAGATTTGCGCCCTATAGGGAAGTAGAAGGGTAACAAATGTACTGGTGGAGAGGGAAGCAATACAAAGGAGGGAGGGGGGGGAAATTTTAGAAAGACTACAGGGAAAATAATGGGGGAATAAGAAGGGAGGGGGGTAGAAATGGAAGCAAAATAAGAGTGGGAACTAGGGGGACTGATTAAAAACAAACATTGTAGAGGTGTAGAAGGAAATAGTAGAAGAAGAAAAGGCAGGAACAGGAATAGAAATCAAAATGCTGGGAAATACACAGCTAGTAATCATAACTCTGAATGTGAATGGAATGAACTCATCCATAAAACACAAGCGAATGACAGAGTGCATTAGAATCCCAAACCCAACCATATGCTGTCTACAAGAAATACACATGAGGAAGGTAGAAACGCATAGGGTGAAAGTAAGAGGATGGAGCCAAATCTATTGGGCATCAACTGATAAAAAGAAGGCAGGAGTCACAATCATGATATCCAACAAAGCCAAAGTAAAAATAAACTTAGTTAAAAGAGATAGGGAAGGTAATTATATCCTGATAAAAGGCAGTATAGACAATGAGGAAATATCAGTACTCAACATGTATGCACCAAATGGCATAGCACCCAAATTTCTAAAGGAGAAACTAGTGAAGCTCAAGGATGAAATAGATAGAAAAACTATACTAGTGGGAGATCTGAACCTTCCTCTATCTGAACTAGAAAAATCAAACCAAAAAATAAATAAGAAAGAAGTAAGAGAACTGAATGAAATCTTAGAAAATTTAGAGTTAGTTGATATGTGGAGAAAAATAAATAGGGACACAAAGGAGTACAACTTCTTTTCAGCAGCACATGGTACATTCACAAAAACTGACCATGTATTAGGATATAAAATCATTGCAAACAAGTGCAAAAGAGCAGAAATAATAAATGCAACCTTCTCAGATCACAATGCAATGAAAATAATAATTAGTAAGGGTACATGAAAAGATAAATAAAAATTAATTGGAAATTAAACAATATGATTCTTGAAAACCTGTTAGTTAAAGAACAAATCATAGAAACTATTAATAATTTTATTGAAGAAAATGACAAATATGAGACATCTTTTCAAAACCTATGGGATACAGCTAAAGCAGTACTTGGGGGGAAATTTATATCCTTGAGTTCATATATTAACAAACTAGAGAGGGCAGGGTTCAATGAATTGGGCATGCAAATTAAAAAACTAGAAAGTGAACAAATTAAAAATCCTCAGATGAAGACTAAATTAGAGATCCTAAAACTCACAGGAGAAATTAATAAAATTGAATGTAAAAGAACTATTGATTTAATAAATAAGACTAGAAGCTGGTACTTTGAAAAAACAAATAAAATAGACAAAGTACTGGTCAATCTAATTAAGAAAAAGGAAAGAAGAAAACCAAATTAATAGTATCCAAGATGAAAAGTGAGACCCCACCTCTAACGAAGAGGAAATTAAGGCAATCATTAAAAACTACTATGCCCAATTATATGGCAACAAACATGGCAATCTAGGTGATATGGATGAATATTTACAAAAACATAAATTGCCTAGACTAACAGAGGAAGAAATAGATCACCTAAACAATCCCATATCAGAAAAAGAAATTGAACAAGCCATCAAAGAACTCCCTAAGAAAAAATACCCAGGTCCAGATGGATTCACAAATGAATTCTATCAAACATTCAAAGAACAACTAATCCCAATATTATACAAACTATTTGACAGAATAAGCAAAGGAGTTCTACCAAATTCCTTTTTTGACACAAATATGGTACTGATTCCAAAGACAAGCAGGTCAAAAACAGAGAAAGAAAACTACAGATCAATCTCCTTAATGAATATAGATGCAAATATCTTAAATAGGATACTAGCAAAAAGACTCCAGCAAGTCATCACAAGGGTTATTCACTATGACCACGTAAGATTCATACAGGAATGTAAGAATGGTTCAATATTAGGAAAACCATCCACATAATTGACCATATTAACCAGCAAACCAACAAAAACCACATGATTATCTCAACAGATGCAAAAAAAAAGCCTTTGATAAAATACAACACCATTTCCTATTGAAAACACTAGAAAATATAGAAATAGGAGGGCCTTTCCTAAAAATAATAAACAGTATATTTTTAAAACCATCAGTAAGCATCATCTGCAATGGGCATAATCTAGAAGCCTTTCCAATAAGATCAGGAGTGAAACAAGGATGCCCATTATCACCTCTATTATTTAACATTTTACTAGAAACCCTAGCTGTAGTCATTAGAGAAGAAAAAGAAATTTAAGGTATCAAAATAGGCAATGAGGAGACCAAGCTATCACTCTTTGCAGATGATATGATGGTCTACTTAGAGTCCTAGAGAATCAATCAAAAAGCTAATTGAAATAGTCAACAACTTTATCAAGTTTCAGGATATGAAATAAACCCACATAAGTCATCAGCATTTCTGTATATCTCCAACATATCTCAGCAGCAAGAATTAGAAAGAGAAATTCCATTTAAAATCACCCTAGAAAATACTTAGGAATCTATTTGCTGAGACAAACACAGGAACTATATGAACACAACTACAAAACGCTATCCACACAATTAAAACCAGATCTAAAGAATTGGAAAAACATTGACTGCTCATGGGTAGGATGAGCTAACATAATAAAAATGACAATCCTCCCCAAATTAATTTACTTATTCAATGCCATACCCTTTGAACTACCAAAAAACTTTTTTACTGAATTAGAATAAAACATAACAAAGTTAATTTGGAAGAGCAAAAGATTAAGGATATCCAGGGAAATCATGAAAAAAAATGTGAAGGAAGGAGGACGTACAGTTCCAGATCTCAAATTATACTATAAAGCAGTGGTCATCAAAACAATTTGGTACTGGCTAAGAGACAGAAAGGAGGATCAGTGGAATAGACTTGGCGTAAATGACCTCAGCAAGACAGTCTATGATAAGTCCAAAAATCCCTGCTTTGGGGACCAAAACCCACTATTTGATAAAAACTGCTGGGAAAATTGGAAGACAGTATGGAGAGATTAGATTTGGATCAACATCTCACACCAAGATAAACTCAGAATGGGTGAATGACCTGAATATAAAGAAGGAAACTATAAGTAAATTAGGTGAACACAGAATAGTATACTTGTCAGATCTTTGGGAAAGGAAAGACTTTAAAACCAAGCAAGAGCTAGAAAAAAATCACAAAATGTAAAATCAATAATTTTGATTACATCAAATTAAAAAGTTTTTGTACAAACAAAACTAATGCATCCAAAATTAGAAGGGAAGAAGCAAATTGGGAAACAATCTTCATTACAAAAACTTCTGACAAAGGTATAATTACTCAAATTTATAAAGAACTAAACCAATTGTACAAAAAAATCAAGCCATTCTCCAATTGATAAATGGGCAAGGGACATGAATAGGCAATTTTCAGTTAAAGAAATCAAAACTATTAATAAGCACACGAAAAAGTGCTCTAAATCTCTCATAAGCAGAGAAATGCAAATCAAAATAGCTCTGAGGTATCACCTCACACCTAGCACATTGTCTAACATGACAGCAAAGGAAAGTAATGAATGCTGGAGGAGATGTGGCAAAGTAGGGACATTAATGCATTGCTGGTGGAGTTGTGAATTGATCCAACCGTTCTAAAGAGCAATTTGGAACTATGCCCAAAGGGTACTAAAAGACTGTCTGCCCTTTGATCCAGCCATAGCACTGCTGGGTTTGTATCCCAAAGAGACAATAAAGAAAAAGATATGTACAAAAATATTCATAGCTGCGCTCTTTGTGGTGGCAAATAATTGGAAAATGAGGGGATGCCCTCCATTTGGGGAATGGCTGAACAAATTGTGGCATATGTTGGTGATGGAATAATATTGTTCTCAAAGGAATAATAAAGTGGAGGAATTCCATGGGAACTGGAACAACCTTTAGGAAGTGATGCAGAGTGAGAGGAGCAGAACCAGGAGGACATTGTACACAGAGACTGATATCCTGTGGTATAATCGAATGTAATGGACTTCTCCATTAGTGGCAATGCAGATCTTGAACAAATTGGAGGAATATAGGAGAAAAACCACTATCCACATTCAGAGGAAAAACTGTGGGAGTAGAAACACTGAAGAAAAACAACTGCTTGAATACATAAGTCTAGGGGATACAGTTGGGGATGTAGACTCTAAATCAGTGGTTCTCAACTTTTCTAATGCCGTGACCCTGCAATACAGTTCCTCATGTTGCAGTGACCCCAAAGCAAAAAATTATTTTGGAGGCTACTTCAAAACTGTAATTTTGATACAGTTATGATTCGGAATGTAAATACCTGATATGCGTTATGTATTCTCATTGCTAAAAATTGAGAGGTTGAGAACCGCTGCTCTAAATGAACATCCTAGTGCAAACATCAACAGCATTGAAATTGGTTCTGATGAAGGACACATGTAATACCCAATGAAATTGCGCATTGGCTGTGGGAAGGGTGAGTGGAGGGGAGGGAGGGAAATATTGTGATTGTTGTAACCAAGGAATAATGTTCTAAATTAACTAAATAAATTAATTTTTAAAACACAATTAAGAGAGGCTGAAGACAATTGTGAAAAGAACTTAAAAACTAAGATAATTCATCTGGAAACAGAGGCACTTGAACTAAAATGAGAAAATAGTGTCTTGAAAGCCAAAATCAACCAGCAAATGTGGCACAGGAGATGAAAGATGAGGTAAAGAGGATGAAAGATGACCTCCCAAAAAATGAAATACTATTCACCTTTAGATTAAAAGATGGTGGACTCATAATACAGATTGAAGTATTTTTTCTTTTGTTTGCCTTCTCTCCTCTCCTCTCCTCTCCTCTCCTCTCCTCTCCTCTCCTCTCCTCTCCTCTCCTCTCCTCTCCTCTCCTCTCCTCTCCTCTCCTCTTCTCTTTTTTGGGGGTGGATGGACATTGTCACTCTTAACCAGGAATAACTTGATTTCTTCATCTAGACATTGATATCCTAAGATCATGATTTTCCATTATCATCAAAGAATCAAGGAGGGATTGAGAGAATGTTGGCCCATCTCCTTATTCAGCAATTAGAAATGTCTTTGGATTAGGGGTAAGGTTGAATAATGAACTTCCAAAATTGCATTTAATGTATTTAATGAATCAAGATGCTATATATCTGTTCTTTTTGATCACAAAGAGAGAAATAACTGACCAGTTAATTTATTTGTTATTTCTAGCTGATTAAGCTAAGTGATAAATTAAATTGATTCTTACCCCAACCCAGGTTCTTGGAATTTTTAATCATTACATCATTCCAATTACATTTGCAATCCTGATACAACTGACTTAGGGAGAGCATTGGACTTAAAATTGACATATATGTTCATATTGTTGTATTTTTGTGGAAGTTACTGTGTTTCAGGGTCTCAGTTTCTTCATTAGGAAAAATGAGGAGACTGGATAAGATAAACTTTAAGGTCTTTTTCAGTTGTAAAATTCTATCCAAATTCTATGATTTGTATATAGTAGATAGATAGATAGATAGATAGATAGATAGATAGATAGATAGATAGATAGATAGATAGTAGTATATAGGATCTCTGCATTTGGAGTTGGAAGGGACCAGAGAAAACATACTTTAACCCAATCTTTTTTCAGGAAACTTAGGACCAGAGCTCATAAGAGCTAGGTCTACATGCAGAAAGTAGAAGAGGTAGTATTTGAACTCAGATCTTCTGACTCCAGATCTTTTTTGTGACACCATACATGCTCTTGCTACAATACTTTCCTTCTTTCCTTAGACTATCGTAACTGAATTAATGTAAAAAGATCTTGGTTTTTCTGAGGATTAAATAAGCTAATATTTTCAAAATAGCACAGTGTATATGCTTAATAAATGCTTGTTCTGTTTCCCTCCCCTTCTCTTTTGAAAGAAAATCCTTTCTTAAAAATTCCAAGAGAGAAAGGTAAGCATGAGGGAAACACGATTAAGTGTCTTGCCCAGAGATAGGAAGTGTCTGAGGCTAGACATGAACTCAGGTCTTCTTGATTCCAGGCTTGGCACTACTTGGCACTGTCCTACTACCTGCCAAACCATACCACCTTCCCTTTCCAAAGTGTCTGAATCAAGCTAAAATCATTGGGTTTTGACTACCCACGAAATCAAAAGTCTCTTTCTACAATGTGATTTTAGCCTCACCTCCAACTCAAGAAAATTTATTCTTAAAGTATATCCATAAGTACACACATATTTCCTCCCTGATTTTGAGCTAGGAAGTTTGAACTACAATTATACTTGTAGGTGGGAATTGTTGTCTAGCTCTCTGGGCTCCCTGCAAAGCAGATATGTTGCTGACTTCAGGGGAGACTGCCTGTCATGGCATTCTTAAATAAATATTGCACTCCTTACTAACCAAGATTTACAAAAGCATGAAAGGTGTAGTAAATGACTGGTTGCACTTTAATCCCAATGCAGCCCACAGTTGTCCAATTTATTGTTCTCTCTAAAGGCATTCAGGGCCAAGTGTATGCAAAAGTTGGAACAATATTGCAGATAAAATTTGGCAGAGAGCCTTGTTCAGCTTTTCAAACCAGTGCTGCTTTCCATCACAGACTTGCTGGTTCACTCCTTTCTTTCTTTTTTTTTCTTCCAGCTCAGTTTAATTTCCTATTTCTCCATGAAGTAATGTTGCTCTAGCCTTAATTCTATAACACCAAGAAAAATCATGGTGGTTAATACATTCTGAGCAAAGATCTCAGGATAAAGAGAAGGTAAATTATTGTAAGGGAGTTAGATGGTACAGTGGGCAGATTGCTGGGCTTACGTCTGGTCTCAGATACATTCTAGTTGTGAGACCCTGGCCAAGTCACTTCACCTGTTTGACTCAATTTCCTCATCTATAAAATCTGGTTCATTCCTTTCTTTAATGACTAGGGAAAGCAGGGAATCAAACAACCATCCCTGAGATCTTTGGAGCATATTTTGGTACCTGTAATTTGCATGATTATGTGGAGTTTTACTTATGCTAATTCCTGGACCATACTCTTTTATTTAGTCATCCTTTCCCTTTGAAACAATTTGGGGTCTTGAGTTTGGAAAGTATGTTCTCTGGGATCTCAAAGGTTAGGAACAAATTCAGAGAAAGTTTTTTTGGTTTTGGGAAAAGTCACACTTCAAAGTTAAAAAATGAACTCCAGCAAAGCCTTAGAATTCTCTTACTATAGTACTGCAGATAAAAAACTTTCAGCGTTCAGCAATAAACATCTCATTTTATAACACAACTCACTGTGAGAGAAAGCACTAACAGCACTGGGGACTGATTTCTGTGCCCCATGACACTGCATCTCTCCTCAGATCCAGGCTCAATTATGTCAACGTCTTGTTTTTTTTTAAGGAGACCTGGGATATGAATAGTGTTGGGTCTGGAGTCAGGGAAATATACATTGAAATGCATACTAAGATTTTTCCTAGTTGTATGACCCTGATGAAGTCTTCTTGGTTTTATATAAGGGAGTTTTTCCCTAGGGAAAAACTTCTGTCTGTCCCAATTTCTTCAACTGTAAAATGAGGATAATAATAGCATGTACCTTACAAGGTTGTTTTAAAGATCAAATGAGATAATATTTGTCTACTGCTTAGCACAAATACCTGGAACATGGTAGGAGAATAATCAATACTTATTCCCTTCTCCCTATTTCAGCAGACTATGCCACTATCTCTGACTCTTATGCTTTTTCTGTTATGGTTGACTTCTTTGGCCCTCAGGCTGATACTTTGGTCCTTTACATCTTTCCTTCCTTCCTTCCTTCCTTCCTTCCTTCCTTCCTTCCTTCCTTCCTTCCTTCCTTCCTTCCTTCCTTCCTTCCTTCCTTCCTTCCTTCCTTCCTTCCTTCCTTCCTTCCTTCCTTCCTTCCTTCCTTCCTTTCTTTCTTTCTTTCTTTCTTTCTTTCTTTCTTTCTTTCTTTCTTTCTTTCTTTCTTTCTTTCTTTCTTTCTTTCTTTCTTTCTTTCTTTCTTTCTTTCTTTCTTCCTTCCTTCCTTCCTTCCTTCCTTCCTTCCTTCCTTCCTTCCTTCCTTCCTTCCTTCCTTCCTTCCTTCCTTCCTTCCTTCCTTTCTTTCTTTCTTTCTTTCTTTCTTTCTTTCTTTCTTTCTTTCTTTCTTTCTTTCTTTCTTTCTTTCTTTCTTTCTTTCTTTTCTTTTTTTTTGTACCACCAAGACCTTTTTTTCCTGGCAAAACTGTCTTCTTTTTATTTTCCTTCCTATTTTGGTCTAGTATTCCATGGGGTAAATGGGATATAATACATTATTATGTACTCCTTTGTATAAAACCAAGTGAGAAGTTCCTATCTCTGGAATGAAGGTAGATTCTATGTTCTGAAAATAATTTGATCTAGGCCATAGAAGGGAGTGAAGGAAACAGGTTGAAGAAGGAGAAATGTGTCATTTTAATATATTTTCACTTCCATTTATAATGCAAAATAGTGATAATATGTATGGAAATAGTTCCAAGACTTCTTGTGTCTCTACATTACTCTAGTCTGGGTTACCAGTCTACTAATAAAAGCTTTACTTGTACATTCACTTACTAGACTTAAATGGACTCAGAAGTATGAAGAAAACAGAATAAGGCACTAAAGACAAACACTTCCTTTGTAATTTGGTGGAGGGCATATCCTGCCTCCAGCACAATAAAGAAGTAACATTTCTCACTTCCTTCATGAAAGAAGAGTTCCAGTGTATAATCAAGGGATTAGGAAGAGGGATATTTGGAAAGTATTGGCCTATCTATAGTGGTAGTCTCTTGGTGATCGAGAATGACTATTGTCTTTGTGCAGTTTCATCTACGGTGTACCCTCATGTGGCTTTGAAGTCCAAAGGCAGAGGCTCAAAGTTTGTGGCACATGGGGCATGGGACTCCAGTTGTTACGGGAGGTGCGGTTGTGGCCTGGTGTCGGCGTTCACGCGCAACAGCAAGACGTTGACATTGCTCATCTTCAAAGGTGGTGGCGGCATGGTGAATGTGGGTTCGCCAGCTGCTTCTGTCAGAGGCAGCGAATTCTAGTTGCTTTGGTGTAATGCCAGCCCACTTCAAGTTGGACTTTAGCTGATCCTTGAATCTTTTCTTTGGTCGGCCTTGTTTCCTGAGTCCAGCTGACAGTTCACCATAGAATAGCTGTCTTGGTATTCGCTGTGGGTCCATGCGGATGATGTGTCCAGACCATCGTAGCTGGGTTTGGAGGACCATGACTTTGATGCTGGTGGAGTTGGCTCTGTTGAGGACTTCCTGGTTGGTGATTCAGTCCTGCCATTGGATCCTCATGATTGACTGGAGGGAGCATTGGTGGAATTGTTCCAACTGTTTCATGTGCTTCCAGTACAGTGTCCATGTCTCACAACCGTACAGGAGCGAGCTGAGGACCACTGCGTTGTACACTTTGATCTTCGTCGCAGTGCTTACACCTCTGTGTTGGAGGACTTTGCAGCGCAGCCGCCCGAGTGCCTGGCTAGCCTTTTGGATCCTGGCATTAATCTCGTGGTCTAGGGACCCGTTGTTGGCGATGGTGCTGCCCAGGTACTTGAAAGTGTTGACGTTAGAAAGCTGCGTGCTGTCGATTGTAATGCACGGCTGGTTAGTTGGCCTCCCTGGTGTGGGTTGGAACAGCACCTCTGTTTTGCTGAGGCTGATAGTCAGGCCAAACAGTTTTGTTGAGGTGGAGAATCTTTCCACAATGGTTTGAAGATGATTTTCTTGGTGGGCCATGAGAGCACAGTCATCTGTGAAGAGAGCTTCCAGGATGAGTTTCTCTGTTGTCTTTGTTTTTGCAGGCAGGCGGCGAAGGTTGAATAGTGAGCCATCCAGTCGGTATTTGATGTAGATGCCCAGGTCTAGATCCATCACAGCATGTCGTAATACTTGGGTGAAAAATAGGTTGAATAGCACCAGAGCAAGGACACAGCCTTGTTTCACGCCATTGGAGATGTTGAAGCGATCGGAAGTCTCTCCACCAGATAGGACTTCCCCTGTCATGTTGACATGAAAGAGCTGGATCAGTTTGATGAATTTTACTGGGCAACCGAGCTTGCTGAGGATCACCCACAATGCATCCCTATTCACTGTGTCAAACGCCTTTGTCAGGTCTATGAAGACAATGTAGAGACTCAGGTTCTGCTCAAGGCATTTTTCCTGCATTTGTGTCACTGTGAAGACCATGTTGATGGTGCTGCGATCTGGTCGGAAGCCATATTGTGATTCAGGCAGGTTCTGCTCTGAAACAGATGACAGGAGTCTGTTGAGTATAACATGGGTGAGGATCTTTCCGGCAGTGGAGAGTAGTGAGATGCCTCTGTAGTTGTCACAGGCTGCTTGTGAGCCTTTGTTCTTGTATAGGGCCTTTGTTCTCATAATACCAACCACCAATGCATATTTGTGGCCTATCTATAGATATTAACAAATATGCATTGGTGGTTGGTACTATGAGAATTTAATGCCTGATCCTGGATTTAAGTATTTTATTTTTGCTTAAAATAGATCCTTTGAATATAAAATAATAGTCAATATATGTGATCAGATAAATTATAAATATTTTTCTATTTTCTTTTGGTTAAAATAACCATTGCTCATAAAGATAAATTCTCAGTCTCTTAGACTAAACATCTGCTTCCCCAAGGTGATAGAATATTTTCCTTCTAATATAAAAAAGAAGCAAGATATATTGGAAGGACACCATATGGCATTAAAATGGTCTGTAAAAGTGTAAGAATTAATGTCCAACACTCCATGTATTAATTTTATGAAGTTTATTAATAATCATTTGAAGTAGAAGGAATAAAAAGGAAATGGAAATATAAAAACCTAATTATCTAACAAAAGTAAACTCACTTGAGTAAGTTCTCCTGGCTCTCAAAAAGCTGAGTCCATAGCTGCCTGCAATCACAAGAAAAGAGAGTGAGAGGCAGGGCTACACAAAATTTATGTCCTGCCTAGCATATAACCTGAGGAGAGTGGGGTGCTGGGAGTTGTAGTTCTGAGGTTCAGATTCTAATTACTGAAAGAGAATTCTTTGTTCTCTTTCCTGAGTTTACACTTGTAAAAGGGAATTCTTTGTTCCCCGTGTCTATTTTGAGTTAACACTAACTTAAGTACCCCTACTTAGCCTCCTAGACGATTTGGAAACTGTGATTGACCCCTATGAAGAGGGGCAAGAACAAAAAGTCACTATAAAAGCCATGAATCCTTTGGCTTGAATCTGTAGTTTCCTGACTGGAGAGAGTCTTGGAGGGAGCTTCACTTAAGAGTGTGGCTTGAATCATAGGCTTGGAGCTTGGCTTCAACTTGGACTCTGACTCCTGACTACTTTGAGGGATGAGTGAAAAGTTGACTCCTTTCCTAGTTTCTGAAGAGACTAGCTTCCATCTTGAAGGAGGCCTCATGATTACTCACTACTGGCCTTCCTGGTTGAGAGCTAATTAATCTCTGCTTGGATTAAAATAGGATAGACCACCTCTCAAACCCCCTCACATTTCTCTTCTTTATTGTTTCTTATCTATTTGTAAATAAATTTCTGACTTGAAGTATAATAAATATTGGCTACCATATAATTTAATAAAATTATTGTCCAACCATTAAATTTAACCCTTACATTACATAATTCTCCCTGTGATTCCCATGGAAAATGAGCATGTAGAAATATCACAGATTCACATGCCTAGTTTCCCCATGGAATCAGTATATATAACCAACATACATCTCTGAAGATCTTCAACTAGAGGTACATACAATATTGAACTTTTTAAGGGGAAATTACAACAATTTGGGGACAAGAGGGAAATAAAAGAAAGAGAATAAAACTATTGACTATTAGGCTATTGACAAAAAAGCCAATTAGGGGGCAGACCCCTTTGGCATAAGATTATATATTAAAAATAAATGCATTCAACCTCCCACAGTTCAATTTCACTACATCCCAAAGTTCATTCTTTATCCTTTGGTACAGTGTGAGGTTTTTGTAGGCATTTCCATGGCAGCTTCTCCAAATAGTTCACTTTCTGGATTCAGGGAGGTAGCAAGTTTCTTATCCTAAAATTAATCTCAAACAAGAAAATTTTTATAAACCTAGAATTATATGACAATAATACAATCCCCCTGAGGAGGGTATTGACAAACAAATGGATTCCCCAGGGATACATGGCTGAGTTATGAGGTATGTGAATTAATTATTAGAAGGAAGTAAAAAAAAATAGAAGAAAAGAGAAAAATCAAAATTAAATAGTATATAAAATTCTGAGTAAGCAAGAATAAACCCATAACAGGTCCTAGAATCAAGGCTCAATAAAGTGATTTATGTCACACAATCCTGTAGGACCATTGCAGCAATATGCACTGACCCAATCAGCAGCCAGAACTATAGAAAATTGCTACATTGTGAAGAAGAAAGAAAAAGGACTAAATTTTTTTTGCAGCAAATGGGAAATATCATTCCCTGGTTTGATTGTACCTTTGCTTTCAAGGATAGGGGAGCCAAAATGGCAGCTAAACTGAGGGACTTTGTCTGAATTTGGCACAGGGAATTCTTTGTCTGATATTGTCAAATAGACACTTTCTTGAATTCTAAAACAAGTTCTTTGTCTTGGCACAGCTTCTGATCAATCCTGTAAAAATTAAATTTATATCTCTAATAAAAAATATTATATTTTATGAGGTTTATTAAGGATCATTCGAAATCAAGGAATAAAGAGGATACAAAATAAAAACCATGTGCCCATGGCTGGTTAGTCATTTTCATATTTTCCCTACCTTACCACCATCACTGCTGATGCTACATCATGCAAGAAGAGAGAGAATTGGAGGCTTTACTGCTAGTTAAATAACAATAATGTGATCTCGCCAATGTGGAGACACAGGAGAGATTATAGAGAATTTTGGGAACTATTAGGACTTCTGGGGAATGAAATCCAAGGGTTCAAAATCTCCATTCATACAATCCCACCTGGATTGATTGGTCTTCTTGACCTTGTGCTTCTTGGCACTGTATAATGGCTCTTTTGTGATCCCTTCTCCTAGAATCAGACACAATCATTAATCAAAATCCCATAATATCTAAGAATCAGTGCCAGTTTCCATAGTCTAAAGCTTTTGGGTATGCATTAATATTAGGGCTAATGGACTAAACCCATTAGTGCAAAATTGAAAAAAAAACTATTAATACTGGTAATGTACTATAAATACAAAAAATGAGAGAAAAAAGAAAACTCAGATACTCTATTGCACATACAAGGAAAAACAATAATGAAATTAAATATATGTGTGTGTGTGTGTGTGTGTGTGTGTGTGTTTTACCCAAGGAGAGGCAAAATACAAAGGTTTCTCACCCAAAAATTTTATCCATTTCCTTTATAACTTGGCCATGATCCATGGTGTGAGTGCAAATGATTTTCAACAAGTAACACCTTTATAAAACAGTCGTATAACAGGTTAAGTACATTCAAAGAAGTGCCAAAATCACAAGAGCCTATTTAATGACAATAGCAAACAAACCTAGTATCATTAGGATTCACATGAGTGAAGCCACTTGCTGTGTGACATTTAACAAAAAAACCCTTTGAAGCTCATGGATACTTGTTACAAGTTCTCCAGATCTAGCCAATCTTTCAACCTTGGCTCAGCTATTTTTAACAAAGTTGATTACTGCCATCATTCCAAAATATGGCAGAGGAGCCTAGAAAAAACACAAAGCTCTGTACTGCTGATGAAAACCTTTTGGGCCTAAAATGTCACCAAGAATCTAGATCATTCTGTTGGAAGGGTAGAGTAAACTGAATAGTTAGAAATATAAAAATCATCCAGAAGTCACTAGGTTTCATGGGAAATGCTCCCTCTTGAGAACAATCCAGAGGTATCACACACCCTAGGAATGAACACCTTCCCACCTCCTGGATGAAACTGTAATAGTAATAAAATCCATGTCTTGATATGTATCATCCATTAAATTTTTATAAATGTGGAGGTAAGGAATACAATAGTGCTATTGCAGTTTACTTCAACTACTAAATGCACCCTTATCTTTTTTTACAAACAACTCAAAGGCAGGCAAATGATCAGTGAGAGGTAGTCATGCTCTGAGATAGCCTGAAAAATCACTTCTGAAGACCCATTAAAATCAGTTGAGTTTTTAGCTCATTAAATTCTCCAAAGGTTGTATACAGGTTGCGACCAGTTTAATGGAGTCCATCCATCATCATCTATGTGACAATTAAAAAAGGCAAAAAGGAAGAAAAGACCATTGAGGCAACATGTGACCTCAATGGATCTTGTGACAAACCCAGCATCCATAAGGACCTACGGTTTCACCATGGAAAATGGTTTGTGCAAGCTATTTATGGACTTTTACAATGATATTTTCTCCAGTCCAGTCATAGAGGGAGGTACAAATAAAGACAATGTAATAGCAAATATAGTTAGGGGCCAAAACACAGTAACAGAAAGTGACATAGTGTAACAGAATATATTACATTAGATCAATATGTGAACTTAACAAACAAAATTAAATCTTAAAGCAAACAATCAGAAAATACAATATATGTGACAGGATATGGGCACTGAATTCAAGAGTCCTTTTCTCCAATTCCAATAGCTGCATTACAAAGACATCATCACTATTTGGGGAGGAACAAACTAAAACAGTTAGCAATGGAGTCTGTAAAGCTAAAAATTCACCTCCAAACTCTTTAAGGTTCTTTCCCATCCCCAGCAACATCATCCATCTAGATTCCTTTGGTTACACCTCTGGAGTTCCCCACTGGGTATAGTGTGGACTATATTGGGTGTCTTGCAGAGACTGGGCAGGCCAAAATTGCAAGGGGGTGTAGGGCAATGAATCTCTCTCTTGATTCTCAGGATTCCACAAACTTCTAATAAAACAAAATGAGCTGAAATTATTAACTTCCTCCAACTCTCAGGGATTCTGTGTTGCGAGATGGTAGTTTATTGGGGGATCAGGGTTGCTTTACCCAGGTGAAAAGAGTCAGGAGGGTTAGAGGCTAATTGTTGCTAAAATACACACACAGGTCACAGCTAGCAATGACTATCCAGCTGCTTTCAGTTTAAGAGGAGAAAATGGGATTTAGATCTCACCCTTCTGCTTCCAAATGACTGGGGGTGGGGGGAAATCAGCTGTTAGCAATGTAATGGAAAGAGGGATTTATACTTTACCAGTTGCCTAGAGAAAGGCTCACAAGGACTCCCAACTTGTGTGTTCAAGAGATGTGGTGGCAGGCTCACAGCAGCAGCAGCAACAGTAGTAGCAGTAACAGCTTGAGTTCCCTAGAGTGTGTGGGGGGGGAGACAGAGGCAGGAGAGAAACACTTTTTTTAAAATACTAATCTACTCACTTAGTAAGGGTCCTATAATCTCTTCATGGTCACCAAAATATAAGATTTAAATTAATGTCCAATACTTTAAGTATTAATTTTATAAACTTTATTAATTAATATCTTAATATTAATATATTATATTTATTAATAAACATAATATAATATATCAAATATTAATAATAAAATATTCCTTATACTTAAAGTATAAGGAATAACAAATAAATAGAAGTATAAAAACCTAATTATCTAACAATAGAAAACCACATGAGCAAGTTCTACTGGCTCTCAATAAGCCCTTGTCCACAGCTGTCTTTACAAGAGACACACAAAATTTATATCCTGCCTATGTCAGCATGGGCATTTAGATCTCACCCTTCTGGGTGATCCCCTCAGAAGGGGAGTAGGGTGCTGGGAATTGTGGTTCTGGGGTTCAGATTCCAATTACACAAAAGCTCTTGCTGTCAGAGAGAGGTTTGCATATGAAGACCTTGGAGTAGTCCTACATGTTCTCACAATGATGAAGGTTGCTGGTGAGTTATTTACAGCATTCATATCAACATCAAATGATCAGTCAGTAAACTGACTATTGGAAATGTAAAGTTTTTCCTTTAGCTTACTGAATACTAACTAGAACACCATTATGAACACTGAGAATATCCTCCTCAACTTGGCACATTGCCCTTCTCACTCAAGATTTACCTTACTTTTCTACTGTGCTCTTTGGAATGCCTGCTTCATAGATAACTTGCTTTTGTTTTAATTCTTGTCCTTTTTTAAGCCTTTCATTTTACACTGACTGAGACACCGGTTCTTTATCATTATCTGACCCTCCTAGCTTCCTTCTCCAGCAGTGGTTGAACTTTCACTAATATTCGATTTCCCTTCCCCACAATGTCTCTATTCTCCCACTAATTTAGGAGAATTAGAATATTCCTTGATTCTCATTGCCACTTGTAGACTCTATTACCATCTCTAAGGAAACTTTCCTCCACTGAGGTTCTTTCACCCATATTTATCACCTGGTCAAGATTCTGGTAGCTATTATTTATTGCTCTACAATATATTCTCCTACATGAATAACATATTTGCTGGCACACACAAATCTATCCCTCTCTCCCACAACTCCGCTACTTACTGAAATGCAATAACAACAGAATGGATATTTCCTTGGGATAAAGATTTTAATAAACAGTCTTCTAGTAAAATATTTTTAAAACATAACCACAATAAAGAAGCATCTTCTCCCCTTCAAAAGCTCTTTAATATGTTTTATGATAATTATATTTTTCAATTATATTTTTCATTAAAGCCCTATTCCAATGTTTCATCTTGGTATGGGTGTTGCCATTGCATTCTTGAAGGCTCTGCCAGTAGAGTGCAAATAGCAGATAGGGGCTACCAAGTTGAAAAGTCATTGAATTTAATATTTAATTTGAGGACCAGACAAGTTAAAAAAGGATCAACTGAGGAAGCTTCAATAATCCAAATACAAAGATTTAATAGGAGAGTCTTCTAGGACAAAAGGATGCTCAAGATTAGTACTTAAGATTTGGTCACCAGAACCTCAGACTGCCTGGGGCAGTTTCCAGACAGACTTCCTTAAAACTGTAATGCTTTTTGTAATTGGGGGGAGGGGGCAGGGGAGACCCATCTTTCAATATTAAGAACTTTAAATAGCTTGAGAATAACACTCTAATTTCTCATTTCACACAAAAGGAATCCAAATTTCCTAAAATTTGCCAGTTAAAAAGTAGATATAACACAGTGCTTTATCCAATACATATCAAAACATTAATTTAGTCCATACTACAATTTGGTTAACTGACATTAACTTCTCATAAGATTAAACAATTAAATAAAATCCCTGTACATTGGTACAGGGTACACATTGAGAACATAGTACAAATTACCCAATATTATATTTTTACATACAATCAATGAAATTATTCATATTCCAAACTAACTGATTGATGTTCAATCTTGAATTTACTCATTTAAAAATTTCTCTTTTTTGGTGCTTGCATTTAAATATATAAAGAAACTTCAGAATACTTTTTCCTTGACTAAAAAAAAAAAAAAAAACCCAGTGCTTAAATTGCCTCTTCCGTCTATAAAGATAGTAATAATCTCCATTATTACAGGCTACTGAGTTATTGCATTTAATTGAGTAGTTAGTAATTCAGGTTTATTTCCAATTAAAGAAGAGTTAATTTTTCTAATGATTTAAAATAAGCAGAAATCCTCCTTATGCCAAATTTTGTATTAAACTATACAACTATTAGAATGTGGTTGTGAATATCACATTGGTTCAGTTATGTGTAAATTAAACAATAAAATATAAATTTTAAATTTATAGTTATTTATGTAAGTAAATTAGTAGTCACTTATAGAAAGAGACTGATATAGCCTTGAAATAGTCTTCGCTGATGAATTTATAAAGCTTTGCCCCTGTCCCTTGGGAACTTGCCTTAGGGGAAGTCCCAGGCTGACTTTATCTTAGACTAAACAATAAACCTTAAAATACCCAATGATCTCAGCTTAGAGAGAATTAGTAGATATAATCAAATCTTAGGTATCTTTTTGTCTTAGAGGTTTCTCCTATTGTATCAGAGGCCTCTTCCAACCTTTGGCTGGAATCATCCTTGCCTTGTATCCACTGTTAAAGCCTATCAATTGAACATTTCAGACCTTTATTCCCCATAAGAGGCCCAAGTTCTTCAGCTCATTGGAAAATCTCCTTTTGAGGTGCTTTTTCCCGGAGACATTGTTCCCAGAGTCCCAGAGTTTTGTCTCTGTGCAGTATCTAGTGCTTGACTGTGTAGTGGTTGATCAGAGCTTTGTCTACCTTGTTCTGATTAAAGACTTGTTTTTTTCTAACTACTTTAGTGGTTCTGTGTTTTTCAAGGTTGACATATGAATGGGTTGGGATTGTGAACAGTGGACCCAGCCTCTACAATCAGTTTACAAACATGGAGTTGAGGGACCAGAATATAAGAGAGCAGTTTATTCTCTTGTGGAAGGGACATTCCCCTCTTTGGATGCTTGAGGAATGTAAAAGAATTAAGTTGAAAGATACAATTTATCTGCTTTTATTAAAAATCATCAACAAGAATATTAATTAGAGCTAAAGATTCCACTATTTTAAAAAAGCATCTGAAGACTGAATTTTTTTGAAAGTATAACTTTTATTCACTTTCCTTTCAAATGATATAGAGATTAAATCTATCTTTTCAGTTTTCTTCCTCTAAATCAGTGGTTCTCAACCCTTCTAATGCCGTGACCCCACAATACAGTTCCTCATGTTGCAGTGACCCCAAACCAAAAAATTATTTTGGTGGCTACTTCAAAATTGTAATTTTGCCACAGTTATTATTCGGACTGTAAATACCTGATATGCATTATGTATTCTCATTGCTACAAATTGAGAGGCTGAGAACCGCTACTCTAAATAATTATAGAAAGCATTAATTTTTATTTACTTTTTATCTGCTTGCTAACCTCAAAATAAGTTTTTCTATCTCTGTGCTGATAATAGGGCTTTTTGGGGTGTCTGTAGAAAAGATTTGGTCAAGAGCAGCTAGGTGACCAATAGATAGAGAGGTAGACAGGATGATGTGGGTTCAAATTTGGCCTCACATATTTACTAGTTACATGATCCTGGGCAAGTCACAGCCCAAATTGCCTAGCTCTTACCACTCTTCTGCCTTGGAATCTATACCTACCATTGATTCCAAGACAGAAAGTAAAGTTTTTTTTTTTTAAACTTAGATTTACAGTGTTAATTTCTGATCATCAGGCTAGTTATTTTACTAAGAAGAGATTCAATTCAGAAAGCTACTTGCAAAGTAAAGGACAATCAAGTCTTATTTTATTTTGACCTGGATGGAAACCATTCATCACATATTTTACAGTTTAAAACCCTTTAAGTATTGTAGTCAACACTTTGTAGACTTTTTAGTCCAATTCCTTTTCAGCTCTTTAACAATTTATCATAAATTGTTTGAACCTCATAGACTTGATTTTATCCACCAGATTTTCCCATTTATATTGGCATGAGAATTGTAACCCCCAAACTCAGGCAAACTGTAAGCAGAGAAATTCCTTTGCTCCCTTCTGTCCTTGTGACTCCTAACCCAATAACATCTGATAATTTCTTTAAGACCCTGAGATTATTATCATCCTTGGACTGTCCTTTTAGATTTGCGATGGACAGTTACACCTCGATACCATCAGACTGTATCTCAGACATCCATCTGTCCCCTAAACTACTGTGTCACTTTTATAACATTTCAATTCCATACTTTCATGCAATAGGATTAATACACACTTCGCTTTCAGCTTTATTCATTTATAAGGACAAAGTGTGTTTAGATTAAAAGAAGAGTAATAGGAGCATGATGGAACTATACTCAGGCTTATATGGACATAATATTTTGGAGCAAACTAATGCAACACAAACAGACACTCAGAGATTCAAATTTTCAGGACCGTTCATTACCCCTGCTGCCTGGGACAACCACTCTTAATGGGAGTCGTGCCGAACGAAGGGTGGCTATAGTTTTATAGAGGGACAGGGAAGTACACCAAAGGAGAGGATTGGTAGGTTTGAACAAAGCATACATATGTGTACATATTTGGATTCTGCAGAGGAAGAAAACAATAAATCACAGAGGTAGACTATTTATACTTTTAGCAATTTCCCAGGATTCCAGTGTTTATCAGTGGAGGCATTTGTCCTGCCATAAATTTAACCCTAGCATGGACTGTGTCTGAATCCTTGGGTAATCTGCAGCTTCCAGAGTAGATTAGCAGGCACTGCCTGGGACTATGGGTCTTCTTCAATAGTTTAAAAGGATTTCTAGCAGTGCAGTATTGTAAAGATAATTTGAAGGTTGTAACTTAAAAATTTAAATTTAATTGGTCGCCAGGGGAAATCCCAAATAAAATATCCAAGTCAGTCTGGAATTTTATTTAATTTAATTATTATAGAGGGAAGGAATTTAAGGAGAAGGAAGGAAGAGGACATAGGATTTCTCCCACCTGGCCTGTGCCAGGGGGAGTTTAAAATCTCCACCTCTAGGTCTCTGAAGAAGATGAGAGGCTTTTAAGAGAATAAAGTTGGAAAGTAAAGTAGGGAAACTTCAGCCAGAAACTCACCACCGAACTGGGAAATAGCTTGTAGCCACGCTAAGATGCTGAAAGGCCCAGCACGCTGCCACCAACCAACTCTCTGCCTCCAGAAAGGTGCTGAAGAGAGGAAGTGACCCAAATATATAGATCTTTTACCCTTGGGTCTCCTCCTCTAAATTTTCACGTCTACCAATCACATCAAAGGCTTTTCTCCAGGACTGCCCATACTTTTAGTTCTCATCTTCTTTTGATTAGATTATATCTTTAGAGTTATTTAACACTTCTTTGTTAAGTTCACCTTTTGTTAGTTACTTGTCCTTTTTGTGACTAATTTAACCTTTATAGTTACTTAACACCTTTTTGTATTAAGATCTAAAAATAGACTTATCTTAAAGTTCTAGCTTCTCTATAAGGTAAGAGCTAAGTACCTTCATTGTTCAATCAGGAGATCACAACTTTATCTTCCCCTAAAGTAAGGTTTAAGTAGGGTGGAGTAATTTGAAGTTCACAGTATATAATTCAGAAGATGTGTCTCCTGTCAAGAGATTTAACAGAAAAACTTACTTTTAAATAACATAAGATAACAGAGTATAACAGACTCTAAATGATCACCCTAGTGTCAATATTAATAATATGGAAATAGGTCTTGATCAGTGATGCATGTAAAACCCAGTGGAATTGCTCATTGACGATGGGAGGGGGGGTGGGAGGAGAGGAGGGAAAGAACATGAATCATGTAACTATGGAAAAATATTTTTTATTTTATTTTATAGTATTTTATTTGATCATTTCCATGCATTATTCATTAAAGACAAAGATAATTTTCTTTTCCTCCCTCCCACCCCCCGTAGCCGATGCGTGATTCCACTGGATATCACATGTGTTCTTGATTCGAATCCATTGCTTTGTTGTTAGTATTTGCATTAGAGTGTTCGTTTAGAGTCTCTCCTCTGTCATGTCCCCTCAGCCACTGTAGTCAGGCAGTTGCTTTTCCTCGGTGTTTCTACTCCCTCAGTTTGTCCTCTGCTTATGGATAGTGTTTTTTCTCCTAGATCCCTGCAGATTGTTCAGGGACATTACACTTCCATTAATGGAGAAGTATGGAAAACTATTTTAAATTAATTAAATAAACTTAAAAATAAACAAAAAAATTTCTTCCAGTAGTTATTATAGGAATTCTTCTTAGGCTCATGTACAACCTTAACTTTTTTTCTGCTTCTTTGCTTAGAGATGTTTTTAAGTTACGGTCTTCATTTAATTTTCTGGTTTGAGCTGCCCTATTACCATAAACATTTTAATGGCTAAAAAAAATGTTTCCTTCTTCAAGAAAGTAAAGTCTTATCTTGTGACTGACTACATCCTCTCTGTTCTATATATGGTAACAGTCACCTTTGTAGTCATTTTATAGCTTCAAAGCCAACTGTGATGTTATAAATCTCCCACCATAGGGGAATCTGGACCCATTCCAAGATGCTAAAGACATATGTACAACTTTCTTTGGCAAGGATGTCTTGTCAATTGAAATATTTGGGTAAACTGAGGTGTGTGGATGTTGTTTGTTATCTACCAAGGGACACTTCAGTCCCCTTTAGTGAAGTAAGGCAGATTTGGCCTTACCACACTAGAGCCAGAGCACAAACTAGTCTTCAAAACTTCTTGGTGTAACAGTAGCAGTTTATTAGTTAAACAAAAAGATAATGAGGGGGATTTAAGAATGAGGATGCTCTAATCTCTAAGGTCTCTTATTTCCCTCTTCCCCTAAGGCCATTGCTAGATGGAGTCTTTGAGATTTTCAAGCTCCTTAACACTCCCTGCTTCTGGCTAAATATTCCTAAACCCTCTCTATGCTACCTGACACTAAAAAAATCCTCCCTTATTGGTTTATATGGATGTTATTAGTTTTTCCAAGATGGATAAGGATCAACTCAAGGTGACTGAGTTCACCCTGGCTGGACCAGATCTGAGGTGAATACCTCAGCCCTCACCCAACATCAGACTCTAAAGTTTCTTCTTAGTCAGGGTTGGTAGTATAAAGATCTTCTTTAAGTATGTTTCTTCTGTGAGAAAAGGTACTCCCAAAGGAATTCAAAAGGTTTCCCTTTTCTCACCAACAGGCTTGGTTAGACAGGCTCAGCAGTGAGAAATCGCTCCTTCCTCTCAGGCTTCAGGACAGGAAGAGAGTGCTATTGACCATTGCACCTTCAAACCCTCTCCTTCCTCTGTCACTGCATTCCTGAATCCTTTCTCCAGAGTTCCTAGGATGTGCACGCTCATGCTAGCCTTGGCAAGCCAACTTTCAACTTTACTTAAACTCTTAATTTTATTCCCCTATCTCAATACAAGGCATTTCAGAGGATTTTTCCTTGTTATTTTGCTCACAATATGATTATTGATTCTCATACACAGTTGTTCAGTCAACAATTGTGATTTTTACTTACTATTAAATCTATGGCCATCATTATAAAATTTTGTAACAATGGGATTACATTCAGAGGATAGAGTTCTAAAAAGGCATTAAACAATAACCATAAACTGATAAAAGTTGCTTAATTAGGTTTTTTTTTCTAAATTCTAAATTTTTTTTTTCTAAATTGCCACTATAATGACAGAAAACAAGAGCCACAAATACCAGATTCTGAGGCCTTTGTAATGGGTGTTAGATTAGGATTAGTCAGTCAAAAAGCATTTAATAATTAACTATGTTATGTGCTGACTCCTAAGAACTAGGAATATAGAGAAAGGCAAAAGATGGTTCCTGCTTTCAAGGTGTGACTGGTGCATTGACTCTAGAACTGGAGATCTCAGAGATAATCCAATCTACTCATTTTATAGATGAACAATTTCAGATCCAGAGAGACTTATTGAAGGCTATCCAGTTAATAGGTGACAGAGCCAGTGTTCAGAACAGAAGACCGGCAAATCTCAGTGTTCTTACTCTGTCCACTGTAATAGCCCTCCTGAATGCTTTGAAAAATTCCATAAATGCAGCATGAAGTTGATCAACTTCATCTGTTGATCTCATCTCCTAGGTTATTGTACGACATGCCCATAGCCTTATACAGACTCTGTGGAATGCAAGAAAAAGTCATGAGCTGTGCTCAAACTGAGAAGACTCCGAGCACCTCTGTATGAGGAAGGGAACCCAACTTACCTTGAATCCTCCACAGCTCCCAACTTCTGACCTCCCTTTGACAGACGTACACCTCACACTGCTCTTGCCCATGCCACTAGCTAAAGCCTGCATTGTTAATCTCTGAGAGTTCATAGATACTTTTTCCTACATCCAGGGCCAGTGTGCAGTGTTCTCTTGCCTATGTTCAATCAGTTTCTGAATACTCCATGTCCCTGCTTGCTGATACCTAGGAAAGAAATACAAACAAGATACTTTGAGAATAATACATCTAGAGAAGATGGCTTCTTCTCTCTTCTTCTCCTGCCCTGTCATCCCAGGGATGGAGAGCTCACTTCTGGAGTGGAGGATCAGGAAAGGCTTTGTGATGGAGGCAACTTCTGGAAATGATCCTGAAGGATAGATCAAAACTGGACAGATGTCTCTAGGAAAGAAAACATTTTAGATGTAGAGAATGGCATACATAAAGTGATTGTTAGAAAAGGGTGGGAAAATTAGCAAGGAAGAGAAAAGAGTATTAAAATGTCATAATTTTTTTTCTAGCTCATTGCAAACTCCTAACTCAGGTTTCAGTCTCTTTTAATGGATATGGCACATCCTTTCTTGTGGTGCTATCTCAGGACCTGAAAAGGGATTCATTGCTAGAAATATGAACATTTTGAAATTTTGTTGTTTAAGTGAAACTTCAATTAAATACCATATGTTTATTAATACTAAGGGAAAAACATTTTTCTCATTTTAAGCATTTCAAAGTTTTGTGTTTGATAATGGACTAGGTGAGCACTCTCATGTTGATCTCTTGAAAAAAATAAAGCAAATTACAAACTTTTCCCTTAAACTGCTAATTCTAGTATAAGCACTAAGCTAGCCTTTAGGTTTTAGAAGTGTTAATTTCAGAGAAACTACCAGACAAAATCAAATACTAATGAAATAAAACTTTTCTTTAAAAATTTTAAAATTGTCCACATCTACAGAAAGAACTGTGGAACCAGAAATGCATCAGGAAAATATATGATCAACCATGTAGTGCAAGAGGGATGTGATTAGGGTACTGATGTTAAAGAAATGCTCTACTGCAAATATGAATGACATGGAAATGGGTTTTGAACAACGATACATGTATAACCCAGTGGAACTGCTTGTCGGCTTTGGGAGGGGAAAGGAAAGAGCTAGGGCGGGAGGATCGTGAATCATGTAACCATGGAAAAATGTTCTAAATAAAAATTTAAGAAAAAGAAAAAATTTAAAATCGGTATTCTTTATTATTAAATTACCTCTATTTTTTAAAAGTATTTCTTTTCCCTCCCCTTCTCAGAAAGTCAACCTGATGGAACAACCTCCAGGAAGTGATGCAGAGCGAAAGGAGCAGAACCAGGAAAACATTATACACAGAGACTGATACATTGTGGTACAATCGAAGGTGATGGACTTCTCCATAAGTATCAATGCAATTTCCCTGAACAATCTGCAGGGATCTAAAAAAAAATACTACCCACAAGCAGAGGATAAACTGTGGGAGTAAAAACACCGCTGAAAAGCAACTGCTCGCCCACAGGGTTGGAGGAGATAAGACTGAGGAGAGACTCTAAATGAACACTATAATGCAAACTCCAACAACAGGGAAATGGGTTCGAGTCAAGAACACATGTGATAACCAGTGGAATCATGCGTCGGCTATGGGAGAGGGAAAGGCGGGGGGGGGGAGGGGAGGAAAAGAAAACGATCTTTGTTTCCAGTGAATAATGTATGAAAACGACCAAATAAAATAATATTAAAATTAAAAAAAAAAAAAAAAGAAAGTCAACCTGACATGGGCACTGTACCTCCAGAAGCTCAGGCAAACTATTATCAGGGAAATTCCTTTGCTACTCCTAGCCTAAAACATCCAATGACCCCTGTAGGACCCTGACATGATTTTATGAGGGTCATTCCCTATGACTCCAAGCAGACCCCAGTCAGATGACCAACCCACCCCAACAAATACCTGACTGATGACCACTCTAGAGTCATGTCCACACTATGATGCAGCATTTGTTGCAAGAGTATAAAATCCCCAGAATTGATGGGTTCTGGGAGCAGCCTTCCATCTTGCTGTTCCACCTTGCTATCCTCCTGGCCATTCTCAACATTACTTTCTTAAATTAATAAATTTCTCTTTTTGTTTTTAGCTAAGTTTTGGAGTCTTTCATGCTTGAAAAAGGTATCCTTCCTGAACCCCAGGGGTGCACATCTGAACCCCATAACATTTTTGACACCCAATATTTTTGACTCTCTTGAAAGCTACTCCTGTACCTCGGATCATCCACAAGGACACAGCTTCTCAGGTAGGAAGGAGCCTTTTCTTTGACTCCTGAAACCCCCATCTTTTAGGTGATATCTTTGTGGGAACTCTTTCGTGCTCTCTCTCCCATCAGCCCCAGATCAGTCTGACCGCTGGACTTTGGGGTCTATCTGTTGGCTTCCCCTTCTGATACTGGAAGACATTCTGGTGTATGGGGAGTCTCGCCTCAGTAAACTGAGTGCTCTTGGTCAGGCAACCTCTGTGGATGCATAGTTGTTGACCTTCCAGGGTGGAATTGGCCATTCTACATCTAAATGGGACAGAGACAGAGCGTACCCCGAGATTCCCCTTTGGGGTGTATACTTAAAAATTGGAAAAAATTGGCACTAAATAGCTTAAAGAAAAAGCAACTAATTTCTTTTTGTAATGTTGACTGGCCATGTTGACTGGCCTATCCTTGGTAATCAAGAGACATGGCCTTTCCATGGTACTCTAAATTGTAACACCGTGAGACAACTGGATTGGTTTTGCAGAAGGGAGGGGGAATAGACAGACATTCCCTATATTTCTGCCTTTATTAAACACTGCCAGAACTCTGAGCTAAGACAACTCTGTCGCATGGGCCTCATTGCATCTTTACTGACCCCTTCTGGGGAAAGCCCCCAACAGGATGTTCTGGATGATTTAGCTCTCCCAGGCAATTTAGCTTCCCTGAGGGATAGGGAGATAACATCTCCTACACTGGCTGCAGAGCAGCCAAGACCTTCCCCTTCCCCAGAATTAACTTCAACTTTAGAATCCCCTCCAGATTTTCCTGGTTCCTCTCCCCAACCCTCAGTTCCGAAACTCCCGCCTTACTCTCAGGGTTCAGAGCCTGAGACCACTCTTCTCTCTACTCCCAACTGTAATATCCTTTTGTACCCACCACTGCCTAAGGATAATGTTACTTTACCCATTCCTCAACCAAGCCCACTCCACACCCGGAGCGGACTGAGTTATGGTGACAGGGCCCACCTCCTCCCTATGAAAGAGGTACCCTCACCAGATGGGCTGGCTTGGGTACCTGTTCCCTTTTCTATCACGGATCTAGCCCAGATGAAGGAGAAGTTAGGTTATTACTCAGAGAACCATACCAAATTCATTGAGAGTTTTAAATCCCTCACCCTGCAGTTTGACTTGTCCTGGAGAGAAGTGCATATTATTATCTCCACCTGTTGCACCCCAGATGAGAAAAAACGGATCTGGGATTTGGCTGTAGAAATAGGTGATGAGAAGGCCCTAGGTGGCCCGTGGACAGGAGTTCCTGATGCCACCACAGTCCCAGGGCAAGATCCTGGATGGGACTATATGGATGAAAGGGACAGGAGAGACCATAAGAGACCATAAGATAGATTGTTTCCTTGAGGCCCTGCAAAAAGGGATTAGAAAGCGAGTGAATTACAATAAGCTCAAAGAAATCACTCAGGGAAAGGAGGAGAATGCAGCCCTCTTTCTGTCCCCATTAGTGGAAGCCATGAAGCAATATACCAACGTCCACCCAGACACTGATGAGGGGGCACTTATCTGAAGGCTCCACTTTATAGGGCAGTCAGCCCCAGATATCAGGCGAAAACTGCAAAAGCTGGATCTG
The DNA here is from genome assembly GCF_027887165.1 of Monodelphis domestica. Lineage (NCBI taxonomy): Eukaryota > Metazoa > Chordata > Mammalia > Didelphimorphia > Didelphidae > Monodelphis > Monodelphis domestica. The sequence goes on along the minus strand of NC_077231.1, from coordinate 16,771,819 downwards.
GGACCTCAGACTACAATTAACCAATTAATGGATGCTGCGTTTAAGGTTTTTCACAACAGGGACCTAGTTGAGACAGAAGGACAAAGATGTGAGAAACTCCTCACGGCAGCTCTCACCTCTCTGACCTATGGGCAGAGGCCAAGGGGCTCTTGCTATACCTGTGGACGGGATGGGCACTGGTCGAAGGACTGTCCTTCAAAGGGAAGACCGCCCACGACTCCGTGTCCAGCCTGTGGCCAAAAGGGACACTGGAAAAGGCAGTTCCCCACCAACCAGAGACCCCGGCGACCCCAGAGGCACATTCCTGACCTCCAGACTCCTGAGAACTAGGAATAGGACTGCCCTAGGGTTTGCTCGCTCCCAGTTTCCATCACCATGGTGTAAACCTCAAAATTTCTTAGACTTATAAATGTTGGAAATTTCACCATTGGGAAATTTCATACTTGAAAAATTTCCTATTGATAGTGGATCTTGGCTATTGGAATGTGAACCCCATTGGCATGGGAGGTTCCTCCTCCTCCCTACTTAAGATTACTTTAGGACAGAAACCTTTTGCTGAACAATGGAAAGGGCTTTGACCTATGCTTAAGCATAGAACAGGAAGTTCTTTGAGTCATGATTGATTTTAGAATTGATACAATGGAGATACTTGGAATGACAGAACCAAGTCTTGGAAATTGCAATCTCCACCCTACTCAGTCCTAACAGGATTTAGGAAGGGCTGCAGCATAGATCAAAATTTAATTATTCCAATCTCTACCCTACTCAGGGTAACAGGATTTAGGAAGGGCTGTAGAAAAAGATCAAGATTTAATTATTTGAGAATATGACCTCCAACAGACATGTGCAAAGCCACAGACCTCTGGGCGGTTCTGGGTTAAGCTAGAGCCACCATTGGCACAGGGAAGACATGGACAGTGATTGGTAGGTGTGAGAACTGAGGGGAGGGAACTTGGATGGTTTCCTTAAAGATAGAGGGGTCTGAGGACTAGGGTGTGGTTGGAGAGTTTTGGCTCTGAGTGGTTGGAGAGGTGCTCTGGGAAGCTTGCTCTGAAGGAAGCTGGAGGTGGAGGCCCGGGAGACTGTTTCTCCATTTTGGTCAGGTGAGTAATAGGGACTGATCTCCTTTCTTTGCCCCAGCTATCTAAGGGCTTGGGCCTTTTGGCCCAGCCTAAACAGAGGGGGTATTTAAGCCCTATTCCCTTCTCTCCCCTTTCTCTCTCTCTCTCTCTCTCTCTCTCTCTCTCTCTCTAATTCCTTTCTTCCTCCTGTTTGTAATTAAACTCTATAAAAGGCTGACGGCTGACTTGAGTTTTCATTTAGGAATTACATAGCTGAATTCCTTGGTGACCTTAAATTAATATATATCAGTCTTTTAAAGTGATTTCCTTGTCACAATGGCCAAACCCAGGGTTATTCTCGAGGTTGAAGGTAAGAAAGTTACCTTTCTAATTGACACGGGAGCTACCTATTCTGTTCCCCAAACTCACAATGGTCCTACATTCCATTCACAGCATAAGCTAATTGGAGTTGGGGGAAAGACATTTAGCTGTAGAGAAATGGCACCACTAACATGTGCCCATGAAGACAAATTATTCCAACATATACTCCTGGACATTCCTTTTTCTAAACTCTCCAAACACTGCTTTGCAGAAACCAGCAACAATCTCTTCAGAAATCTGGGAGAAAGTGCATTCCATTGTCTGGGATCAAGGCCTACGGGGAAGAGCCCTCCAGGCTGATCCCATAATGATAAGCCTCAAGCCTGATTCCCTTTACCCACACAGGAAGCAATATCCCATTTTCCCAGAGGCCAGAGAAGGATTACAACCTCTCATAGATAAATTCCTAGCCTATGGCCTCTTAGAAGAGTGCTCTTCACCTTGCAATTCTCCCCTCCTGCCAGTGAAAAAGCCAAATGGTAGCTGGTGTATGTTCAAGATCTCAGGCATGTTAATGAGGCAATAATTTCTGTTCACCCCACTGTCCCAAACCCGTATACAATCCTAACTAAGATACCAGGGAATTCTCAGGGGTTCTCTGGTATTGACTTGAAAGATGCCTTCTTTTGCACACCCTTGCACCCAAAATGCAGATTTCTTTTTGCCTTTGAGTGGGTTTCTTCCTCAGACCCCTGAATCTTATAAGTTCACGTGGTCCATGCTCCCACAAGGATTAAGGGACAGCCCCCACTACTTTGGGGCTGCCCTCAACAAAGACCTTAGAGCCCTGAGCCTCACAAGCAGCTCAGTCTTGCAGTATGTCGATGGCATTTTAACATCTGAGGCTGCTTGTATCACAGGCACCATTTCTACCCTCACTTTTCTAGGAGAACGGGGTTACAAGGTTTCTGCTTCTAGAGCCCAACTTGTCTCCCAGTCTGTCACTTATTTGGGGCACACCCTAACCCCAAATTCCTGCTCCTTGACCACAGACAGGAAACAAGCCATACTGTCCATTCTTGTCACCTCCACCAAAAGACAGCTCCGAACTTTTCTGGGTATGGCAGGGTTTTGCTGTATTTGGATACCTAATTTCAGGATCGCTGCAAAACCTCTCTATGAAGCCACTAAGGGGCCTGATTCTGAACCCCTAAACTGGGGGGGAGACCAGGAACAAGCCTTTCCACTTTAAAAAAAACCGCTTTCTTCTGCCCCACCCTAGGGATTCCAGAGCTTGAAAAGCTGTTTTTCTTGTTTACCCAGGAGAGAAAGCAGTTCGCCCTAGGCGTTCTAGAGCAGTACCTAGGACCTGACCTTTGTCCCATTGCTTGCTTTTCCAAGCAACTCAGTTAGCAGGGGATGGCCACCATGCTTGAGGGCAGTCTCTGCCTCGGTTCTCATGGCAGAAGAGGCATTTAAACTAACTCTGGGTCAACCTCTAGAAATCCTGACCCCCCATCGGGTCCTCAGCATTCTGGAGGCTAGAGGGGGCCGCCTCACTAAGTACCAGGCTCTTTTACTGGACACCCTGAAGGTATGCAGGACACTGAACCCAGCCACCCTCCTCCCTCTTCCCCAGACCCCTCCTCCCATGACGGTGAGGAGCAGATACACTTTCTCCAGCCGACCAGACCCCAAAGATTCTCCTCTCCCTGAGGCAGAGGTCAGCTGGTCCTCCTTTATGGAGAATGGGGTAAGGAAAGCGGGTACTCCGTAGTCTCTCAGACAGCCACCACTGAGGCAAAGGGACTCCCCCAGGGCCTTCAGCACAGAAAGCAGAGCTGATCGCCCTCACAAGAGCATTGCAGCTTGCTGAAGGGAAAAAGGCAAATATTTTCACAGACTCACAATATGCCTGTCATGTTTTACATGCTCAGGGGGCCATATGGAAAGAAAGAGGTTTATTAACTACCCCAAACTGTCCCTTGAAACACGGGAAGGAAATCCTGAGTGTACTTGAGGCAGTCACTTTGCCCAGCCAAATAGCTGTCGTCCACTGCCGAGGACAGCAGGGTCTAGATGCCAACACAGCCCGAGGGAATCATAGGGCAGACCTAGCGGCCAAAGAGGCTGCAAGAGCCACTTCTCTGCCGGCTCTGACCCTAACCCCACGCCACCCCACAGTACCGAGGGGCATTTCTCCCTCCTACACTGAGGAGGAAATCGCACAGGCAGAACTTCAGGGATTCACCCTTGAAGAGAGCTGGTGGTGGCGTTCTCCCTCCGGACCTCTGCTCCTCCCTAGTAACCTAATGTGGAAGCTGGTTATGGGATGACATAACTCCACACACTTGGGCGGGGAGGCCCTAACCACTCTGATAAAGCCACTTTTCACAGGCAAAGGCAGCTCTACAACCAACTGGGAAATCTGTAGATCCTGTGCCCTCTGTGCCCAAACCAACAGCACAGGAGCTCTTAGGCCACCTCCCCTCCTCAAGCCCGTCCAGAGGAGAGAGGAATCACCTGGTGAGGATTGGCAGATAGATTTCACCCACTTGTCACCTTGCAAGAGGTACAAGATCCTTTTAGTCTTTGTAGACACCTTCACAGGCTGGCCTGAAGCATTTCCCTCCAGATCAGAGAAAGCGCAAGATGTCGCAAAGGCCTTACTCAATGAAATCATCCCTAGGTTTGGCCTTCCAAAAACCCTTCAGAGTGATAATGGTCCTGCCTTGATTTCACAGACCACTCAGATGGTCTCCAAGGCTTTGGGCATCACTTACCATTTACATTCAGCCTGGCATCCCCAATCTTCAGGGGAAACGGAATGGATGAATCAGACCCTAAAAAGAGCCCTGACCAAGCTCTGTGAGGAGGCAAAGATTGATTGGATCCAAGCTCTCCCCATTGCCCTAACTAGAATCAGAATTGCTCCCTGGGCAAAGTTAGGGCTGAGTCCATTTGAATTGCTCTATGGGAGACCCTTTCTTTTAGATACAGAAATACACAGCCTTGTTCGTCTCCAGACAACTTGGCCCAATCCACCAGGTTCTGAGAGAATATACTAATCAAATCCTCCCCAAACCCTCCACAGAGGATACAGAGGACTCTCTCCACCCAGCCCAAACAGGAAATTTGGTATACCTGAAGACATGGAGTGGGTCAAACCACCTAACACCCCAATGGGAGGGCCCCCATAGGGTTATTTTATCCACTCCTACAGCTGTAAAATTAGAGGGGCAGAATACATGGATTCATATCCCTCCAGAAACAGGTGGTGAAGGGGGAACGGAAGCCACTTATTCCTGTGAGCCACTGGAAGACCTCAAATTCCTCTTCCACAGAAAGACCCAACCTAAGGAAACTTTGGAATAAGAAGCTCTAACCCATCCTCCTTGTGAGCTTAAATTTCTCTCGCTCTGGCCATGACTATCTCTTTCCTTACAGTCTTTGTCCCGGCCTTAGACCTGGCACGTTAGTCTCCTGCAATAAGTCCTCTGAATGGGGAATTAATGCTTCCTAAATGCTAAAATCTGCAGACAGATCTCTTTGTGCCCCTGCAGGATACAGATTCATCTGTGGCTATCACATGGCATCTCTAGCCTCTCAGGCCAGTGCCCCATTTTATGCCCCAGGGTGGTCACCTAAAGAGTCTTTTGAATCAGTAGTTTTAACTTCATCCTGCCTTAGCCCCTACATCAACTATGGGGAATGTACTTTAGGGCTCCTAGACCCCCAAGTACATTTATACCAGAATCCCCTGACTCCTTTTCCCTACTGAAGTATGGAGGGCAAAGAGGAGCTCTTGGGATAATTTCCTCTGGTGGATGGAGAAGACCACATCATTGACAATTCCCTGGGTAGGGTACTTAACCTGACCTTGGCTATTAAAAAAATTTCCAATGTGACAGCTATGGGCCTTGAGGATCTTCAGGAATCTCTGGATTCCCTGGCTAATGTGGTGATGGACAATAGAATTGCCTTAGACTATCTGCTGGCAGCAGAAGGCGGAGTTTGTATGGTTCAGAACACTTCCTGTTATATCTATATCAATAATTCCCACAAAGTGGAAGTACCAGTCCAAGAGTTACATGAGGTGTCCACTTGGATGGGTGATGCCCATAGAAAGCTGTTTCCTGGCTCATCCTCCTGGAAATCCTGGTTATATGCCCTCCTTTCCCCTTTTATCCCTATCATCTTGATAATTGGGGATATCTTGATATGTGGACCTTGTATTTGTAATCGTGTCATCTCTCTAGTTGCTTCTAGGGTGAAAGCATTCATGGGAGTCACAGAGATGTCACTGCAACCTCTGCAACCATCCCAGCCTGAACCCCTGGACATGGCCTACAGTCAATACCTCTCTCTCCTAACAGATAGGCAGGGAAAACTCTATGCCCATTCTTAGCTCTGAGGAAGTTACAGAATACTGAGACCATCGCCCCTTTTCCCTTACATATTAGGAGAGGGGGGAGATGACATGGGCACTGTACCTCCAGAAGCTCAGGCAAACTATTATCAGGGAAATTCCTTTGCTACTCCTAGCCTAAAACATCCAATGACCCTGACATGATTTTATGAGGGTCATTCCTATGTCTCCAGGCAGACCCCAGTCAGATGACCAACCCACCCCAACAAATACCTGACTGATGACCACTCTAGAGTCATGTCCACACTATGATGCAGCATTTGTTGCAAGAGTATAAAATCCCCAGAATTGATGGGTTCTGGGAGCAGCCTTCCATCTTGCTGTTCCACCTTGCTATCCTCCTGGCCATTCTCAACATTACTTTCCTAAATTAATACATTTCTCTTTTTGTTTTTAAGCTAAGTTTTGGAGTCTTGCATTCTTGCAAAAGGTATCCTTCCCAAACCCCAGGGGTGCACATCTGAACCCCATAACAAACCTTTATTATAAAATATAAAGAAGTTTGACAAAAACACATTGGAAAACCTGAAAATATGCAGTGATTTACGCCTATGGTCATTTACCTTTACAAAGGTGAAAGGGAGTTTTTGCTCCCATATTGCTACTTTGTGGTCAAGTTTGATTATTAAATATTCCCTAGCACTCAACCCCAACTAATTTCCTATCGTCCTTTCCTTATACATTGCTATAATGATATTTTAAGTTGTTTTCCTGTTTCTTATATTATTTAAAATCAGTTCATAGAATTCTCAAGTTCTCTGAATTTCTTATATAAATCCTTTCTTACAGCACAGTTATATGTTGTATTCATGCTTTACAACTTGTTCCCATTTGATGGGCATCATTTTGTTTCCATTTCTTTGAAACTACAAAAAATACTGCTATAAGAAATTTTGAGTTCTATGAGGCCTTTCTTTTCCCAATTGATCTCCTCAGGAGTATATACTTAGCAGTGAAATCTCTGGATCAGAGGGTATGGAAATTTTAGTTACTTTCTTTAAATAATTTCAAATTACTCTCTAGAATAATAGTAGGGTCATTTTCATAGCTCCACCAATTGTGTGTGTGTGTGTGTTTATGCCTTTATTTGCACACCAATCCCTTTCTTGACTTTTCCATCCTTTTTATCAATTGTAAAGTATGAGGTAAACCTGACTTATTTTAATTTGCATGTTTTATTATTATTAACTTAGAACATTCTTTCATATGGTACATATATCTTAAAAATCTAATGCATTTTGTATGCAAGTATTGCTTAACTCTTTCCTAGTTCCTGGTTTTGTACTGACCTCTTCCTTTCTTTGTAGTTACAAGAGTGAAATAGCTTCAAGATTATCTAAATTTAAATATTAAACCTAAGCTCCTAAGTTCTTAGCCTAAGGTGGATACACTTTAGCAAGGCTGCTTTTCTTCTTTAGAACCTATTTCCCAATATTGTTTTTAACTCATCTTATAAAAGGTATTGATTTACTTACTTGCCAAAGATTTTCTTCATGAACTATTGCACACACTCCAAAGAACTCAAAGACATTTCTCTCACACCTACCAAAGATTCATGTCATTTAGAAACAGTTTGAAGTTATGGGAAGAGTCTTGGACTTGGGATAAGATATGGCTTTGAGTTCAGTTGTCATTTACTAGTTGTGAGCTCATATAGGCAAGCTGCTTAGATACCTGATGCCTGCCATGCCTACTCATCTACTGTTTTGTTGTCTTTTGCAATTTGTCTCTACCACTAAACAAAAATGGTTCTCTCAAAGGTCACTTCCTTATTACTAAATTCAAGAGGGCTAGTTAGGAGTCATCTACATAGATAGTTTAAATCCCTTTCTCAGTCTTCATCCTTTATCTCTCTTCAGCAATTGACACTGTTGCTCTCTCTTTTTTTAAAGAGTGTATTTATTTATTTATTTAAAGTTTTTAAAACATTATTTTATTTGGTCATTTTCATACATTATTCATTGGAAACAGAGATCATTTTCTTTTCCTCCCTCTCCCCCTCCCCTCTCTCCATCCCTCCCCTAGCTGATGCGGGATTCCTCTGGGTATCACATGTGTCCTTGCTCCAAACCCATTTCTTTGTTGTTGGTATTTGCATTAGGGTGCTCATTTAGCATCTCTCCTGGATCATGTCCTCTCAACCTCTATAGTCAAGCAGTTGCTTTTCCTCGGTGTTTTTACTCCCACAGTTTATCTTCTGCTTGTGGATAGTGTTTTTTAGATCCCTGCAGATTGTTCAGGGACATTGCATTGACCCTAATGGAGAAGTCCATTACCTTCCATTGTACCACAGTGTGTCAGTCTCTGTGTACAATGTTTTCCTAGTTCTGCTCCTTTTGCTCTGCATCACTTCCTGGAGGTTGTTCCAGTCTCTATGGAATTCCTCCACTTTATTATTCCTTTGAGCACAATAGTATTCTATCACCAACATATACCACAATTTGTTCAGCCATTCCCCAATTGAAGGGCATCCCCTCATTTTCCAATTTTTGGCCACTACAAAGAGCGCAGCTATGAATATTCTTGTACAAGTCTTTTTCCTTATTATCTCTTTGGGGTACAAACCCAGCAGTGCTATGGCTAGATCAAAGAGCTGACAGTCTTTTATTGCCCTTTGGGCATAGTTCCAAATTGCCCTCCAGAATGGTTGGATCAATTCACAACTCCACCAGCAATGCATTAATGTCCCTACTTTGCTACATCCCCTCCAGCATTCATTACTTTCCTTTGCTGTCATGTTAGCCAATCTGCTAGGTGTGAGGTGATACCTCAGAGCTGTTTTGATTTGCATTTCTCTGATTATAAGAGATTTAGAACACTTTTTCATGTGCTTATTAATAGTTTTGATTTCTTTATCTGAAAACTGCCTATTCATGTCCCTTGCCCATTTATCAATTGGAGAATGGCTCGATTTTTTTGTACAATTGATTTAGCTCTTTGTAAATTTGAGTAATTAAACCTTTGTCAGAGGTTTTTATGAAGATTGTTTCCCAATTTGTTGCTTCCCTTCTAATTTTAGTTACATTGGTTTTGTTTGTACAAAACCTTTTTAATTTGATGTAATCAAAATTATTTATTTTACATTTTATGACTCTTTCTAATTCTTGCTTGGTTTTGAAGTATTTCCCTTCCCAAAGGTCTGACATGTATACTATTCTGTGTTCACCTAATTTACTTATAGTTTCCTTCTTTATATTCAAGTCATTCACCCATTCTGAGTTTATCTTGGTTTAGGGTGTGAGGTGTTGATCCAAACCTAATCTCTCCCACACTGTCTTCCAGCAGTTTTTATCAAATAGTGGATTTTTTTGTCCCCAAAGCTGGGGTCTTTGGGTTTGTCATAGACTGTCTTGCTGAGGTCATTTACCTCAAGTCTATTCCACTGATCCTCCTTTCTGTCTCTTAGCCAGTACCAAATTGTTTTGATGAACACTGCTTTATAGTAGAGTTTGAGATCTGGGACTGCAAGGCCACCTTCCTTTATATTTTTTTTCATTATTTCCCTGCATATCCTTGATTCTTTGTTCTTCCAAATGAACTTTGTTATGGTTTTCTCTAATTCAGTAAAAAAGTTTTTTGGAAGTTCAATGGGTATGGCACTAAATAGATAGATAAGTTTGGGTAGGATGATCATTTTTATTATGTTAGGTTGTTACCCATGAGCAATCAATGTTTTTCCAATTGTTTAAATCTAGTTTTAATTATGTGGAGAGTGTTTTGTAGTTGTGTTCATATAGTTCCTGTGTTTGTCTCGGCAGATAGACTCCTAAGTATTTTATATTGTCTCAGGTGACTTTAAATGGAATTTCTCTTTCTAATTCTTGCTGCTGAACTGGGTTGGAGATATATAAAAATCCTGATGACTTATGTGGGTTTATTTTGTATCCTGCAACTTTGCTAAAGTTGTTGATTATTTCAATTAGCTTTTTGGTTGATTCTCTAGGATTCTTTAAGTAAATCATCATATCATCTACAATGAGTGACAGAGTCCTCATTGTCAATTTTAATACCTTCAATTCCTTTATCTTCTCTAATTGCTACTGCTAGTGTTTCTAGTACAATATTAAATAATAGAGGTGATAATGGGCATCCTTGTTTGACTCCTGATCTTATTGGGAAGGCTTCTAGTTTATCCCCATTGCAGATGATGTTTGCTGATGGTTTTAGATATATACTGTTAATTATTTTTAGGAAAGGCCCTTGTATTCCTATACTTTTTCATGTTTTCAATAGGAATGGGTGTTGTATTTTGTCAAAGGCTTTTTCTGCATCTATTGAGATCATCATGTGATTTTTGTTGGTTTGCTTGTTAATATGGTCAATTATGTGGATGGTTTTCCTAATATTGAACCATCCTTGCATTTCTGGTATGAATCCTACCTGATCATAGTCAATAACCCTCCTGATCACTTCCTGGAGTCTTTTTGCTAGTATCCTATTTAAGATTTTTGCATCTATATTCATTAGGGAAATTGGCCTATAGTTTTCTTTCTCTGTTTTTAACTTGCCTGGCTTTGGGATCAGTAACATGTTTGTGTCGTAAAAAGAATTTGGTAGAACCCCTTCTTGGCTTATTCTGTCAAATAGTTTGCATAATATTGGGATTATCTGTTCTTTGAATGTTTGATAGAATTCATTTGTGAATCTGTCTGGACCTGGGGATTTTTTCTAGCACCATACCTACTGGTTTTCTCAATATCCATGGCTCATTATTTCCCCATTGAACTTTTAATTCTCTTATGCTTAGATGTTTAGTAGCTGTGTGACTAGTCATTTGACCTCTATGTGACTCAGTTTTCTCAACTGCTAATTGGGGATAAATAACATTCCACAGGGTTGTTTTGAGGATCAAATGTCATAATATTTATAAAGCACTTAACATAGTCCCTAGAACATAGCAAGTACTTAAGTCTTTTTTTTTCTTTTCTTCCTTCCTTCCAGGGTGGCATGGAGCTGTTCCTTTCTACCTCTCCACAATGCCCAAAGACATTTTTGCATGCCCTGCCCCTATGGCCATCCATCCGATGCGAGCACTTCCTCCCTCTGCTGTTTGGGGTAATGGGGGTGGGGGGTAGGATGGTGGTGGTGGTGCTGGTGGTGGAGGGGGCTCATAGGCAGCTTGAAGTTGCAGTTTCAGCACACGATCTCAGATCTCAAAAACTTTCATCAACACTGGGATAGAGGAAAAGAAAACAGAGAATTTCTCTCTCTTTCTCTCTACCTCCCTCCCTTTCTGACTTATTGTTATATCAGGTGGCAGATAGAAGAGAGAATGAAAAGAAAAAAAACCAATAAAAATTATTTGGAAAATGATTGGAAAAGCAAATATTGATCAGAATTCCCAAGAGACAAGGCAACTGCAGCTTTTTTTTTTCTATCTTTGTGTTTGTTTGGAGTGCTATTTGTATTAGGATGTAATGCTCTACCCAAAAAAATCCCTCTATATATACTTCCTTGGAGAACTTTTTTGGGTCCCTAAAGAGAGTCTCTGGATTTACCTAAGGGAAGGTCTTTAGACTTTGTTTAAAACCTTGAAAAATAAGATCATTATTTCAAAGTTTTAGAAAGCTTGTTGGTTCTCCAGAAAACCCTCTGGGAAGATCCCTTTCAAGAGAAGGTACTTTTTCTTTAAATAGACCCCTTGCCTTATGATGGGGTTAGGGAAGAAAGGTAAACATTTCTGTATAGAGTGTGGTATTTGGAGAAATCTACTAAACAAAACTGAGTTTAGGACTAAAATATATACCCTCTACTGTCAATCCCTTGATTCCCATGAAAAGTAAATAGGTTTGTTTAAAACATCTAGTTATATACTTGGGGAGTCTTATAAAGTTAAGTACAGATCAACTTAAAAATAACTTTTTAAATTTCATATCTCAAAATTAGAAATTTAGCAGTAAATTATATTAACTCCTATACACTTTTGCAATAGGTTATATTCAATTTTTGTTTTAAGAATTATCTTGTTTCCTCTCAGAAAAAGAGAAATTTATTTAAAGGAACAGGAGGAGTGAGCCCAAGTCTCCCTGAGAACTCCTGGATAGATAAACTGCAATTGCTTGAGAAAAATCATACCAGAAAGGTCCATTACTGAGTGATAAGACTTGGTAAGGCCTAGAAAAATTCTCTAAAAAAGACAACAAATTGGTAATTACTGTGTGAGTAAAGGGTCAAAGAAAAGATCTTGTAGATTCTCCTCATCTGAAAACTTGCCAGGTTTCTTGAAGCCATCTGCCTGATCAAGGTCATCAGCCATGTGGAAGACATTGTTAGGGTTGTGCAATTCCAAAATTACAAATTAGTTTACTCAGAATTTGTAAATTTGTTTATGACATAGAAGTAATTTGCCCCCCTTTTTAATTTAGAATATTTTTCCATGGTTAGATGATTCATGATCCTCCCTTGCCAGCTCTTTCCTCCTCCCTCTGAAAACTGACAAGCAGTTCCATTGGTTTATACATGTAACATTGTTCAAAACCCATTTCCTTGTTATTCATATTTGCAGTAGAGTGATCCTTTAACATCAAAACTCTAATCATATCCCTTCAAACTATATGATTGATCATATATTTTTCTTCTGCATTTCTGTTTCCACAGTTCTTTCTCTGGATGTGGATAGCATTCTTCCTAAAAGTCCCTCAGAATTGTCTGGGGTCATTGCATTACTGCTAGTAGAAAAGTCTATTATATTTGATTGTGCCGTGTTGTATCAGTCTCTATGTTCAATGTTCTCCTGGTTCTGCTCCTTTCATTCTGCATCAATTTGTGGAGGTCTTTCCAGTTCACATAGAATTCCTCTACTTCATCATTCCTTTCAGCACAATAATATTCCATCATGGATAGACACCACAATTTATTGAGCCATTCCCCAATTGAGGGACACCCCTTCATTTTCCAATTTTTTTTTTGCCATCACAAAGAATGTAGCTATAAATATTTTTGTACAAGTCTTTTTCCTTATTATCTCTTTGGGGTTGTGAAGGGTTAAATTTTTGGGGTAGGAATTTGAACAAAAGCCAGTGCTGTTTATTAAATGAAAAACACTTATAGGAAATATGAATAGGAAGAAGGAAAGTGAAAGTAATCTTACAAAGGTTGTACACATACCTAAGATCCCAATTCTAACTAAATTTATCTAAAAAATCCTAAATCTATCTGCCTCAGAGGGCAGTATCTTCTGCTAGGTCAAACCCTCATCTACTCTCACTATCTAAAAATTTAACAACTATCTATCTACCTTATCTACCCAAGTTCTTAATAATCAATAAGGCTATTAAGGCTTTAATTTGTTTCCCTGTCTCCAACCAGAGAGAGTGCTAGCAGCATACTCTCTCCCCAGGAGACCCAGAAACAAAAAACAAACAAAAAACTCCAAAACAATCCTTTGCAATTCTCTGCAACTGACTAACTCCCCTGGGCCACACCTTTCTAACTGTCACTAACTGATAAGCAGCACAGCAGGGGATCTCTAACTGAAAAAAAATATTATTTCCACTTTTACTCTTAAATATAAAAAAGGAGAAATTAATAAAGTCTCTTTTAACAGGTTCTCCTGTTAAACAGGTAACCAGTAGTGGTATGGTTGGGTCAAAGGGAAAGCAGTCTTTTAAAGCCCTTTGGACATAGTTCCAAATTGACCTCTAGAATGGTTGGACCAATTCACAACTCCACCAGAAGTGTATTAGTGCTCCCAATTTTGCCATATTTCCTCCAACATTTATCACTTTCCTTTGCTGCCTGTCTGATAAGTGTAAGGTGGTACCTCCTGATTGTTTTACTTTGCATTTCTCTAATTAGGAGGGATTTAGAACACTTTTTCAGGTGCTTATTGATAGTTTTAATTTCTTAAACTGAAAATTGCCTATTCATGCCCCTTGACCATTTGTTTATTGGGGAATGGCTAGAAGTAATTTTTAATAGCTAATTTAAAAAATAGCATGATGAATTTAAAGTTGAGAAGAAAAAAGTAAAAGGCATTAATTGAAATCTTTTATATGAATATAAGTTCTGGCACACACTTTTATTGCATAATGCAACAACTATTTTGCTGAGATTAGTAAAACTTGCTATTTGAGATTTTTACCTCTTGGGAATATAATTCATACTGTTTTGAGTTTTGAATTCAGGTACAGTTATCTGATGAATCTCATGTAATCCACCATTTAAGAGAAATGTCACAAAGTAGTTGAAGGAAGTATAAACTTACAGATGGATGTTTTTATCTGAGGAAAGATGAAAGGACCAACTTTGTCTCCTCTTGACTTAGGATCCTCTGGACTCAGTTTCCACATTGTTTTATTTTTTTTTTGGAACAAGAATGTTTCCCACCTGGTTAATCCCGAATCTGGCTATGAGACAGAATTGATATTATATGATTGACTTTCAACTATAACACCTGGAATCAAAGAGAGCCATCTTTCTGTGTCCTTGGGCTTAGGATCAATTTGATGCTGTTATAATTATGCACCTGCTCTTTTCTTTTATAGCAAATGTTTATATCAGGGCAGGAGAACAGTAGAAGTTCATCATTGCAATACTAAAATCTTACTATTCAGTCTGCAGGTTCAGTCATTCCATATCCCATATAATCATGTAAACTAGTGGTTGGGCTTGTCATTTGCCTACTAATATTTTTATAGTCATATATAAGACAGAGTCCCTAAAGTAGCTTTTTCTTTTAGAATGAGATGGGAGTAATTGTAAAAAAACTTGTGAAACAAAGATATGAATCTATTTGTGAAGTTAAAATCAGAAATCTATTTATTTTAAGAAATGGAATTTTAGCACAATCAGGCATTTTAGTGGAGAATAATTTTTGTGTAAATCTATTCCATTTGAATATGGTAAACAATTGAACATTTTTTACTACAGACATGTCATTTGATATACACTGTTCTCTGTATATAATTGGAAATTAATTACTTGGTGTATTTATGTATCTCATCCCAGGTCTTTTGTTTCAGTTGTAGTAAAATCAGCCTCTTTTAAGTAAATTCATTTGTGTAACCAATGAACCTAGGGGTGGAAAGCCTTACTCACATAGAGTATTTACCTATATTTTCATGTATTGAATTAGATTTTTAATAGCATCTGATCTTTCTAGGGGGATTGGAATTAATTGGAGTAGAAAATTTTAAGAAAGCAACAAGATTAGACAATCACATATTTTAAATTTACATGATACTAATTTGACATATGGAAACAATTCTCTGAAGTTTCACGTGAACTATGGGCTTCTAATTTGTTATTCTTATAGCTTATAATTTTGATCTGATTAATAATTATTAATATTAATAATAATGTTATAGATAATAAATGTCTTTTATTTATCATTTAATATAGCATATTATTATGTATAATTATATAACAATATGTTATGTAATGATATATTTATATTAATATATAATATATAATTAATAAGATCCAAGCTGTTTTACAACATATGAACTAGATACTGGAGACAGTTTTGAGAAGCTATATTAACTTGTATTGAGATGTGTTTTATAAAAATATTTTTAGCAGCAACATCCTTGCATATAACGGAACCAGAGAAGCAAATTTATTGAAGAGGAAATTGCTTCAGAAAAGCTACAAGAATAGGAATTATTTCAGAATCCTTAAGAGAAGATGTTTTTAAAGACCAGACAACTACAAAGAACACCTGAAATCCAAGATGAAATGTCTTGATTAAAGGGATATTCAGAACGGGTTACTAAAATGCAAAAATACTTGATTTAAGTTGACATTAATGATCATTATTGTACTACTTTGGCTTTCTGTTTCACTATATTTGTATATGGAGTTCTCTCAGTTCTCTTGATGTCATGTGCATTTCCCTTCTAAAGTTAGTGTATGGTTTTAGTAATTCTTACTTTGACTTGTACTCTGATTTGTTAATCTTCTAGTGAAAATTATGACATGTCTTTCATAGTCAAGAAAGGGGGAAATTAAGAAACTCAAATTATTCTATCATTCTGTATCATTCCCCAATATGTTGTAAACTTGCCTAAGGTACATTTTTTTTTTTGTCTCTGAATTTAGTTCAGAAAATTCAGCTAGGCTGTAATAAGTTAAGTTCAGAAATTCAGTTCTCTCACTAATCAAGTGATGCCATTGATTCATCTTTCTTCTCTCTTGGGATATGGTGGAAGAAAATTATTTGTGGTAATTCTCTTTTTAGTTTTTTTCCTACTAATACTTGCTTCTCTATTTGTGCTTGTATTGCTGTTTGTGGATTGTGTCACCAATGTAGTTGACTAGTAGGTTCTTCTCTGCTACACTAATGAAATTGCTCACACACTGCTTAGTGAATCTTGACAAAGAAATTCACAGAAAATGCATGAACAGACCTTAAGGGATGGGATCTAGAATGTGGAAATATGTTCTCAAGTAAAGAGCAAAATAGTTCTATTATACAACTGTCCCTAAGAAACTAGGTTTGTGAGCTAGGACCACCCCTGGATGTCTCTTTAGTTTTGTTTCTATATAGTATCTGGCCTATCCTAAAGTTGTTGTAGAGATCTATCACTGTCTTCCTGCTACCAAGGACCAGGCCTTGTGAGTTAGCTCCCTTCATTATGTTATTTTAAAAATATTTTAAAAAGATTTACTTCCATTGCAGCATGGAATGCCTTTCATCAGTATCTCAGTAATCTCTCATCAGTGAAATTGTCCCTCTAGATCCATGATGGCAAACTTATGGCACATATGCCACAAAGGACATACAGAGTCTTTTCTGTAGGCACACCTGCAGTCTCCTGCCAGAGTTTGTTACTAGAAAGCCAGAGAGACTTTCCCTCCCCTTCTCCATGTGCCTGAGGACATTCCTCACTTCCCTTGCCCCTCTGCCCAGCAGCCCAATGGGACCCCTTCCTCTCTCCCCTGTCTGGGGTAAGGGGAGGCATGGTATTTGGTTTGGGGGGGGGCTCAGCACTCTGTCTTTAAAAGGTTTGCCATCACTGCTCTAGATGGTCTGCTATAATACAATTGTCATAACCAGAGCAGAACAGATCTGCTACTTTACGATTGATATACTCTTCCCTCTTCCTTACCTTCCATGCTTCAGTTACTCATTTCTGACAATTCTATTTCCTCAATAGCTTTGACCTGCTCTCTGTAACCCCCTCCCATCTTTCATGCAACTTTCTTGTGGATCTGGTCCCATAATTCTTCTATGACTTCTATGACTTACCATTGTGTACTGAAAAAAATTCAGACTTTTTTGGCTTGGTATTTAAGGTCCTCAATAATCTAGTGCCAAGTAATTTTTTTCAAGTTTATCTCTTTATTGTCTTCTTTATATTGCAGTCAAACTGGTCTCTTCACTGATACTTAAATATGTTTTCTTATCTCCATACTTTTGAGCATTTTATTGTCTGTGTCTGAGTGTATTTCTTTTAGCTTTTGCCTGTTGAAAGACTATCCATCCTTCAAACACCAAATCAAATGCTCCTTCCTGCCACAGGGACTTTAGTGACCTTCCTTGCTTGGAACCCCTTATTGCATTTTGCTTTCCCTTTTCTAATATGCTTATTATGTATCATGACACTATGGGTCATATCTCTCTAGTCAACTCCATAAAGAGAGAGACTATATTTTATCTAATCTTAATATCACCTTTCAGTGACTAGAATAGTACTCTATGGACAGAATGTCCTTAGTCAATTTTATGTTAAGTCATTTTGCAAAAGAAAGAATTCATGCATCTTGTTCCCTTCCACACTATATTTGAACAGGATGTAAACTTGGAATGGTGTTAGAGCCCATAGGGAATTTGGACTTTAACCAAATTTGATTTAGAATTCCTTTCTAATTTGATACTTAAGTGTAAGCTTTTCTTAACTATGGAACTCCTCTTTAATTCAGGTATAGTGTGAGATATTTTAGACTCTTAATATAACTAATATTCATTTCAGGCTCATTTGATATCCTCTTCAATTATTATTTATCTGAGGGCCCAGCATGGGGTTAAATTTGAGGGTTCAAAAAAGGGATTGATAAAAGTCATTTCAACTCCTTTATCATTATGATTCTGGCTCTTTTCATTTTCCAACTTCTTCAGGAATTAGGGAACATGCAATTATTCTGGGGTAAGTGGAACGCTGACAAAGAAACATCTTTGGAGGCTTTTCTCTTCTCCCACTCTTCCATTTGCCTTCGAGATACTGGTTTTGTTTTGTTTTTTACCATTTTGGAGAATGGTAGTTACTTTCTCCGTACAGGAAGCAGAGAGAGAAACCCTTAGGATTGGCCTTTTGCCATTGAAAATGAAAACTTTCAGAAGGGTCATGTGGATGATTGCTGCCAGTTATTGCTGAATGCTTCTGTCAACATCTGCCATTATGGTTCCTTGTGGGAACTAATAGGACATAGAACTGATACCCACTTTGGAAAGCATTGAAGGTACAGACCATAGATGGAGGCAAGACGGGTAGCTACTGATCAACTGATAAAAAGTCTTGGGAGGATGGAGACAAAATGGTGGATTAAAGGCAGCTACTTAGCTGAACTCTCCTAATATGACCCTCCAAACAACTTAAAAATAATGACTCAAATGAAATTTTGAAGTAGTAGAAACAAAAGTGTGGGGTGAGATATTTTTCTAACCTTGGGAGATCAGGAGAAATCCATCACCTCATTCAAATGTCAATGGCAACAGCAGTCATAGTAGCTACAGTAGCAGCAACAGTAGCTTTAGGAATTCTCAGCGATAGTAAGCACAGAGCTGGTAAGGAAGCCAGAGCTTAGAAAGAAAGAGTTCATAGAGAACTCTTTGCTAGCAATGGGAACAACTGGTGCTCATTAGCAATTCTATTGCACATAAGCAGTTCTGTGTCACAGTTCCAGGGTGGAGAGGAGTGCTGGTGCTCAGTAACAAGGGATCAGGGGCCCTAGTCACAGTTCCCAAGAAAAGAGGAGCACTAGCACTTGTGGCTGTGGGATTCTAGGGGTCCTTCCTGGATAAAGACCAGAGCGATCATTCCTCCCCCAGGATCATACCTCCTTTGAAATACCAAACTGCAAACTCTCAGAACTGGCTTTCAAAATAGCAGTATGAAAAAGCCTGAAATTTCAAATGATGTCTTCCCATGTATGCATACCTGGAATGCATACCTTCATCTCTACCTCCTGGCTTCTTTGGCTTCCTTCAACTGACAGCTAAAATTCCCCTTCCTATAGAAAGTCATTACTTTTCTTTGTTGCTGCTTGCTTCCTAGTTATCCTACATATAGTTTGTTTGTACATGGTTATGTGTATGTTGTTTTCCCTATTAAATTGTGAACTCCTTGAGAGCAGGGACTGTCTTTTACTTTTCTTTGTATCCCCAATGCTTAGCATTATGCCTGGAATATTATAGATGCTTAATGGTTGCTTACTGAAAGGGAAAGAACATGAATCTTGTAACCATGGAAAAATATTCTAAATTAACTAATTAAATGAAATTTTCAAAATTAAAAAAAAATAATTGCTTACTGGCTGTATGACATCTCAATAAATTCTCATGTATCAATCAATGAGAGGATCAGTGCCTATAATTTTTTGTTTCATGACTTCTATAGCTCAAAAAATGTCTTCATATTCTTTTAGAGTACACACATACACATTGCTCATTGTTCAGTTCTTTGGCATCATTGTTGGCTTCTTTACATGAAGATCACCCTCAGTCAATTCTTCCAAGGGCAAATGAAACAATTGAAGAACTTTGTCATTTTTTTTTATATCGTTCATCAAATCAAACTTTCTCCCTGTGGATTCTATTTCTTCTATACTAGTTTTGATCAAGAAAACCACCAAAATCACTGTTTGCTAAATGTGGGAAAATGCATTTCATCACTGTAAACATGTTGCTTTTAGCTATTTGTTACCATGAAGAGATCATGGGTAGCTTTGAAGATAGAAGTTTCAGGTGAATTATGTGGTTCAAAGTCATATTTCAAAGAGTTAAGAAAATAGTGAGAGGAAGGTAGAGGCATTGATTGTAGGTGGTCTTCCCAATGAGTTTCATCATGAAAGAACATGTGAAATATAGGATTACTCAAAAGAATGGATAGAACAATGAAGATTTTGTGGATAGAGAGGATTTGGACATATTTATAAACATCAAAGAAAAAATAAGTAGACAGAGGCTAAATATTATTGAGGGAGTGGGAACGACAGAGGAGAAGGTAGAATGGATTATTATTATGTGCATGTAAAGAGGTTTACTTGGGCAAGGAGAAGGACTTCCTCTTTGTGTGAGACAAAGGTGAAAAAAGAGATAGTGGGGAATAAGCAGAGTAATAGAAAGAAGAAAAAAAAGATGAGGCTCTCAGCAAATGGACTTATTTTTTTTCAGTGAAATATGAGGCAAGGTTCCTTCTGATATGAGTGAGTTAGAATGAGAAGCTCTAGGAGTTTTGCAGAAGGATAAAGATGTTTAGAAAAACCATTACCAAGGTGAGAGTTATAGTGAATTGAATAGGGAGGTGTTAAAAAGGATTTCCTTGTAAAAATGAGGGTTCAGTTTTTTTTTAGAAAAAAAATTGTAATTAAACCATCATTATAGTTTTATAGTTAATTCTATCTCTTTTGAGTAGCACAGGAATCTGAGTGAATTATGCATATTGTAGGAGTAATATAATGATGGAGCTTGATGTGGATAAAGGGATAAAAGATGGGACAATTGAGAATACTGTGCAGCTGAATTGGTTCACTAGGGCATCATGGTGATGTGAGATTTAAAAGTGAAGCCCATAAACTGTAGTGAGTTAAAATGGTGGAAGATATAAATTGTGATAGATATAAGGGAGGGTGAGTAAATTTGACCGCAGAAATATGTTTCACTACGGTGTCTTGGTTTTTAAATCAAATATAAGGTGGTCGCCAGGGAAATATTCCCAATTATTCAAATACCCAAGTCAACTGGGTTTTATAGAGATTTTAATTAATACAAATGTGGAATTAAAGAAAAGAGAGAAAGAGAGAAAAAGGAAATAAGTATGAAGGGGCTTAAGCCAACATGACCTAGACCTAAGTCTTAAGAGAGAGATCAGTCAGTCAGTCTTTTAACACTCACCACAAGGTCTGCCTAAACAAGGATTCTAGTGACACCAGGCCAGCTCCATCTCAGCTGACTTCACCAGAGAGCCTTCCAGCCAGAGACTGTTCCAAAAGGCCTCTCTCCAGAGCCTCCAGAGGGACAGAGTCCCCTTAGAGGAGCTCCAGCGAGACCTCCTTAGAGATTGTCCTCCAAGAGCTTCCCTTCTCCAGAGCCTCTCTCAAGAGATTCTTCCTAAGCGGTCCTCATCAGAGATCCTCCAAAAGGAATTCCTTCAAAAGGATATCTCCTCAAGAGATTCTGCTTTTTCTTATATAGAGGTTTTTCTCCCATGTCACCTCCCCTAAGTCCTTACATCTACCAATCACTGTAGACGCTTTCCAAAGGACTGCCCATCTAAATCCCTGCTAAGTTGACCAATCTCCTCAGTAAGTCTGAATCAGAAAAAATGCTGCTGTGTCGACCAAGATCCTCAGTAAGTCTGAACGAGAGAAAACACAGCTGAGTCAACTAATCTCATCAAGAGAAAACTTGCCTGACCCTTTTAGGTACCTAGCATCTCATTTTATCAATTCTAAAAACAGGCCTGGCTCAAAGAACTCCTTGCCTTATTATAAGCATGGGTCCAAGTATTTTCATTGTTTAGCAATGAGTTTTCTCTCCTAAAACAGTCTTAAGTACCGGTAGAGTAGGGGTCCTCCCATAGCAAGGAGTTTTCTCCCCTAAAGCAGTTTTAAGTACGGTTGGAGTAGAGGTCCTCCCATTTCTGATCCTGGCGAGTTCTCACATCAAAATGGGGAATGTTTCTCAGTAGGGAATTTGTTCCAATTAAGAATTCCCCGATGGGGAAATTTTTAACATTCACAAGTCTGAGAGATTTCAAGATTTACAGTGAGTAAGGTAGGAGGATATTACTAGTATAGGAGTTATAGCCAAAGAAAGAACTGAAGGCTAGGGGGATGAGAAGTCATAGCAAGGATGAGGAACAGAGCTAGGGGTTGTAAGGCAGATGGAAAAAAATAGAATTTATTAGATAAAATTTTATGAGCAGATAAAATAATCTCAGAATTCAATTCACAAACATTCAAGTAGAATACTTGTGAGTGATGGCAAGATCAAGGGTAAGATTATTTCTTTGGGTACTGTTGAGATGGAGTGAAAGAAAACACAGAAATTGAGAATGTGAAAAATTAGAGGTTTTGTGGAAGTCTCTACATGTATGTAGAAATCCTCTAGTATAAGAATATAAACTAGGGAGGAAAGACTATAAGCCAAACTCTATTCAGAAACAGAGTACCCTAGGGATTAGAATATAACAATTAATAGAATCTTGATTGGGTGATAAATATGGATTAAATGAACCTGAAAGGGGTAGAGTTTATGGAGTGGTGGCAGAAGAGATTCTGGAAGTAGCAATGGAGAGTCATGAAGTATTTAGAATTCTCCATCACCATAAGTGAGAGATGGGTGTTATAGGAGATGCTGTGTGAATGTTAAACTAGTCCTGGAAAGGGTGATCAGTGATGTAGTTTCATCTAGAAGTATTCAGGTATTAGTGTGTGCTTGAAGACAGAAAGAGTTAAGAAAGGAAAGGGTTTAAAATCAAAGCAAATTTCTTAATTATGATTATTCTATAATATAATTATCCTATAATTAGAATTTTAATTAATTCTGGAAAGCATGGTGGAAGGACACATTATGGTGTGTTTGTCAGTTTGGGAGGTGACAAAGAGAGGAAGCAGTGAGGAATGGGAGCAGGGTAGATTAATCAGTGGAATTGGGGGAGAGTTTTATGGGGTATGGAAGTGGAATACGTTAGCCACTGTAGGATGAGTTCAGGCAGGCTGAGTCACAGGAAAGAAATTCATTGAGGGAAGAAAGTGGTTAGACTGATCAGAGATCTCCATTCATGTCTAACTTTGGGGTATGTTATCATAGGGCCCAGGAAGGCTACCTCAAAACAGGCAGAAACTGCAGGTAAAGAAAGGCACAGACTATAAAGGCACTGTTAATTGTAACAACAACAAAATAGCAGTTAGCATTTAAATGGTGCTTTAAGGTTTGCAAAATATCTTACAAATACATACTTTTATACTTTGATATTGTTCTCATTTTACAAATGAAGTAACTGAGAAATAGAAAAGTTAAGTGACTTGCTCAGGGTATCTGAAGTTGGATTTGAAATATATATATATACATATATATAATATCATATTCAAAATACACATATATGTAGATGTATACAATACTATACATACACATGAGGGAGGCAGCTCGGTGGGACAGCGGATAAATCACTGGGTTTAGAGTCAGGAAAACCTGAATTGAAATCTGACCTTAGACACTAGCAAATTGCTTAACGCTGTTTGCCTCAGTTTCCTCATATGTAACATGAGCTGGAGAAAGAAATGACAAACCACTCCAATGTCTTTGCCAAGAAAGGTTGGTTGTCTCTCGAACTGAGGATGACGATTGTCTTTGTGCGTTTTTGTGCACAAAGACACCTGTGCACAAAGATGTAAGTGGAAAAGTCGATGCACAGAGACAGTCCCACTCTCTCGGCTTTGGAAGCCTGGGTCCATTGGCACGAAAAGTCGTTAAACCTGGAGACTTCCTCAGCTGCATTGGATGGCCGTGTTGTCTTTTGTGCTCCATCATGCCATAAGCACTCCACAGTGCCTTGCTGCGTTGCCATCTCAGCCGCTGAACCTTCTTGTTGATTTCTTCCACCTGTTCCGTCGAAGTAGTCTTCACATGCTGGGTGAGCAAAGCCCTGGTTCACCAGGGGTCGACGTCGACCCGATGGCTACTCTCAAAAGGTTTAGTCGGCCTGTCCAAGCCGTTGCCCAGGGTGTGGCCGCTGCCACATGCTAGCAGCTACTGGGAGCCACAAGTGAGAGCTGGGTGTCAGGTAAGGGTCAGTGGTCAGAAGGTCAAGGTCAGTGGCCAAGAAAGGATCAACTGATAAACGACAACTACACACATATGTAGATGAATTTTTTTGAATTTAGAATCAAACTGCAAGAAAGAAAAGATAGAACTGAAAGCCAGATTCTTTTGTTTTTATTTGACTAGCTGGTTCCTTTGTAACACTAGGTTACTATGTTCATTTGCTAATAAGCATACTGAAAACTTAATTTGTTCCAAACATTCAACTTCTCTATTCTTAACTAACGACAAGTCATCTTTGATTAATACTTTTTTAGAATATTTTGAAGTCTGATACTGTTGGGCCTCTTTCCTTCATTTCCTTCATTTTTTAAATTAATTCCCTTGGAATTTGTAACTTTTTGTTCCTCCCGGTTAACTTAATTATTATCATTTTTCTAGTTCTATAAAGTAATCCTTAGTTAGGTTGGTAGGGCAGTATTGATATTTTTTATTTTGATATTGATAAGTATTGATAATTTTATTATGGTGGCTTGGCACACATGCAATTAATATTCTTTCAATTATTTAACCTATATTTCTACAAAGAGAGATTGCATTTTTTAATTTGAAAATTATAAACTTCTGCACTTTCATTTCAATTTACATTACATTACAATTTAAGAGATATTTGCAATATCACATTAGAATTTGGTTATCTTAGGGAAATGCTAATTCAAGGAAAAATACATACATTATTATTTTAATAAAATGAGGAGAGGCAAAAATTATTACAACTTCCTTTACAGCTTCTAATAATCACTCAAGCAAAAGCAAAAATAATCTAAGATTACTGTTTGTTTAAATGATGTTTTTACACAACCAAAAGCTCTCCATGGCTCTATTCTCAACAAAATCCTTTTGGGATCTTGGGAAAATACAAACATCTATTAAGTAGGAAAAAGACAAATTCTTGTATTCTGTAATTATTTTTTTTTACCTCTGTGATTGTCAAGGATCAGAAGACTAGCACACATGCATACACATATATAACATATTCATCTACACTTTCCAATTCATAAGATTCTCAGGAAGTTCAATAGAAAGGCATTAATTAAAAATATTATTTATTTTTTGTTAGCTTTCATTTAACAAAACAAAACAAAACCTTTACCTTTTGTCTTAGATCAATACTGTGTATTGGTTCCAAGGCAGAATAGTGGCAAGGACTAGGAAATGGAGGTTAAGTGACTTGCTCATAGTTATATTGCTAAGAAGTGTCTGAGGCAAGATCCGAACCTAGGCTCTTTCTACTCTTGGCCTGACTTTCAATTCACTGAGCCACCTAGCTTCCCTGTTAACATTCATTAAAAAAAATAGAGTTCTTAGTTCTCCCCTCCCCTACCTTCCCCATACATTGAGAGAGCAAGAAGTGTGATAGCAGCTATGCATGTGAAATCATATAAAACATTTCTATATTAGCCATATTGCAAAAAAAAGCAAGAAACTGAAAGAATTATACTTTAATCTACACAGATTCCATTATTTTTCTCTCTAGTGTTGGAAAGTATTTTGCATCATAAGTTCTTTGGAATTATTTTGGATCATTACATTGATCAGAATAACCAAAGCACTCAAAGATGCTCATAGTACAAAATTGCTTTTATTATGGACAATATTCTCTTGGCTCTGCTTACCTCGCTCTGTATTAATTAGTTTATAGTCTTCCCAGGTTTTTCTGAAACTATCCTGCTTGTCATTTCTTATAGCATAATAGTATTCCATTTCAATTATATACCACAAATTTGTTAGCCATTACCCAATTGATGGGAATCATCTCAATTTCCAATTTTAAAAAATTAAAACCCAGACCTTCCATCTTGGAATCAATACTGTGTATTGGTTCCAAGGCAGAAAAGTGTTAAGGGCTAGGCAATGGGGGTTAAAGTGACTTGCCCAGGGTCACACAGCTGGGAAGTGTCTGAGGTCACATTTGAACCCAGGACCTCCCATCTCTGGGCCTGGTTCTCAATCCACTGAGCTACCCAGCTGCCCCCCAATTTCCAATTTTTTGACACCACAAAGAGATGCCATATTTTTGCACATATCATCCCTTTTCTTTTACCTCTTTGTGATATGGACCTAGTGAAGGTAGTGTTAGATCAAAGTGTAAATGCAGTTTTAATGACCTTTGAGCATAGTTCCAAATTGTTCTCCAGAATGATTGGACCAGTTCACAACTCCATCAATGTTGAGTGTGTCAGTATCCCTATTTATCTACATCCCCTCCAATATTTGTCATTTTTCTTTTCTATCATTTTAGCTAATATGAAAGATGTAAGGTGATACCTTAGTTGTTTTAATTTGCATTTCTCTAATCAGTTGTGATGTAGAGAATTTTTACATGACTATAGGTAGCTTTGATTTCTTCTTCTGAAAACTATCTTTTCATATCCTTTGACCATTTATTAAGTGGGGAATGACTTTTATTTTTTGTAAATTGGACTTAATTCCTTATATATTTGAGAAATGAGTCTTCTACCAGAGAAAACTACTGCAAAATATTTTCCCAGGTTTCCTGCTTTCTTTCTAATCTTGTGGATTTATTTTATAACCTGTAATTTTGCTAAATTTGTCCATTATTTCAGCTAGTTTTTAGCTGATTTTCTAGGATTCTTCAAATATAACCATCGTATGCTCTACAAAGAGTCATAGTTTGGTTTCCTCATTGCCTATTCTGATTTCTTCAATTTCTTTTCTTGCCTTATTGCCATAGCTGGCATCTCTGGTGCAATATTGAATAAAATGGTAATAAAGGGCATCCTTGCTTCCCCCTTGATTTTGCTATGAAAAGAACTTATCCTCATCATAATACTTGCTAATGGTTTTAGATAGCCGTAACTCGTCATTTTAAGGAAAACTCCCATTATTCTGTGCTTTTCAGTGTTTTTAATTGGAATGAATGTCATATTTTGTCAAATGTTTTTTTTTTCTGCATCTATTGAGGTAAACATATAAACACACTGACATGGTCAATTATGGATAGTTTCCCTAAAACTGACCCAGTCCTGCATTCCTGGTATAAGTCTTACCTGATTATAGTGTATGATCCTTGTGATATATTGCTGTCATCACTTTATTTTTGAAAATTTTATTAGATTAATTAATTTAGAATATTTTTCTATGGTTACATGATTCGTGTTCTTTCCCTCCCCTTCCCTCACCCCATTCCCATAGCTGATGGACTTTACATGCTTTCCTGTATTTTATTTCAAAATTATGCAACATTATTCATTAGGGAAATTCTCCCCTAGTTCTCTATGGACACTGTTTTGGCCTGTGCGCTCATCTTGTGCCCAGAAAGTTTCCCTGTTGTCACCAATGCTTATGGTCCTCTTGGCCCTGGAACTGAGCTGCAAATGATAGTTCTCCTTTCTGCCTTGGAACTTAGACCATGGCCCCTGCTTCCCTGGGACTGGCCAGTACCAGAACCAGAACCATCACTCTTCTCTGTTCTGGAATTGTGAGCAGGGTCTCCTCCTGAGTCATCAGTGCTTGGGCACTGGAACTGCAGATGGGCCATGCAAAGGGTCTTGATCCCTTTCTGACCATTTGTCTGGCTTGGTTTTTCTGGGCTGAGAGCCTCGGAAGCTGCTGTGATTGTCACAGGGGCTTCGGAGGTCTGCTATGGTTGTGGTTCTGACTTCTGTAGGTCAGATCTCTCCTTGCAGCTTTCTATTTTCATTTTACCTACACATTCTTTTAATGGAAGCCAGATTATTTGTGGCTTCTCTTTAGTCATTTTTAATGGCCATTTGTGAAAAAGCCCGATTGAGTTTCTGTCCATTTCCCCCTCCCTCTTGCAAAATGAATCCAATTGAAAGACTGTATCAAGTCATTTCTGTAAATCGAACTTTTCCAGTTAAAAGGGGCGCCCCAGCAGAGAGTCCTGTGGGACTGAAGAAGCTTGTTCCATAGTGAAAGACAAGGAGTGTGCAGGTGGAACATTTGCCATGCCTGAGCTCCATTCCCAGCATCCCTTTAAGTTCAGTCCTCATTTTACATAAACATGCTTAGGAGATAAATTTGGCCAAGACCCTCGCTGCGGAGCTCTTTTTTTGGAGCTTGTGTTCTTGGTAAAGTGCTGCAGGTGTGAGTCTCTGGCTCTCTTTGCTCTGCTCACTTGACTGAAAGAACGCTTTTTCTTTTCCTTCTCTTTTAATTATTATTAAAATCCTATAGGAGACAGGCACATTGGCAGCCTGCTAAGGCTCCCAAAATGAGGAATATGGGAAGGGGAGAGAAGAAAAACCCAGGCACGGACGCAGAGTGAATCTAGCTAAGGGCCTCCCTGACACCTAGAGGAGGAGATGGGGAAGGGACTGGTCACTTACCTTGGATGGAGAGAGCTGTAGTTGAAGACAATGGACCTCATGTTGGGCACCAAAGTAATGTGGGAAGTGACATCAGGGTCTCGTCCAAAGAATTGACAACTCAGGAAATCTCCATGTTGAGTCAGCTTTATTGTTTTTAGGGAGAAATGGCGGTGGTTTGGCCATGGTGATAGAAAGACCAAGGCCTGAGGGAATTTTGAGAGTCCTTTTTATCTCATTTGGTTGGCACAGATGTTGATTGAGTGGTTACTGTAATCAGGGAAAATGGGCATTGTTTGAACCTAGCCCTGCGTGACTGGAAAACTGACCCATGTGTACTTGTTATTTGGCCTTAACCAATGACCTAGGCTATGCTGACCAGATCCAAAAACTGATGTAAAGAATTTTCTCTTAATTATAAATATCAAGCAACCTATATATGTTCCTTTGATTGTTGAAAGAATCTTGGCAGCGAATAGAAACCTCTTTTCCTGAACTCAGAGAATTGAATCTGTTTACTCTCTCCCTCTCAACTTGGAAAGTCCCTTGTTTATTGTGCCTATGATGACTGGCCTTTGTTGTAAAATCTTCCTACCCATATCAACACACATCACTTTTGTTATTATTATTTTCTTGCTGTGTAGTTCCTCCCCCCCAAGTAATTCTCTCAGGAGGAAAAGGGAAGAAGACAGCTAGGAATTGATAAGTAAATTAAGATTGATCTAGAATACCTTTTGTCCCCAAATTGTCACATGTTGGTCACATGTGCTTCTTTTCATTTCTTTATAGATATTTGTGAAAGCTTTGTAAAAGTTAGTAGAAGTGATAGTAAGATTTATATGCTTACAGTTTTCATGCAATATTCTGGTCTTTTCAAACTCAGCAAAATATGTGGCTAAGACCAAGTGGATATGAAATGTGGAAAGGGGCATTTTGAAGGAAGGTAGAAAGGTTTTCCAGTTTCTAGCTTGAAAAGATCAGTAAAGTGAGAAAAAAATAAAGGCTTTCTTTTCTGATTGCTACAAAGCGTCTCTGAATCTGAACTGGAATCTGAACCTTGAATCCAGGCCTCAGCTTCCTCCAGTTTTATACAGAGCTATGAAAATTAACTGGGAACAGAGCCTTATAACTTTTTGAATCTTTAAAAACTTTTAATGTGCAATATGTCCTTCTTTTGCCCCAATCACTTGTTCATAAGATTTGGATACATAGTCTTTAATTTTTTCTGATTTTTAGAAAACCTCTTACCTTCTATTTTAGAATCAACACTAAGTATTGGTTCCAAGGCTTCTAGAAGAGTGATAAGGGCTGGGCAATGGGGGTTAAGTGGCTTCCTCAGGGTCATATAGCTAGGAAATACTGAGGTCAAATTTGAATCCAGGACCTCCTGTTTCTAGGCTTGGCTCTTAATCCACCAAGCCACCTAGCTACCTCTTATATTTTTAATTCTTCATCATGAAACCACATTGGATATGATTAAGAAGAGAGATTGAGTTAGTATTATATTTCATCCCATTCTAGAAATTAAGCATACTTTCAACAAACAGTCATTTCCCCAAATCTTGCATTGATTATAGCCCATAGTTTTTTTTAACCCTTAAATTTTATCTTAGAATTAATACTGTTACAAGGGAGAAAAGCAGTATAAAAAGCTTTCAAAAATAGCATTTAAATTCAATGAGAGCCTACACTAGAAAAGAATATTTATCTTGAACAAATTTCTTAAATTTTTTTGTGATTTGTGACACAATACACTTGCCACTTTTATTTGGGAATATCTATAATTGTGGAATCTCTATTCAAGATAGCAAAATATTTATCAGAATTCATCATTCCCTGAATGAAGACAAAACTTCAAGATCTAATGGAAGTTAAAAAAAATCTGTAAAACATTATTTTTAGTGGACATTTTACAATCTGGTAAAGATGTGTAGATCTTACATGATCACTTGGACTTGTTCTGACAAAGGTTTTAGTATAGCCTTTAGTGGAAAAGTGAGTTTAATCTGTAAAAATCCACTGTCACTACCCATATCCAAACAGTTGCCAAAACTGGCCAATTTTACTTTCAAAACATCTATCACTTATACTTCCTTCTCTCCTCTGACACTGCCACCACCGTGGTGTGGGTATTCATCACCATATACATAGTGATCTTCCTAAAGCACAGATCTAAACACATCACACTCCTACTCAGGAAATTCCATTGGCTCCCTAGGACCTCTTGGATCAAATATGAATTTCTCTTTTTTTCTGCCTTTAAAAGTCTTTCATAGTCTGCCCCCTAACCCCTGGGATCCCCTCTCCAAAAACCTTTCCAGTCTTCTAACAGTTTACACCTCATCACATTGACATGGGCACTGTACCCCAGAAACCCAGGTGGACTATTATCAGGGAAACTTCCTTGCTTTGCCTCCTCCTGACCCTGAACTTAGAAACACCCAAAGACCCCACCTAGGGTCCTGAGATGTTTATCTTCTTTTGTCCTCTAGATTTAAGATGGACACAGAGATGAATCTTTATGCCTCCAGGCAGACCCCAGTCAGATGACCAACTCACCCCACCAAATGCCTGAGGGCTTACCACTCTAAGTCACATCCCCATCAGGGCATAGAACCTGTTGTAAAAAAGCATAAAAACCTCAGAACTGATGTCGTTCAAGGGGAACAGCCTTTCCTTTCATGCTGTCCTCCCAAGGAACTGCTTCCCATCTTGCTGTTCCACCTTGGTATCCTCCTGGCCACTCTCAACATTACTTTCTAAATTAATAAATCTCTTTTTTGTTTTTAAGCAAAGTTTTGGAGTCTTGCATGCTTGCAAAAGGCATCCTTCCCGACCTTAACAGTTTGACAACCAACGTTTTTGGCTCTCCTGAAAGCTACTCTTGTATTCTGGATCATCCACGAGGACATAGCTTCTCAAGGAACCTTTTCTTTGACTCCTGAAACCCCCATCTTTTGGGTGATATCTTTGTGGGAACTCTTTCGTGCTCTCCCATCAGCCCCAGATCAGTCTGGCCGCTGGAGTTTGGGGTCTATCTGTCGGCTCTTCCTTATACTGGAAGACGGTTCTAAGTTGTGTGGGAAGTCTTGCCACCTCAGTGTTCAACTGAGTGCTCGCCTCAGTGTTAAAACTGAGTGCTCTTGGTCGGGCAACCTCTGTGGACGCACAGTTGTTGACCCTTCAGTGTGGAATTGGCCATTCTGCATCTAAATGGGACAGAGACAGAGCGTACCCTGAGATTCTCTTTTGGGGTATATACTTAAAAATTGGAAAAAAAAATTGGCACTAAACAGCTTAAAGAAAAAGCAACTAATTTCTTTTTGTAATGTTGTCTGGCCATGTTACATGCTTGAGGATCAAGAGACATGGCCTATCCATGGTACTCTAAATTATAACACCATCAGACAATTGGATTTGTTCTGCAGAAGGGAAGGGAAATGGACAGCCATTGCCTACATTTCCTCTTTCATTAAACTCAGCCAGAATCCTGAGCTAAGACAATTATGTCGCATGTGCCTTGCCACCTTCTTACTGACCCCTTCTGGGGAAAGTCCCCAATAGGATGTTCTGGATGACTTAGCTCTCCCAGGCAATTTAGCTTCTGTGAGGGGTAGGGAGATAACGTCTCCTACACTGGCTGCAGAGCAGCCAAGACCTTCCCCTCCCCCAAAACTAACTTCTACCATAGAATTCCCTTCAGATCCTCCTGGTTCCTTTCCCCAACCCTCAGCTCTGAAACCTCCACCTTACTTTCGGGGTTCATAGCCTGAGACCACTCCTCTCTCTGCTCCCAACTGTAATAGCCTTTGGTACCTGCCACTGCCCAAGGATAATGTTACCTCACCCATTCCTCAACCAAGCCCACTCCACACCCGGAGCGGACTGAGTTATGGTGACAGGGCTATCCTCCTCCCTATGAGAGAGGTACCCTCCCCAGATGGGCTGGCTCGGGTACCTGTCCCCTTTTCTATGACTGATCTAGCCCAGATGAAGGAGAAATTGGGTCGCTACTCAGAGAACCATACCAAATTCATTGAGGGTTTTAAATCCCTCACCCTGCAGTTTGACCTGTCCTGGGCAGATCTGCATATAATTATCTCCACCTGTTGCACCCCAGATGAGAAAAAACAGATCTGAGATTTGGCCATAGAAATAGGTCATGAGAAGGCCCTAGCTGACACATGGCAGGAGTTCCTGGTGCCACCGCAGTCCTAGGGCAAGATCCTGGATGGGACTATATGAACGAAAGGGACAGACTTAGGAGAAACCATATGATAGAGGCCATGCAGAAAGGGATTAGAAAGCGAGTGAATTACAATAAGCTCAAAGAAACCACTCAGGGAATGGAAGAGAATCCAGCCCTCTTTCTGTCCCCATTAGTGGAAGCCATGAAGCAATATACCAACGTCCACCCAGATACTGATGAGGGGGCACTTATCTGAAGGCTCCACTTTATAGGGCAGTCAGCCCCAGACATCAGGCGAAAACTGCAAAAGCTGGATCTGGGACCTCAGACTACAATTAACTAATTAATGGATGCTGCTTTTAAGGTTTTTCACAATAGGGACCTAATTGAGACAGAAGGACAAAGACGTGAGAAACTTCTCACAGCAGCTCTCACCTCTCTGACCTATGGGCAGAGGCCAAGGGGCTCTTGCTACACCTGCAGACGGGATGGGCACTGGTCAAAGGACTGTCCTTCAAAGGGAAGACCGCCCACGACTCCGTGTCCAGCCTGTGGCCAAAAGGGACACTGGAAACAGCAGTGCCCCACCAAACAGAGACCCCAGCGACCCCAGAGGCACATTCCTGATCTCCAGACTCCTGAGGACTTGGAATAAGACTGCCCTAGGGTTTGCTCGCTTCCAGTTTCCATCACTGTGGCCAAACCCAGGGTTATTCTCGAGGTTGAAGGTAAGAAAGTTACCTTTCTAATTGACACGGGAGCTACCTATTCTGTTCTCTAAACTCACAATGGTCCTACATTCCATTCACAGCATAAGGTAATTGGGGTTGGGGGAAAGACACTTAGCTGTAGAGAAACGGCACCACTAACATGTGCCCATGAAGATAAATTATTTGAACATATATTCCTGGTTATTCCTTCCTCCCCATTTCCCCTACTGGGCAGGGACATTATGAAAAAATTGGGCTCACAATTTTCACTTATCTCAGTTCTAAATTCCCCAAACACTGCTTTGCAGAAACCAGCAACAATCTCTTCAGAAATCTGGGAGAAAGTGCCTTCCATTGTCTGGGATCAAGGCATACCGGGAAGAGCCCTCCAGTAATGATAAGCCTCAAGCCTGATTCCCTTTACCCACATTGGAAGCAATATCCCATTTCCCCAGAGGCCAGAGAAGGATTAAAACCTCTCATAGATAAATTTCTAGCCTATGGCCTCTTAGAAGAGTGCTCTTCACCTTGCAATTCTCCCCTCCTGCCAATTAAAAAGCCAAATGGTAGCTGGCATATGGTTCAAGATCTCAGGCATGTTAATGAGGCAATAATTTCTGTTCACCCCATTGTCCCAAACCCGTATACAATCCTAACTAAGATACCAGGGAATTCTCAGGGGTTCTCTGTTATTGACTTGAAAGATGCCTTCTTTTGCATACCCTTGCACCCAAAATGCAGATTTCTTTTTGCCTTTGAGTGGGTTTCTCCCTCAGACCCCTGAATATTTCACGTGGTCCATGCTCCCACAAGGATTAAGGGACAGCCCCCACTACTTTGGAGCTGCCCTCAACAAAGATCTTAGAGCCCTGAGCCTCACAAGCAGCTCAGTCTTGCAGTATGTCAATGACATTTTAACATCTGAGGCTGCCTGTATCACAGACACCATTTCTACCCTAACTTTTCTAGGAGAACGGGGTTACAAGGTTTCTGCTTCTAAAGCCCAACTTGTCTCCCAGTCTGTCACTTATTTGGGGCACACCCTAACCCCAAATTCCGGCTCTGAATTTAGAAACACTCAATGACCCCACCTAGGGTCCTGAGATGTTTATCTTCTTTTGTCCTCTAGATTTAAGATGGACAAAGAGATGAATCTTTATGCCTCCAGGCAGACCCCAGTCAGATGACCAACTCACCCCACCAAATGCCTGAGGGCTTACCACTCTAAGTCACATCCCCATCAGGGCATAGAACCTGTTGTAAAAACGCATAAAAACCTCAGAACTGATGTCGTTCAAGGGGAACTGCCTTTCCTTTCATGCTGTCCTCCCAAGGAACTGCTTCCCATCTTGCTGTTCCACCTTGCTATCCTCCTGGCCACTCTCAACATTACTTTCTAAATTAATAAATCTCTTTTTTGTTTTTAAGCAAAGTTTTGGAGTCTTGCATGCTTGCAAAAGGTATCCTTCCCAAACCCCAAGGGTATCCTTTCCCGCCCATAACAACATCTCATACCTCCACATACTATTCTATAATCCAGTGACATTGATCTCCTTGCTATTCTCACAGAAGACAAGGTATCTGCCAACTTTGGGCATTTCACTGACTATTTCCTTCTTTTCTCTATCTACTGACCTCCATGACTTCCTTCAAATTATAGCTGAAATTTCACCTTTTACAAGAAGTCTTTATGAAACTCCTCTAATTCTAGTGTCTTCTCTCTGTTGCTATCACTGCTTTAGTGTGTTGTTCAGATGTCCTATACTTTTTCTTCCAAGAAACAACTGTCTTTTAATTTCATGGTTACAGTCACCACCTACAGTGAACTTTGAGCCCAAGACTGCTTTCATTTCTTTCTCCTTTTATTTGCCAGGAAACGGTAGGACTAGTTGCCAAGATCCTAGTTTTTGTTTTTTTTTAATGTTAAGCTCATGCCAGCTTTTACATTTTCCTCTTTCACTTTCAACAAGTGACTTTTTAATTCTATTGTACTTTCTGCCATCAAATTGATATCATATCTGAGATTTATTGATATTTCTCCGGCTGATCTTAACTCCAATTTTTAAATAGCATTCCAAAAACCCGGAAAAGAGAATATCAAGAAGAGGGTGGCAAATAGGATCAAAGGCTCTAAAGAGGTTGAGACAAATAAGAAAAGGCATTGGATTTGGTTTTTAAGAGACCATTGGTAATCTTGGAGAGAGCAGTTTCAGTGGAAAAATGAAGCTGGAAGCCATATTTTAAGGGTTTCACAAGAATGAGATGAGAGAAATTATTATAGAGAGCCTTCCCAAAGAGTTAAGCCAAAAAGGACAGATGGGACAGTTCATTGGGATAGAAGAATCAAGCTAGGTATATTTTTTTAAAGATGAGGGCCTCCTGATTGGCCTAGTTGCCCTGGGTCTCTCCACATCCAAGACTAGCCTTTATTCAGCTCTTAGTGATTTTGCATAAGCATAGGTCTATTTGTGTAATAACATACCCCAATACGTAATAATCTCTAGTGGCCACCAAGAATTCTATATATCATCCTATATTTGATACACTCTTCACAGGCTTTTCATCTCGTTTCAATCATTACTTCCTTTGACATGCTCTTTGGTTTAGTAATACTGGTTTCCTTTCTTTTTCCCACATGTGCTAATACCATCTCCCATTTCCATGTCTTTTTGCCCCCATTCCCCCATGCTGGGAATTTTCTCCCTTTTTATTTCCTGGAATCTCAGGCTTCCTTTGGGGTTAAACTCAAAAGGCCTGTTCTGGTCCCCCACAGCAGCAAGTGCCTCTTCTATGAGGTTTCCTTATTTCAATTGGTATATGTATAGGTATCTCTATATTAATATCTTGTCTCTGCTTAGAATGGTTTTTATTTTATTCTTTTAACTAATGAAGCATTTATTTTCTCTCCCTTCCATTCCCATCCTTAGTTCAAAAGAAAACAAAAATCCTTGTAAGAAATATGCATAGCGAAGCAAAAAAAAATTCCTCATTGGCCACTTTTCTTGAATCTAACATCCCTCTGTGAGGAGGCAGGTGGCATGCTTTTATTACTGGTATTCTGGAATCATGTTTGGTCACCGAATTCATTGATGAGAGTTCTTGAATCATTTTAAATTGTCTTTAAAATGTTATTGTTAGTGTATGAATTATTCCCTTTGTTCTGCCTATTTCACTTTTCATTAGATCACATCTTCCCAGGTTTCTCTGAAAATATCCCTTATGGTGATTTTCAGGGCACAATTGTATTCCATTCCATACACATGCCATATGTATGTTCAGGCATTGATGATGGGTACTCTATTGTTTTTTTATTTCTTTGCCATTACAAAAAAAACCCAACATATATACTGTCAACATGGAATTTAGGAATCCCAAACTTGTTACCTAGTGAGATCTGATGAACCCCAAGTTTCAGGACTAGCTTGTAGATTGGAGACCCCAAAGCTTGTCTTGTTCCCTTTTCCCATGGAATCTACCCTGAAGGGAATCCCAAGTTAGAAGTTTCAGACTGAGTGGGAGACCCTCAGGGAAATGACAATCCTGGTTGGGTGAGATAAGCATATGCTAAGGGTCCTCTTTGTTTTAGGTAGTCTCCCCTATTGTATTAGAACCTGTCCCAAGAAGATCCCCACCTGAGCAGGAACCATCCTTTAGTATCTATTGTAAGCAGCCCCTTCTCTTATACCCTGGCCTCTAGCTATGATTCTTTTCCCAAGCTTGATTGTATCCTGTCAGTGTAGTTTGTACACTCCCACTTTCTTTGTAGCTCTAATGACTTCAATCATCTTTCCTTGTCCCCGAACTCCCCAAATGGTATATAGGTTCCCCAAGTTCTTGTGTTCCTCAGAGTCCATCCTGAGTTGGTGCCACTCCCAGGGGTCAATGACCAGGGTGTCCAGACTCTGTGCAGTCTTGACAACACCTCTGTTGTCATAACCTAGTAGCACTAACCCCTTTTCCCCTTGATTAAAGAGTGATTTTGACTATTTAATAGTTCTGCGTTTTCATATACATGACACATAAAATCCTTTTATTTTTTCTTTAATCTCATTAGGATATAGGCCCAGTAGAGGTCAAAACTTTTGGGGCATAGTTCCAATTAAAGATTTTTTTCTTTTTGATTTTTAAAAATACTGTTTGCTAAGTAGGTTAGCTTCCTGAGGACAGGCGGAAGAGTATGGATACTGGGAGAAACTATGGTGATTTAACAACAAAAAAAAGAGACATCTATAAAAATGTTACAAAAAAAGTTTAAGTACTTAATAGAAATTAACTCACTTGAGCTAATAATAATCCTATGAGAAAAGTACTACATGAATTATTGTCACTGTTTTACAGATAGAGGTGCACAGGTAATAAGGATTAGATGCCACATGTGAACCTAAACCCTCTTAAGTATAGCAACCAATACTATTCATTACACCAAGAGGCATCTCTAAGAGATACTTTGGGTATATACCTTTGGGTACATTATATTCTTGTTATAGTTCATATGCCTTTCTTTCCAGATGACTTATTTTGCTTTTAAAGTTCTTTTCCCAATTGTCTTCAGCTTCTCAATTATTTTTTTGAATTGTGTTTTGAGTTCTTCCAAAGCTTGGGTCCAATTTGATGAAGTTCCTGAGTTTTTGCTTTGTGTTCCTTGGTCCTCCTCTGTTCCATTTGTTCTTTGTTCATTACCTGGATAGAAGTTAGTTGATTGTAACTTATTTTTTCTTTTTCTGTCGTTTACTTATATTTTTTCCTTCTTTCCCCCATCATTGGCTGTATTCTGGCTCTTCTGTTTATTTGCTGCATCTGTGGGTTTGGGTTATTTTGTCCTGAAGGGGCTTTTCCCCAGCTCTGCTGACTAACTGAATTAGGCTGATGAAGCTGGCCCATTGTATTAATAAGCCCTGAGGTCAAATCTTCCCCAGCTTCCAGCAGAAGCTGAAGGTGAAGGTGAAGGTGTGGAGGCTGAAGGTATGTTAGTCCTCCTCTCTTCCCTTCAGCCAGCTGCTGGTAGTACCTGAGCTTCCCATAGTACTCAGTCATGGTTGCAGCCTCACCCTGGAATCCCAGTCAGCCAGGTTCTTCCCCAGGGTCTGAGTGCAGTAGATGGGGAAGGGATATTGGAGATTGAGCTTCCCTGCTCTCAGAAGGCTTCTTATCTGCACTATTGCTAGATTGGATTAAGCTGGGTCCAACTGATCTCCACCTGAGGCCAAAGCCTCCAGAGGCAGAAGCCCAAGACATATGAGGACCAGGCTGCCATCCTCTCTTCTCCTCTCCTCTAGCTGCCTCCCTGCCAGCTGTGTAGTCAGAACCCTGTACCTCGAGTAGCTGTGGTAGCAAGTCCTTCCCTCTGGGCTGGAGTCTCAGCACAGGAGGTAGGGAAAGGGTGCTGGGACCTTCTATCTTTTTTTCCCTTAAACCTGAGAATTCAACCTTCTCTGTGTACCTTTTAAGTTGAATCAAGCAGGAGGTTCCCCTATGTCTTATTGTTGAATTTGTTTTTGTGTCTCCCTCAAAGTGCTTTGTTTTTGATTGGTATGGAAAGGTTTTCACAGAGGGCTTCACTTTTGCTTCTAAGCTGCCATCTTGACTGCTGGAAGTCTGGGTGCATTATATTTTTCACCAAAGAAAGCTATACAATCAGGCTCAGTTACAAGAAAAATGGGGCTTAGAGTGAAAAATATATAGATAGTAGAGCTTAAGGTGCAACTCAATTGAGAGGTTAAGAAATATGTTAAAGGTAAAGCTTTGTAGACTTTTTGGGGTCTTCACTTTCTTTTAAGTTAAATATATTTTCTCAATATATTCTGATTGGAAAAATATTGGTGTTTTAACCAGATAAACCTACTGAATTTAAACTTCTCTAGCACAGGAACAATTAGTGATCTAATCTACCCATTCACAAAGTTGTTGCTCAAGAAATTGGTTGAGTCAGGTACCTACCTAACTCCTAGTCTAGCAGACTACCTAGAATCCTCCAGTTTGGGGGAGATTATCGTTAAGATTGGATAGACTTCTAGAAAAGAAGCTAGAGGATGATGGCAGAGGCAGCATTGTCCAGGGTAATGGAGGATCAGGAACATTATTGGATTGTTAGAGCATAGAGCAGAACTATGACCAAGAATAGAGGAGAAGAGAGTTGGGGAGCTAAGTCTGAATACATTTGGTAAATATATGAATGTATGGTGTGGAAGGAATGAGATGGTGATCTGCAGGCTTTGAGGCAAGTGAAGAATACCAACATATTTGACATTCCCCCCCTCCTGTCTTCTCTCCCCATTCCCCCAGTAAAAAGTCATCCCTTCCTCTTGAGTTTATCAGTCAATTCTTCATCTTTCTCCTTGTCTCTCGTCAGTTAGGGGAAATTGCTAGCATAAGGAAATTTTGGTTTCCCCATTTACTTTCATATCCAAGCTATTTAAAATATTTTTAAAAATCTGGTAAGCCTGCTTAATTATTAAATTTAGGAGAGAGAGAGAGAGAGAGAGAGAGAGAGAGAGAGAGAGAGGGAATGGAACTCAAGTTAAATAATGTAGCAGAAGACAATTCCACCCCCCCCCAAGTAAAATCTGGGAGAAGAGTGTGTCCATTCAATTTATTAGTGAAGTATTAAAAATTATTCAGACTCTAGACTTAGTTCTTTTTTTATGAATGCAGTTTGAAAATTGAAAGAATAAGCTAAGATACTGAAAAATTATTCAGACTCTAGACTTAGTTCTTTTTTTATGAATGCAGTTTGAAAATTGAAAGAATAAGCTCATGCTATTGCTGGCTGTTTTAGCCTGAAGGCACCTTAGGGCAATTGTTCTTATTTTGCCCACTGAGCAAGGGGTGTGACTTTATCCATTTGTGCAAGATTAGTGTCTAAATACTTAGAAAGGAGGGGATTTCTGTTATTAATCACTTCTTCCCTCTGTTGGTTAAATTCAGGCACTGCATCTGAGATTTATGATTTTTCTCCCCTTCTTTCCTTAACTGTCATTGAAGCATACTGCCATTCTCTCAATCTAAATATATATGTGCATATATATATATATGTATATATATATATGTATATATATTCTT
Organism: Monodelphis domestica; assembly: GCF_027887165.1. NCBI lineage: Eukaryota > Metazoa > Chordata > Mammalia > Didelphimorphia > Didelphidae > Monodelphis > Monodelphis domestica. Next base: position 16,731,772 of record NC_077231.1, on the reverse strand, counting down.
TAAAATTCTGAATATATTTTAGATTTGTAATTTCTTGCTCAATTTTAAAAATATTTTTTGTCTTTCTTTTTCAGATGCGAATTTAAAGTATTTCCATATTTATTTGCTGATTTTTTTCATTTCTGATATTTTAAATTTTATTTAAAATTTTCCTTGTCTTGCCTCCAGAAGCTATTTCTTTTCCTCATGTTTAATCCACTGCATTCATAGAATATAAGTTATTGTCTTTTCTGGGTTGTTCTGTCTTCTTTTCCTCTCCTTTTCTCCCTAGTCCTTAGACCCTCTCATTATATTTCTAATTGTGTTCCTCTAAGCCCCAGATTTCAGTGACTGCTACCATGCACCACTTTCCTCTGTACATATGCTGCTGAAAAAGAGGTGGAGAAAATTATGCAACTGTTTTGACTGAGTCCACTACAAATTTATGTTATATGACCCCAACTAGACTTTCACTGATGCTAGGCAATCCTTCTACAAACATCAACTAGCTATCCTACTCTCCAAATGCTTGTTCTAAACATTTTTATCCCTCCTCAAACTTCCCATGCTTCTGCCTATTCCTTACCTCCCCTTTCAGGGGAGAACCTTTGACTAGAAAAAAGAGGCCATTTACCTCGAGTAACCTCTGCTTTCCTTTTCTTCTCCCCATATCACTTATGTGTCTTCTGCCACTCTCTCTTCCCTTTATCTCTTTCTCATGAAAAGGTGGCCATAATTCTTGACAAGTTGAACATCCTATATGTACTAGCAATCCCATTTCATCTTCTCCAGTAAACTGATCCCTTGTTAGAGCTCCTTTATGGCTTCACTTTAATCTCTTCCTTTCTTCTTGCTGCCACTTACAAACATGCTCATGTCTCTCCTATCCCGGATCCTCATCCAAAGCACATTCTCTATAACATAGAGGGTTTTCCTGGGCTCCTGAAATTTCATGATTGGGCTACTTTTTCAACCTTCCCCTCTCAGCAATGAGCTAATTGGGAGTGGCCGAATGTTTTTAACCTCATTAAGAGTCCACCCATTGAAGGTGCCTTTTTCTGTTTAAGGGGAGGCCAATAATGTGCTGTCAGGAAGATGGAGGCAGGGAACATTGAAGATGACCCAAGACCCTATATCTTTGTCTTTGTTCATCAAGAGAGACCACTGACTATTAATTTATTATGATTATTAGTCTAATTAATAAATCAATTTTCCTCACCTAGAGCTTTGTCTCTTGAAATTTTATTTGCAAGCCTACCAATATCATTTACCTAAAATTCTCACCATGTCACCTTTTTATATGATAAACTCCAGAATAAAATACAATATGTTGTGTTTGGTGTTCAGTCCTTTGTAATCCAATGTCCTCTCCACAACATTCAATTCTTTTTTATACTTTACTCTCTACAAGGTACTTTTTGATTTGGTGACAATGGGCTCATGCCATTTTTTAAAACAAGATACTTGAGGCATTTTCTTTGCCTGTACCCCATCCTTGGAATGCTCTCCCTCCTCATCTCTACCAGTAGGCTTCCCTGGATTCCTTTAAATCCCATCTAAAATTCTACCTTCCACAGGAAGTCTTTCTCAAGTGCTCTTAATTCTAGTGTCTTCTCTCTTAATTATTTCCTATTTATCTTGTATATAACATGTTTGTATATATTTGTACATCTTTTACTTTTCCCCCCGATTATATTGTGAGTTTTTTGAAGGCAAGGATTGTATTTAGGCTCTTAAATCACACAAGATTGAAAAGCATAGTAAGAAAAGTTGGTAAAATATAAAACACAGGACTCATCACCCTAAGACAACTGTATAAATATTAAGATCTTCTTGCCAAAAAGTAGGAAAAATGTTAAACATTCCTACAGCTTATACAAAATAGGTTGAAATATTCTTAGTTACAAGCAGATAATATTTCACAAAGTAAAGTAAGAGTTAATAACAACATGCCCCTGAATTTTTTTTAATATAACCAAAAGAAAATTTATCTTGGGATATATGCTATAAAAGAACTAAGATCCAAGAACGGAATCAAAAGATTCTCCATGAATTATATCTACTTGTGCTCAGCCAAGGATATGTCAATGAAGAAGCAACAAGCAAATAGTTGAGATGTGGATTTGTTTTGTAAATAAAAGGGTTTAAAATAGTTCAGAATTGAGGGATTAGCACCAGAAATATAGAAATACATAATATCTTTAAGGAACCAAAATTAATGATCAGTCTATATAACCTCTCCCTTGTCCCTCTCACTCTCAACAGTTGTCACTTCTTTTATTGAGATCAAGATCTTACAAAGAATAAAATAACCCACTATACTTTACAATGCCTAATTTATCTTATCTTTGATATTCAGAGTTTGGGCTTTCTTTACAAAGCTGTAACACTTCTACTTGTGGCTTTGATTTAATTTTCTCCCACCTCTTCCAGAACACTGGCTCTAGTAGTCATTTCTTGCTGAAATTTTCAATCTCTCCTCTATTGGTTCCCTCCACCTTTGCCCACATTTCTTCTATCAATAAAAAAACAAACAAACCCTCAAAACAACATCTCTTGACCAGGTTATCCTATTTTCTCTTTCTGCCTCCTTTTATTGAAAAAACTTCTGTAAAGAGTAAGGTAAACTTAGAGCCTCCTTTTTTTTTTTTAAACAGACATACATGTTCTCTCTCCATCCCTTTTCTAAAATGATTCTCTAAAAGGTCACTAATGACACAAATCCAATAGCCTTCCACCTCAGTCTTAATCCTTCTTGACCTTTATCTCTGCAGCAATAAAAGTTTTCTTCATTGAATTCAATTAATAACAATAACTCACCAATATTTTACCAATATTTTAGGATTTAGGAAGCATTCTTGTCACAACCCTGTGAAGCAGGCATTGCAAATTTAAAAAGATTGTCAAAGTGTTTTACATTTGTCCTCATAACAATTCTGGAACATAGGTGTTGTTTTTATCTCCATTATCTCCACAGATGAGAAAATGGAAACTGGTGGAGGTTAAATGACTTGCTAAGGGGTGCAGAGATAGTATTTTAGTTTGAATTTGAACTTGTCCTCCTGACTCCAGACCTAGCACTCTACCTGCTGTGTTGTGTATTTGCCCTAATGAGAAACAAATGGATGATTTTATTCTTTCTCACTGCTCTCTCTAGCTGTGGGACTCTGCACTACCAGTTCATAGCTAAGAGGCTTGGAGGTTTGAGATGATACAGTAAAAATCAGGTGCTGATGACATGGGCATTGTACCCCCCAAAACTCGGACAAACTATTATTAGTGAAATTCCTTTGCTCCCATACATCCTCGTGACTCCTAGCCTAAAACATCTAATGACCCCTATCGGACCCTGAGATGATTGTCCTCCTTTGATCCTCCTTTAGATTTAAGATGGACAGAGAGATTCACCTCCAGGCTAAACCTCGATTCTATCGGGCTGTATCTCAGACATCTGTCTATTCCCTAAAACTAAAGAATCTTTTATGAGGGTCATTCCCTATGTCTCTAGGGAGACCCCAATCAGATAACCAAACCCCTGACTGAATGAATGCCTGAGGCTTTACCACTCTAAAGTCCTGTCCACACTATGACATAGTATGTTGTAAAGAGTATAAAATCCCCAGAACTGATGTCGTCTGGGGGGCAGCTTTTCCATCCATGCTGTCCTCCCAAGGAGCAGTCTTCTATCTTGCTGTTCCACCTGTACTATCCTCCTGGCCATTCTCAACATTACTCTCTAAGTTAATAAATTTCTCTTTTTATTTTTAAGCTAAGTTTTGGAGTCTTGCAAAAAGTATCCTTCCTGAACCCCAGGGGTGCACCTCTTCACCCTCACAACACTACCTTAGTCTCCCAACTTCTTACAAGCTTGTGGAGGAATGAGTTGCATTAATTTAAAATGGGAGGCAGTCTCTACTCTCTCTCCTTTCTTACTGCCCCTAGAAAAAATAGTATTTTTCACTCTCTCTACCTCTTTTCTCTGTCTCTCTCTTTCTCATCCTAAGGATTAGGGAGGGATGACAGAATCCCTCACCTATTCTAATAGAAATGTCAACTGATTATTTGTCTTATATAAAAGGAATTTGCTAAAATATTTATTATACAAAATATTCTATATTTTAGCAAAAAGTGTTTGTACTTTGGTATTTGTTATGTAAGCTAGCTTTTACCCCAGTCTATGGTATTTTTTTGCTACTATATATGCAAAGAGATATGACTCTTGATTAGCAGATAAAATGCTGAGTCCAACACTGTGTGCAATGGAGATTGGGGCATGGCTAGATCACTTAAGAAGGCATAGAAGAAACTAGAGACCTGCTTCTGGGAGACTAGAAGGCTGGAGAATGTATGAACACCCACCACTGTAGTAGGTCATGTGATTGGGAGCAGTATTTCCCCATTGGATTTCTAGATGAATCTGTTAGTCTTTAAAGTAGCCTGATTCAATAAGGGAAGGGAATTTTGGCTCCATTTCAGTCTGAGGGTGAAAGATTCCTTTAGTCATGTCATGTGGTATCAGGCCATCTTCTCCACATTCCTACCTCCCTTAGGTCATGGAGGTCCCAAGAAACAAGTATGTAGGGAGCAGAGTCTATAGTTTGACTCATCAGGATAATGCATGGGGAATGAAGACTCCAGGAATCTAAACCCATCTTCATATCAGGTTACTTGCCAAGGTTAATTGACTGGAACTGAACAAAGCCATTCTTTGATTTCTATCCAAGTTTCAGTATTATTCTGTAAGTTTTAAGATAAAGAGCAGAGGGGAGGAATGAGAGCAAGGAAGAAAATGGTGGCAGTGGAGAGGAGTGAATATCTGGGTGTTAAAGGGCATTTCACACACATACTAAAGGCATGGAAGCATGTAACCTAAAATAGTTTTGTAAGAAAATGAGGAAAGAAAGAAAATAAGCATTTATTATTACCTACTATGTGCCAGGCACTATGCTAAGCATTTTACAAATATTAATTTCATTTTATCCCACAACAATCCTGGGAGGTTGTAAGATGCTTTATTTTTATAGTTGTGGAAACTGAGGGTGTCAAAGAAGTCTTTCCTAGGATCATACAACTAGTAAATGTCTCAGGGTAGATTTAACCTTCCTGATTCCATGCCTACCTAGCTGGTTACTAATTACATAGGAACAATATTATATGCCTCAAGTGATTTCATAAGAGCCTATTCTGTAGTAATAATTTTATAAAGTGAAAACTGAATAAATGATGGTTTAATTGTAACATATTAATGAATACAACAAATACATTCAATTCTATAAAAGCAATAACTACCCCCTCATCTCATGATCATGCACATGCTATTTCTTTTGCTTAAAAGTCCCTGGCCCACTCCTTACCTCACTATAAAATAACCACAACATCTTCACTTACTGAAATCCCTACCAATCCTTCAAGGCCACCCTTAAATGTCACCTCATATTGGAATCCAACTAAAAGTGATTTTTCCCTCTTTCAAACTGATAAGACTATTTTTAGTTCACCATTCTTTTTTATAACCCTTTGCATTGTAATTATTATATATATATTCTATCCTCTCTAGGAGACAATTAAAAAAATATTTGCACTCTTATAACATCTTTCATGCTACTTTCCTCAAGCAGACACTTGATAATTGAATTAATTAATTTAAATAAATCAACAAGTTTGTCTTCATTCGTCTTGCATATCTTAAAACATTTTAAAATTTTTAATTAATTTAAAATATTTTTCCATGGTTACATGATTCATATTCTTTCCCCCCTCTGCTCCCCTGCTCCCATAGCCAACACACAATTCAACTGGGTTTTACAATTTTATCATCGATCAAGACCTATTATTAATATTTGCAATAGAGTGATCATTTAGAGTCTACATCCCCAGTCATATTCCCATTGAACCATGTGATTAAGGAAATGAATTTCTTCTGTGTTTCTCCTCTGACTGTTTCTACTCCCACAGTTCTTTCTCTGGATGTAGATAGCATTCTTTCAAGTCCCTTAGAATTGTCCTGGGTCATTGCATAGCTGTTAGTAGAGAAGTCCATTACATTCAATTGTGCCACAGTGTCTCTGTGTATAATGGTCTCCTGGTTCTGTTCCTTTCACTCTGCATCAATTCCCAGATGTCATTCCAGTTCACATGGAATTCCTCCAGTTCTTTATTCCTTTTAGCACAATAGTATTCCATCCCCAACATATACCACAATTTGTTCAGTCATTCCCCAATTGAAGGGCATCCCCTCATTTTCCATTTTTTTTGCCACCACAAAGAGCACAGCTATGAATATTTTTGTACATGTATTTTTCCTTATTATCTCTTTGGGGTACAAACCCAGTAGTGATATGACTAGATCAAAGGGCAAGCAGTCATTTAAAGCCCTTTGGGCATAGTTCCAAATTGCCTTCCAGAATGATTGGATCAATTCACAACTCCACCAGCAATGCATTAGTGCCCCAATTTTGCCACATCCCTTCCAACATTTATTACTTTTCTTTGTTGTCATATTAGTCAATTGGCTAGGTGTGAGGTGGTACCTCAGAGTTTTTTTTTGATTTGCGTTTCTCTAATTATAAGAGATTTAGAACATTTTTTCATGTGCTTATTGATAGTTTTGATTTCTTTATCTGAAAACAGCCTATTCATGTCCCTAGCCCATTTATCAATTGGGAAATGTTGATTTTTTTGTACATTTAATCTAGTTCCTTATAAATTTGAGAAAGTAGACCTTTGTCAAAGGTTTTTGTTTAAATACTTTTTCCCAATGTTTTGCTTCCCTTCTAATTTTGGTTGCATTGGTTTTGTTTGTACAAAACCTTTTTAATTTGATGTAATCAAACTTATTTATTTTACATTTTGTGATTTTTTTCTAACTCTTGCTTGGTCTTAAAAAAGCCTTTCCCATAGATCTGACAGGTACAGTATTCTATGTTTACCTATTTTACTTATAGTTCCTTTCTTTATATTTAAATTATTTACCCATTCCAAATTTATGTATAGGGTGTGAGATATTAATCTAAACCTAATCTCTCCCATACTGTTTTCCAATTTTCCCAACAGTTTTTGTCAAACAGTGGGTTCTTGTCCCAAAAGCTGGGATCTTTGGGTTTATCATTTATTATCTTGCTGAGGGCATTTACCCCAAGTCTATTCCATTGATCCTCCCTTCTGTCTTTTAGCCAGTTCCATATTGTTTTGATGACCACTGCTTTATACTACAATTTAAGATCTGGTACTGCTAAGCCCCCATCTTTCACATTTTTTTCATTATTTCCCTTCATATTCTTGATCTTTTTTTCTTCCAAATGAACTTTGTTATAATTTGCTCTAATTCAGTAAAAAAAGTTTCTGGGTAGTTTGATAGTAGGATTGTCATTTTTATTATGTTAACTCATCCTACCCACGAGCAATTAATTGCCTATCTTTTTGACATATTTTTGCCTAGGGTCAAGAAGACTTTGAAGACTTTTAAGCCTTTATGTATTTTTACATTTTCTTCAAAAGCTTGGTATCTCCTTGAGAAAAAGAGAGGTACATTTACCATCAACTGTTATCTTTCATTTTACTGTGAGAGTTCTCACATCAAGGAATCCTTCTGAGGGAAAGTGGTTCCAGAAGGACTGACGCTAAGAACAATCCCAGTATCCAATGGTTGAGGGAACATCATTAAGTCTTCTAGCTCAGATTTTTCCCAAACTATTGATGACTTGACTATTGATGGCTTAACAAGGGTTTTTGATGGCCAGAGCTATATTGGCTGACTCATTTACACTAAGAGTGAAGTCTATAGTCTTTAAAAATGTCTTGATACAATTTGTCTTTGAATAATTGGAAAATAGGAATGTTTCTTTAATTTACAAGTCTTTTTTTGCACAGTTCATGCTAATTTTCTCATTCACTCCAACTTTAGGTATGTGCTGCCAAAGCAAACCTTATATATAGCAATCTGGGTCAGTCTGTCATTGAAACTAATGTAGAAGCCAATGAGATGACAGACCCTTATATCTGGTTTTGGTTCTAGTCCTGGCTCTATTGTATCCTCTTTAGTAATACAAAATACAATAACAAATACTGTGAAGTAATTGCTCCAAAATAACAAGTCACATTGCTGCCTCAGGTACTGTAGAACTGCACTTTGACTTACTGAATCTGTATTGCTAGGTTATTTTGCCTTGGTCTAAAAAAGCATAAGCCTTTGGGGAAGGTGGAGACAAAGAAGAAGTGGGTAAAAGGAGACTCCTGAAGTTTGCTTTTCACATTGACAAAGCTCTTTGCCTATATTTCTTCTAGATCTTTCCTTTTTCTTACCCCTACTTAGACCAACACTATTTTAACTTTGCCCTAGCTAATGCTAGCTAATTCGTGTTTTATATTTCTGCAAAAAAAGTCTTCACAGAACTTTAGTAAATGCTAATTGATTGTTGGCCAAGCTTCATGGGAGCTGCTTTCAGCATGTTTTCCCTCCTACTCTCTCCTTTCCCCCTCTTCCTTACATCTTTTCACCTTACCCTAATTCTAGTGCTGATCTTTGACCCAGATGGCTTGCTTTCCTAGCCTTCACCTTGCACCGAGTTAGGCTCCCAGATGTCCTAACTTCAAATATTAGAAACTTAAACTGCTTTTCTCTCCCCCCATTGCTGGTTGGCTTTAAGGAGCTAAGTACAAGCCAAAATATGTCAGGTAAGGCGTTTGTCTAACAGATGGCTGACCAATTTTATCAGGATCTGGGTGATTTTTAAAACTTTAATGCAATACTTTATTAAAAAAAAAAACAAAAAACAGAAGTTCTTCCTGGTCACCTGAAGCAGTCTAATTTGATATGCTAGTCAGCTTTTTCTCGCTGGGATCTACAAGTACAAGGAATCTAGTTAGTACTTCCCTTTGGGAGAAACTCTGTATGATTCATGTAATAAAAAAAAAAATAGAACGAGAGCTAAAAGGGAGCTTCGAGGCCAGTCGTCATTTCCTTGCCAAGGCCTTACACTTTACAGATAATATACTGAGGCCCAGAGAGGCTAGGCTACTTGCCACACAAGTAGTGACAGAGGCAGAATGTGTTCTTTCCATTGAATCATGCTGTCTCTAGTCAATGAATTTTTCATCAGTGAATGAACAAAGATGTGGAGCACTTTCGATATGGATAGCGCCAGGCTGAGTTCTGAGGAGGAACCCCCAAAACTGGAAGAGTCAGCTGAAGGAGTTTGCAGTCTTAGTAGGAAAGTAAAAGCTAAAAGCTAACATCTAAAACTTTTAATAGAGTAAGTGCCATGGGAAAGGGCAATAGACTCCTTTCCACTACAATCTGTGACAATGAAACATTTCATCAGATCCAATTTTTATTTTACATTATTATTGTTTTTTCTTTTTCTTTTTTTTGTTGAACATTTTTATTTAATTAATTAATTTAGACTATTTTTCCATGCTTCCACGATTTTTTGCATGTCTTTTGCAAAATTAGAGGCTTTAAACTCCTCCCTCCAAGTGGCCACTAGAGGGCTCCCTGCTTTAAGCTTTACAGATATACTATCTCTGTGTAGATGAGTTTTTAATTTCATTTTTAAGTTTTATGGAAACTAAGATGCTTTAGGAAGCCCGGCGAGCGAAAGTGTCATGTCTGAAAATGTGAGAGGAAAAACTGGTGTTTTATCGAACATCAGCTTTGGCTGTCACGTAAGGCTCTTACCACATAACTGCCCCTGGACGTACACCTGAGGTCAGGCCTCCCCTGTCCTGCAACGGCCTCTGAGCCCACACAGAATCCAGTCATCCACATGATGCTCCCAACTGACAGGGCTGCCAGGAAGCACCCTATTTCCATTCTCTGCTGCCTCCTCCAAAAGAGCCCAGGCTTGGTGGTAGGTTTGCTGTAAAAGTTCACATGGTTGTTGATGAGTGTGACTCAGGAAGGTGATCTCCCCTAAAGCTGGTATTGGGGAGGCTTTCCCCAATGTTGTTATGAAGGAGCGGAGAGTTAGAGGGTCTGGAGAAGGGGTGTCAAAAGTTTCAAGTAAAATAAGTGCTTTTTAAGACCTTCCTTCCCATCCTAATAAGGTGTGTGGAGTGGAATTTTTGGGGAGCAGAATTTTGGGGGAGCTTGTACCCCCCAGAAATCACTCTAATGAGCAGACAGGAGACTTAGAGGGATGCTTGCAGAAAATATGTGGCCTTTATTAGGAAGGAAGGGGGGCAGAGCACTGCTCTGAGTGGTCACCCCAAAGCCAGTGTCAAAAGATATTCACATGAATTCAGAATTTGTAGGAATTGAACACAAGTCTCCTCTTTTTGTTGCCCACCACCGGGGTATATTCTATTTTCTTTATTTTTGTCCCACCCTCCTTGGGTTTCCCAGCACTCATAAACCCATGGGAACATTCCTTAAGTTTACAATTTCTAAGTTGGGCCAGAATTTAGACATGTCCAAGGTCTTTCATACTGAAACATTTGGGACGGGGAGGTAAGATTATAATTGTAAGTTTTAAGACCTTTTCCAGGGGAAATAGGAACCCATTCCTATGGGAGTAAAAAGAAGGGGGAGAAAAAGGATTTTTGGCCACATTAGAAAAGAGTGAATTAAAGGTTTATGATGTGTGTGTGTGTGTGTGTGTGTGTGTGTGTGTGTGTGTGTGTGTGTGTGGCTGCTTGGGGAGGCGGATTTCTCGATTGGGGTCTCCCTTCTGAGGGTCAACTAACCACTAATTTTCTATAGGAAGTTGCCGATCTATGATAATGAATATTAATTCATGCATGCTGGAGAATAATGCACCATTTCATCCCATATAAAGGGAAATGGAAGAAGCACAAATCTGGGAAAAGTTGTTTCTACCAAGGAATGTTGTGAGATTAAGATTTATTACCTTAATAAGATAGTAGGTGGCAGAAGAAGCAAAATATCTCCTTCTGCTTGTTATAACATGGCATGGAGGGAAGGAAATTCTTAACACTGCCAGATTTAAACACCAACTACTTGCTTGTCTCCAACCCATTCTCAACTGGTGGTCCATAGCAAAAGTTAGTTGGGAACATACCGTAATAGCTTTATAAGTAGTTCATATAATAAATTACCAATCAGATGATATAGTAAGTGAATTAGGAACACCCATAGTTAAAATCTCACTGGAGAACACCACAGCCTCATGAACAAGTACATCATACTCTAAGGAGTTGCGACGCCTATAGGGGCTTGAGCATATTTATAGATTCTGATGGTTTCCATAGGCTTTTGGTTGACCGCTGAGCCAGGACTGAGAACATATTAAAAAAATCTCTATCAAGCAAAACATCTTCTCTTTCCCACTGCATCTGAGTGAGAAATGAGCCTTCAGATGAAGAGAGAGAGAGCTTGAACCTTTAACTCTAATCCCACACTTTTTCTTCTCCCTTCCCCACTGCCAGGTGGTGCATGACTTTCCTATGGCTCCTGTCTCTGTTGTGTCTATTCTTTCCTGCATTAGAGGGAGAGTATTGGAGATGGAATGTGCTAGGCTGAGACCTTGTGAGCTTCAAAAGGTTGGAAGAGTAATCCTTTAGAAGTCTGGGAATTAGACTCCAGGACAGAGTTTGTGGTCTGTCAGCACACCCAGAAGAACAACCAGGACCTGGTCCAGTTAATTGATTCTGTAGCCAAGATGCTAGGTCATATCATTTTTCTATTTGTTTTCATTTGAAGTCTTTCTCTTCTCCATCTTCCACCCTCCACCTCCCCCATCTTACTACCACCAAAATTATTTTTAAAGGAGAACTTTGTTTTACCTGGTAACCTAGGCTCTCCAGAATTAGAACCCTCACCAGTCAACAGACAAACATTTGTTAAATGCATACTACTTTCCAGGTACTATGTTAGGTACTGGAGATACAAATATAAAGGAGAAAAAATCCCTCTTTCCATGGAACCATGTGAGGTGGTGCTGACATGACTTTAAGATGGAAGTGACTAACCAAATGAGAAGGCGGCCTCCCTGCCAATAGTGATTAGTGGGGCTTGTCTCCTGCACAATCACATCTGTCTATCACCCATTAGTACCCAACTCTCCTCCTTTTCACCACTTTTCTTCCTATAGTTATTTTTTTATGATTATTATTTTTTGCTTATAAAGTTTTCTTCTTCCATTTTATCAGTTTATAGGATAACAAATGCATTCTTACCAAACTTTTTTTAGATGTACTCCAGGTAGATCTTCATCCCTTTATTTTAAACCCTGGTTCAGGAAACCAAATATTATTTTAACCTCCCAACATCCCTCATACTATACAAGGCATTAGCTCTTCAGGGCATTTATAACCTAAATTCAACTTGGGTTTCCACAGAAGTGGCTGTTCCTTTGGACAAATTCTCACCATACCTTTCCCTGCCCCCCCTGCCCCCAACCCCAGCATACCTATCTCTGTCCTCCTGATCATTTTTTATCTGTAGCAGGTGAGGGTAGATTTTGTATCCTAGGGCAGAGACAGACTGCCAGGACCTGCCCCTACTCTCTAGATTGAGGGCCATGCTGGTCCCCCACACAAGAGACTGAGTGCAATGTCCTGTCCCACCCTAGATCAAGTGCTGCCCTGCCATACTCCAGATAGGGTAGGTAGAAAGTGCTCCCATTGGGGTTCTGGGCAGAGGAGTGGGTGATGATAAATATGTGTGGAGAGGGGGAGAGTGGCCTGAGCACTCTGCTCCCTCTAACTCTGCTGCCTGTGAGCTGCCCACTTTACCCCCTGTGAACTCCCATTGGGCTTCTGGGCAGAGGGGTGGGTGATGTTAGAAAATGTTGTCAGGTATGGTGGAGAGAGGGAAGGAAGCAGCTCCGCTGGAGTCCCTTTGCTTTTCTAGTAACAAACTCTCAGTGGGGTAGGTAGGTGGGGTTGGAGGTGGTGGCCTGCATGACCACAGAGAGAGTGCTGTGTGCCATATTTGGCACTTGTGCCATAGGTTCACCATCACTGTCCTAGGGTCATTCACTCACCCAATGAGTAAAAATTCCTTCTCCAAACCCTTTTTCATTTTGGCTGGATCACAGTTGGAGGTATTTAGAATAAAAAGGCATGGATGCGATATTATCTTCATTACAGATTCATTATATAATCATTTCTCCTGAAAACCCACCTCCATCTTATCAAAAGTGCCAGTACTTTTTCAGGCAACTGAAAGGTTGCAATCTGGTTTGTAACCTGATGTTACTCCTCAATTTCAGTCAGTTCCTCTACCTCACATCCAAGTAGTTAACAAATCCTGTCCTTTCTATCTCTATAACATTTCTCACATATGTCCCCTTCTTTCCACTTACACAGCTTTCACATGCTTTCAGGTTTTCATTACTTCTTCTTTAGATAGTTGCAATTCCCTCCAAAAGTTTCTTCCTTATTCAAGTTTCTCTGCACTCTAATTCATCTTTACACTCCATCAAAGTGATTTTCCTAAAGCCAAGGCCTTCCTATATCATTCCTCTACTATTGTAACTCTCAGGTGACCCTCCAATCAACTATAAACTATGGATATTTAAAGCCCTTCACAATTAAGCTCAAATCTACCTTTCTAATTTTGTTATACATTACTCTCTTTCCTGCAGTCTGTTGTCCAATTAAATTGGCCTTAATGCCATTCTTCACACTCCCACAGAAAGACAAATAAAATATTCAATCATAAAAAGGAAATTAATATATATCACATGTCAATGTTATGTGAAAAAGGAATGGATTTATATACTTTTTTTTGCTAAGAAGTAACCAATCAATTATTGTTTATTAATTTTTAAATGGTATAAAGTGAATATTTACACACAGAGAAACATGACTTCTGAAAAACTGTTTCATTGTTATCACCTATTGATTGTTGCATTGTCTTCCTTCCTTTCTTTTTCTCTTTGCCTTTTTGTCTTGGAATAAATACTATGTGTTGGTTAGAAGTTAGAAGGCTAGACAATGGGGGTTAAGTGACTTGCCCAGAGTCACACAGCTAGGATTTAGTATTTTTTATTTGGTATGTTAGTGTTTTTATTACATATGATAGCAGTATATGAATGTAATTTACAAGTAAATTCATGGTATTACACTGGAAATTATTACTCAAAAGTGTTACTGATGGATTGCAGAATATAGAAGTTTGGCAAAAGGGAATTGTATCCTTTGAGATCCCATAACTTCTTTTCTAAGGAGTCTAGCTTGCAATTCAAACAGAGAAATATTTATTTAAACATAGAAGAAAGACAAACATTATACACTCTGTGAAAGTAGTTAGAATTTTTTTCCATAGTCCTGATACTTTCTGGAAGCAAAATTGTCTTTAGTCATTTTTATGAAGTTATAACAAAGAAGTTCTAGCTATTCAAGAAGAAAGCATGGCCTAGTTGATTGGGCTCAGGTTCAAATCCCAATTTGATCTGATCATCTGTATAACATTAGATGGGTTACTTAAGGCTTTTAAAACTGTTCCTCAAACTGTGAAATCAGAGGGCTGGTTGCTCTAAATCCTATTATTTCTGCAACCAGCAGGCGGCACTCTGACTCAGGATTTGACAATTAGAAACAAAAGAAGTCACTCATCTAAGCTCTACCTTCAGCAACTTACATGAAGACTCCATAGTAAGCTGGGTCACAACTCTTTTGTTTAGAAGCTTCTAAAAAAGGCCCAAATCGAAAGAGTCTCTTATGATCATAGCACAGAGTTCTCTAACCAGAGTGAACACTAGTTATCCTAGGCCAATGTTATATTCCTTTTCTGTGTATTCTCAGGGTTTTACTGGCTTCCTTCAACTAATGCCACAGATATTTTATGACTGATTATAGTTTTATATTACATAAGATCAGGAATTCTTAATCAGGTATAGAAGTAGTTTAAAGAAATAAATTGTGTAAGAAATGCCAGCTGATGATAGCTATAAGAGAAGGGAAGATTTGTAACCAAGGAATAATGTTTGAAATTGACCAAAAAAAAAAAAAGGTGTGTGTGTGTGAAACTGGAAACCAGAGTGTAGAATTGCACCAAGCTCCAAATAATGATTTTTTTTATAAATTAAAAGAAGGAAGTATTTGATGAAAAAAAAGAGAATGAAATCTTTATTATTTTTGCTTATCTCAAGGAGGGGTCACAGCGACTTGTTAATATTTTCTAATTAACTCTCCTTCCCCAAAGAATGTAGCTAAGACCATGATAGATTTCGGTCTCCCAGTTCATATGGAAACTCTTTCCCTCTCCTCTTTCTCTCTTTTCTTTTATCACTCTGATTATCTCTTTTTTCTCTTTATCTCTCTTTCTCCCATTTTCTCCATCTCTGACTTTTCTCTTTGTTCTTCTTTCTGTCTCTTTCTTTGTCTTTCCCCTTCCTCTGTTTCTTCATCTTCACTAAATCACTGGAACTGCATTTGTTCTACTCCTAAACTAAAATATCATCTAAACTTCCTGCTTAGTCACTTGCCTCAGCATTTTCAACTCATGATAAAATCTTTTCCAATTTATTTTTATTCCTAGAAGTCCATTCAACTCTTCTGGAATTTTTTTCCTGACCGGAAGAGAAAATATTCCCAATATGAGGCTACATCCAGAAGTCTCATTTCAGTTCTGTTAAATTCATCATTTGATAATTCAGTCTTCTCTGTGTTCATGGTTCTGTAAGTCCGGTTATGTTTCTAAAACTCAGTCAAAACTCAAGGGGTGAGGTTGAACAACAAAACTCAAAGGATAGGGCTGAGCAGGGACCTTTCTTGCATAGAAGGTCTCCAAAGGAAATCAAATAAATACAGTGACCTGAGGTTTATCATCAGTTTTTAAGAATAATAGAGGTCATCGATAAGGAAGAAAACCCCATTTGTACCCAAATATATGTTATATAGCAGCACTTGTTGTGATTGCAAAGAACTGAAAGCAAAGTAAATGTCTATCATTTGGGGAATGGCTAAGCAAATTGCAGTACGCTGCTATAATAGAATATTAACATGTTGTAAGAAATAACAAATATAAGGAATACAGTGAAGAGTGGAAATATATACATAAACTGATGCAGATGAAGTAGGCAGAGCCAAAAGATACTATATAGCATACCAATAATGTAAATGGAAAAACCAATTGTAAGAAAATAAAAAATGACTGTGGCCTGAAGGGGGAAAAATATGTATATATATATATATATATATATATATATATATATATATATATATATATATACTTATCTCAACTCTTTCCAAAGATGGCAGGTCCATGAGTAAATATTACACAGATTTTTTCAATGCTGATTTGTTCTTAAAATGATTAGTTTACAGGCTGAATATCCATGGCAGGGAAGAGTAAGAAGGTCGGTAGAAAATGATGGTGACACAAAAAAATGAACAAAAATGTATTTAAAGAAAAGAATGACGCAGGTAATGGAAGCAATAATAGTTCCCTGCAGGATCTCCAATCTATTGACATCACACAGAAAATCACCAATTCCCTGCAGCCTTGTCCTTACAAGCCTATTGAGGCCGGGTGGCTTTTCAAAATGGGATTTTGGCTGGTTTACTAGGCAGAACAGGTCCAGCCCTGCCCAGGACTCAGCTGCTGCACAGTGCTCTTGTTATGAAATGACTAAAGGAAGAGGACAGAAGGGTATGGGCCTGAACTCCAAGACCGCTCTGTTTACCTATTCTGTTTATAATAATCATTTATAATAATCATTTAACTGAGCAGTAAAGGAAAAAGATACTTAATACTCTGATGACTTAGTCTTGCTGGTAGTTCAATCTAAGCTAATCACTGATATTTTTCGGACAAAAAGGTATATGTGGGTTTCTCTGAATATTTTTAGTCAGCAGATCTGCACAGAAACATCTCTTTCAAATGAAAGATATTAATATTTGATATTAAATTCGGGTTCACATACCTCACTAGTGTATTATCACAAGGATTTCTACTATGGTGGGCAATGAAATTCACTAACAAGTAAGACATATATACCTTTGGGAAGGGTGCTGACGATATATCCTGGATTTACAAGAAACTAACAATTCACAGCAGTTATCAAACATCTGAGGCTCTTAGAAAAGCATGAAGGAAAGGGGAAAGAGGAAGGTATTATAGACGAAGCTTTACAAAAACCACACTGCAACTCACCAGTTTGGGGGGAGGCAGGGAGGAATGTGGGCATTTCTTTAATCCACCAGTTCTTGAGCAATATCTCTGCCCTTTCCTAGCCCCCTGGCCTTCTAAATTAACTTTAACTTATAAGTTATATATGTTATTACTTAACTGAGTCTGTCACCTCATTTGTAAAAGAGGGAAAATAATATATTGCTTGATTGATCACTGCTGGAGTACGAGATGATCTCGAGGATGCTACCAAGAAAGTGCTTTTTTTTTTTTAACCAAAAAGCATTCTATAAATGCAAACTGGGGGTGTTATTACCTCGTTTTTAGCAGAGCTGATTGGCATTGAGATAGAAATGGATCAGAGGATGAATTCACTGAGGGGATCCTTCCACCTTCTTCAACAAGGTCCTGGGCATAGGATGGATGTAGTCAGTGATTTATTCATTTATTCCAATATGTGCCAATGTTAACTTTGATTTTGTTTTCTAAAATCTGTAGCTCATTTTCAGTTGTAACAAATTAGATCAAGACAAATGATCCTGGAAAAAGATCAGGGAAATAGAATTTGCAAACTGCTATGGTTTCCTTTGTAGTTCCATTAGAGGGCATTATTGCTTTGCAAATACCTGGGTTCACATCATACCAGGGACCAATTTCCCTTAAGGCAGGTCTTCAAGTTAGGTGGTCTAAAAAGAAAACACTCCCAAACAAAACAAAAGGGAATGCCAAACAAGGTAAGAGATGCTAAGAAAAAACAGGACACTTCTTTTATTCCTGCTTCTAAATCAGAAGTGAATATTCAAGGTCAACAAATAGCATCTTGTACCAAAACAGATTTCCCAGATTTTTCTCATTTCATAGGCACATGGCCCCATGTACTGCCATAACTTCCCTTCCCACCTTGTTTGCCCACAGGTCAAAAGGGGCAAAGTTGATTCCCCCCAGGATGATGCAATTTTCCTTAAGGAAAAAAAAAAAGGAAAGGGGCCTTTAGTATTAGACAAAACTGGGTTTGGGAGGCATTTCTCAGCGTAGTTACTCTGGCCCCAGGAAGGTGGAACAAGGTCAGCGTAGTTCCGTTCTGACTGGAGACCTTTGGGCTGTCCTAAACATTCTCTTCTGTCTACTATCTGCTACCACAAAACCAACTGGGTGCACATGGATGTTGTAGTGAATATGAATTATTGTACAACGGTGCTCACTACTGTCACAAACAACAAAATGAGTAATCAGGACTCATGCAGGATGTTGGGGATGTTCTTGCTGCAAACATGTTTATGGTATGATACATGTTGGTGATAACGTCAATGATGGGAGGCGATAAACTCCTCTGGCATGTGGAAGAATGCCTTTGTCACTCAGACACTAACTGTGAATAAAAAGGAGATGTTTCTTTCTGAATATATTTCTTTGTGCATCATGACAGGGGCAAGAATAAGATACACAAAACAGGGTACCAGTCACGAATCCACCGACATTTATCAAGTTCCCTTTTCTTCCAAAAAACTTTTGAGAGGCCAGAAAGAAAAAGATGAAAGAGCCTGTCTTCAAAGAGTTTACAATCAATGGGTAGACTAAGTACAGGCAGCTCAGTGACCAAGTGCTCTTTTGAAAGAGGAGGTGTTCCAAAATAGTTTGGGGAGGGTTGAGAAAGCCTCTTAGTACAGTGGAGGTGGGACTCATAGAATCTAAGCTCTCTTTGGAAGTACCATCTAAGTACACTTCAGAGAACTGGTCTACCCTGACTATATAAGTAAGTGTTGTTTTTTTTTTCAAAGACTCATTAAAAGGACTCCTAAGGAGGCTTGGACATCAAGTGGCTTCCACAAAACAGTATTTTGATGAGTTAAGTGTAAATGAATCAGAAACATATGGATTACATTGCTCTTGAAATACACAGGGATTTAAAAAAAAAAAACTAGGGGAAAAATGTTGGGCCAAATGCAGTCAAAGTTTTGTGAACCAAAAACATTTGAAATGTAGTTTGAGGTGCTTGCTGAAGTCCAAACCTAGTTGTACTGGCCCACCCGGAATTTGTAATGGAGTTGCCAGCTCGACACCCCTTTCCCAAGCTGTGGTGATGTTTTTGTGTTCAGAGAAACATTCATCTCACAATACAGGGCAGTGACCTGGAACCAAAAAGGAACTCCATCCAAACCCAAAGAACCAGAGCCATGCACATGCCTGTCTAATATGCTGTCCAAAGATTTCAGTTCGGAGGAGGAAGCAATTGAGTATTTGTTTTTTTGGACCTGATTACAAAGTACATCCTTTATGTATAACATGCAATATGACTGATTCAGATTAAATAAGAACTAAGTGGAGTCTTGATTCTAAACCCGGACTGAACATATTTTGAGATGGAGAAATATTCTGCCAACTCCTCACTTCCTTGTCATGGTACTCTGCCTTTGTTCTCCTTGGTCCTTTAGGAGGCCACAAATATAATGTCTGCAAATCTCCTTCAAGACAACAACAACACGTCAAAAAGGCAAAATCAAAATAAAAATATTTAAAAGGATCTTCAGTTTAATTTGGTAGAGCTAAAAGAAGTACCTAGATTTTAGAGTCATTTAATTTGACATCATGAAAGTATTGAATGTTGGGTATTATGTTCTCAGAATTGAGAACTCAGCAGCTGCACTAGTGGTTAAAAGTAGCTTTAACTGTGATCTTTCTCCCTTATACTACAAACACTATAATTATATATATGTACATCAATCATATATATTATTTTATTATCAAAAATAGTAACTAAAATAATAACAATAATACAATCAGTCTAGAAATAATAACTTGCAAATTTCTTTACAGCTATGATCTCATTTTATCCTGATGACAAACCTCTGAGAAAGATGCCATCATTATCCTCATTTTATAAATAAAGAAAGTGAGGCAAAAGTTATGTGATTATCCCAGGATAATACAGCTAGGAAGTGTTGGAGATAATTTTTGAACTAATATATTCCTGACTCCATATCCAGCATTCTAAATAGTTCAGCCAGTAAATGTTTTGCCTATTTAACTCTAGGAGAGCAGGAGAATTGATTTAAAAGAATAAGTAGATGACTTTTGTACAGTTTAATAAATACATAATAATGTAATGAATATGATGTTTCTATATTTAGAAATCTCAGGAATTTATTGTCAAATTTGAATTTGATTCTTTGAAATCCTTGAAAATGAACTTTATCAATATTCCACTAAAGGACATATGGAATGATTTCCTGGGTATGCTTAATGAATCTTTTGTGATCAGGGAAACCACAACAGATTTGTAGTTTCTAGTGTTCCTTTGAACAGACTACATAGTCTTAAAGCAAGTTCTCATTTTTTGTTGTATCCTAGAACATCCAGCACCTCCAAACTAAAATATTTCACTGGAAATCTTGACAAAACTACCAATGGATGAATGGCAAGAGGGTGAGAGAGTGAATAGGAAGAGAACACTGAAACAACAACACTTATAATATATCCCTATTCATCAATTGTCCTGCCAGATTTGATCCAGCCATAGCACTGCTGGGTTTGTACCCCAAAGAGATAATAAGGAAAAAGACTTGTGCAAGAATATTCATAGCTGTGCTCTTTGTGGTAGCCAAAAATTGGAAAATGAGGGGATGCCCTTCAATTGGGGAATTTTATCTGTTGGTGATAGAATACTATTGTGCTAAAAGGAATAATAAAGTGGAGGAATTCCATGGAGACTGGAACAACCTCCAGGAAGTGATGCAGAGCGAAAGGAGCAGAACCAGGAAAACATTGTACACAGAGACTGACACATTGTGGTACAAGAGAACGTAATTTACTTCTCCAGTAATGGCTTTACAATGTCCCTGAACAACCTGCAGCGATCTACGAGAAAAAAAAAACCCAAACAAACAAACAAACAAAAAACCCCAAAACTATCCTCAAGCAGAGGACAAACTGTGGGAGTAAAAACACCGATGAAAAGCAACTGCTTGACTACAGAGGTTGAGGGGACATGTCTGAGGAGAGACACTAAATGAGCGCCCTAATGCAAATACCAACAACAAGGAAATGGGTTCAGAGCAAGGACACATGTGATAACCAGACGAATCGCTCGTCGGCTAGGGTGGGGGTGGGGGGGAGGTTGGGGAGGAGGAAAAGAAAATGATCTGTTTCCAATGAACAATGTATGAAAATGACCAAATAAAATAATGTTTAAAAAAAAAAGAAACAGATGGCAACACTGGGGTCTCTGTGGTATATACAGGGAACCATAGAAGTTGGATATAAGTAGAGGGATTGAAAAAGGAAGAAGGAAACATTGGATGATATATTAAAAAGGTAAATATGAATCAAAGAAAGAAATGAAATACCTTTTCTCTCTCTGGGTTTCTTGGTTTATAGGAACAAAATGCATTCAGAAATTGACAGTTTTTGTTCTGTTCATTTATTCCAAGGTGATCATTTTCTTCAGCATGATTTTTGTCCCCCAATCAGCCTTGGCAAGTGAATATGCTTAAGATATATTTTTAGTCTTCTCAGGTCTTTCCTCCACTAGATCTGAAGAAAAAACCCTCAAAACTTTTTGTTATTTATAGCTTTGCTCCTTAGCCGCCAATCATTCTCCACACCTGATTTTTTATAATATGGATTATATTCTTCCTCTCTTTCTCCCTCCCCATAATCAGGACTGCATAATATAAATTCTTAACACTTGCTACTTGCCTTTTTTTGTTAGTTTCATTGATATGGCACTGAAAAATAAACTAATTTAAATAGAACTGTCCTTTTTATTATATTAGCTCAGTCTACTCATGAGCAATTGATATTTTTCCAATTGTTTAGATGTGACTTTATTTGTGTGAGAAGTGTTTTGTAATTGTGTTCATAGAATTCTCATGTTTGTCTTGGCAAGTAGATTCCCAGGCATTTTATATTGTTTATAGTGATGAATGGAATTTCTCTAACTCTTGCTGATAGACTTCGTTGGTAATATAGAGAAATGTTGATGATTTATGTGTATTTATTTTGTATCCTGCAACCTTACTAAAGCTATTGTTTCAAATAGTTTTTTAGTTGACTCTTGTATCATCTGTAAAGAGTGACCATTGCCTACTTTAATTCCTTCAATTTCTTTTTCTTTCCTTTTTGCTAAAACTAGCATGTCTCATACAATATTAAATTATAGTGGGCATCCTTGCTTCACTCCTGATGTTATTGGGAAGGCTTCTAACTTATCCCCATTGCAGATGATATTTGCTCATGGTTTTAAATAAATACTAATTTTTTTTTTGAGGAAAGGTCCTTTTATCCCAATGCTTTCTAGTGTTTTCAATAGGAATGGGTATTATATTTATTGTCACATAAATGGACAAAATAGCTCCTAATGATTTTTTAAATTTCCTCTTCATTGGTGGTGAGTTCACCCTTTTTATTTTTTATACTGACTATTTGATTTTCTTCTTTCCTTTTTAAAATCAAATTAATGAACACTTTTTTAAATAAAGCCAACTTATAGTTTTATTTATTAGTTCAATGTTTCTCTTTCAATTTTATTAATTTCTCCTTTAATTTTTAGGATTTCCAATTTAGCCTTTAAATGAGGATTTTAATGTGTTCTCTTTTCTAGTTTTTTTTTAGTTGCATAACCAATTCATTACATTTTCTCTATTTTATTGATGTAAGCATTTAGAGATATACATTTCCCCCCCCAAGTACTACTTTGGTTGTATCTCATAAATGTTATTATGTTTCCTCATTCTCATTAATAAAATCGATTGTTTCTATAATTTGTTCTTTGACCCACCATTCTTTAGTATATGATTATTTAATCTCCAATTAATTTTTTATTTATCTTTCATTGGAGCTTTATTGATTATAATTTTGATTGTGTTATGATCTGACTAGGATGTATTCATTATTTCTACTTTTCTGCATTTGGTTGTAAAGTCTTTATGCCTTAATACATGGTCAATTGTCATATAGGACCCATGTACTGCTGAAAAGAAGATATATTCCTTTCTATTCATATTCAGTTATCTCCAGAGATCTATTCTAATTTTTTCTGAGATTTCACTCACTTTATTTATTTATTTTTTGGTTTGATTTTTCTATGTCTGAAAGGGAAAGCAAAATCCTACTCTATGTTGTTTACAAGAAACACATTTGAGGCAGGGTAACATTGTTACCATTACAATAAACATTCAGCCAAGTTAAGAAATTATATTGCTTTTGGCAAAGACAAAGCTTGAGTATGGATAATTAAAACTCCTGTATTGTGCACTTGTACAAGATACAATCTTTTCCCAAAATAATCTTTTGCCCCTGAAGACTGTCATATATTGATGACAATATCATTTTGATTTCTGTACCTACTGATTTCTACCCAAATTCTCTCTCTCTCATCTTTCCCCTTGTGATTCCTCCATTTCTTCACATAAGTACATATTCCAGATATATACTTTTATAGTGATTCTCTGGGCCCAACTCTGGTTGCCTACCTGATGCTTTAACTATATTGATTCTTTTTTCTTTAATTTTAAGCCTTTACTTTCTGTCTTAGAAAATTGATAAAAGTATCAGTTCCAAGTCAGGAGAATGGTAAGTGCTAGACAATTGGGGTTAAGCACTTTGATTAGAACCCAGATCCTGCCAACTCCAGGCCTGGCACTCTTTCAACTGTGCTACCTAGATCTTTCCTTTTATATACTGCTTAATTCCTTAGCTTGATTGTTATTTATGCTGTAGGCTATTTTGCTCTTTACTTTAGTGAATTTTGGATAGACATTTGAGTCAATGGCTCCTTTCTTGTATTTGGTCACTTGTGAACTTTTTGTTTGTCTTTTGTGAAGATTATATTTGACTTTCCCCTGATTGTAACAGTGAAGGTACTTAGCTCTTTCCTGATTGTGAAGATTAAATTGTAACCCTTGTCTATTTTTAGATTTAATCCCCATTAAGTGTAAACACGGTACTTAAAAGTTAAGTATGAAGATCTGCCCATTTTTAGATCTAATCATCAAAAGTGCATGTGTGCCAGGGTGTGCCTGAAGACATTTCTCCATCTCTGCCCATCAGTCCAATGGGAGCTCTTGCCATCACTGATCTAGAGGAATCTCCTTATGTCATAGCTTAGGGGAAGCTATGGGGCACAAGGGACTAGTGGGTTAGTCTGGAGTCAGTAAGAGCTGATTTTACATGTGGACTCTCAAAAATATACTGGCTATATGATCCTGTGAAAATCACTCAACTTCTGTTTGCCTCAATTTCCTCATCTATAAAATGAGGATAATCATAGCACCTACCTTTTAGGATTGTTTTGAGGATCAAATGAGATCATTGTAAAGAGCTTAACAGAGTAAATGCTAATCAAAAGTATTATCAATATCATCAATATCACTAATGGGTCCCAGAGAGTTTTAATGGCTTGTCCAAAGTCATGAAGTTGATTAATGGCAAACCTGGGGTTTGAAACAAGACTTTTGATTCTCAGGAAAGTACTCTTTCAACTATACTAAAATGCAATTTTCTCCTTGCCCCCCCCAAAAAAATCCTTAGAAAAAGGTGATAAAGGGAAGTCTGAGACTACTGAAAAATACAATTGTTCACTAGAAGACAAAAGAAAAAGGGAGCTTGTAGTGAATGATTATCTCTACATGTTGCTGTTGTATTTGAAATAATTTTTCCTGTGGTAGGTAATTAAGGGAAAAGCTAATTTGCTTCTGTATCCCCAGTGTGAAACTCAGTTATTGACGTGATGTGAATCAGAGGTTAATTGGGAATACAGAGAATCTGACATAGCATCACATTTGACATTCTTCCTGGTCGCAACTCTCTTTGTGTATTACTACATCCTAGCTGATCTCTTCTGACTTCATATAATGGCTGGCTTTGTTTTCGTTTTATTAGTTTGACCTTAAATTTTTAGCCAGTTATCTATGAAAATGTCTTTGGTAATTACCACTGATTAGGACATTTATTAAGGGTTAGCTATTCATCAGCTATCTCTCCATCCTCCATCAGCCCTTATTCCACTGAATAATCCAATTTTTAGATAATTTTCTTGTCTCCCTCCAGCAGATTCCAGCAATAGATACAATCTAAAGACTAAATAGGCAGGGCTGGAAACTGAGCGACAACTTGGCTGATGGTGTTCTGGACATGAACCTGCCTTGGCACAGAGGCAATAAAATGACCTAATAGGTCTTTTCCATCTCTAATTTCTATGAACTATTGTTCTTGGGAATAGATGATTTAATAGGTTAATACATATTTGTTTGTCTTTTCTATTTCCTTTATTTGTTATATTTTACTTGGTTACTTTGAAAAGGACAAATGTATTATGTAAGTCTAGAGACACTCAGAGGTCAAGACCATAGGAAAGAATTTGAGTCACAAATGACTGAGATGGTGGAGAATGGGAAATCTGAGCTCACAAGTGATTTTTTGATGTATCCTAAGGCAAATTTTGAGGACAAACTAGTATTTGATGTATTCTCTAATAAGATATTTAATACGTAGGAAGCCCACAAAAAAGCATTGTGAAAGCAGAGCTAACACTAAGTCATTTTGTTTTTTAAGTCTAAGTGTAGAAATGGAAACAAATATATGATATGAAGGTAGAGCAGAGGAACACAATATTGTGCTTCGTTCCTCTGCTGCTGGGTTACCTTACAGCTTTGCCTATGTTTGTGACCATTCTTGTGCCTTAATTTTGAAGTCTGAAATAGTAATATTTGACTTTTCACAAGCTAATGGCCTCTTGGATATGTCTTTAAAAAAGATACTATCATTTAAAACTAAGTAATCAAAAGAACTTAAGTAGGTCGTTTTCCAGAAAAGTTTCAAAATAGTAATCTTCAGCTCCAAACTTCAAAATACAAATGATTTTTTATTTCTGTGGGTCAGAAGCACCAACTCAGATTACCCTATGTCCAACACTTTAGGAGATCATTTCATGAATTCTAGTAACAACCCAACAACAACAGAAATCATTTGGTGGCCAAACGGCCAAACTCCTGGCAACAAACCCCTCTTTCCTTGGCAAGACTACTCCTTAGATGACAGTCCACCTCTGACCAATACTTTTGAAGCCTTTACAGTTTATAAGGATCTGCTACAATTTCTTGGAGCCACAGGTGAGAGTTGGTGGATGCCAAAGGCTGATATGAGCATCCCTGAAAGAGACTTGTCAAGCCCTTACATCAGAGGTGCCAGCCAGTCCTCCCTGAACACCCCATCCATCCCATCTATGCCATTTTGAGCTGAAGTGACCCTTGGGAGAGATATAACCATCAACGGGCCTGGTGACTGTGGGTCAAAGATAACAAGCCAATCTCATAGCAGAGAGATTTATTAGCATGCTAAGGAAGACAATTCTTGCTCAACAGCAGCTTCATTTCCTTAAATACACATTTGGTTTTTATAAGGACCTTTCAGCCCTACTTTTAGGGTATGTTACCAATCAGCAGCTTTCTGCAGGAACTTATGATAGATAAGTAAAGTATTTTATAGGAGAGGGAAGGATAGAGAAATAGGGAGATTTTTTTTAAGGGAAAAAAATCTGAGATAGGACTGCTAGGATTTCTTATCAGAATAGGAAAGCATTTTCTGTATAAGGAAAAGAGGCAGGGGGAAAGGATAATTTTACAAATATGAAAGAGGTCCTTTTAAACAAAACTGCAGTCTTTAATCCAAGGACAAATGGTAACTGCAACAGTGAATGAGACCATCTTCTTTACCACGTCCTTGCATAGGTTGTTATATTTTGCTTTTTCTCAACAGGGTTCTGGACTTTCTACCGGACCACTAGGTTGTTGGGAGATTAGTACATCAAGAAGCTGCAAAATAATCCCGGTGGGATTTCCACACAAAAACATTATGGAATGTTAATTTTCGGCCCTTGTTACTAGGACAAGAGACAAAATAGGGCCTTGATAACTTTGGTACCTATAGGCCTAATTATATCCTATAGCCAGAAATGAAGCTCTGGAGTTCTATGAACCAGATTTAATCTTGGGAACTTCTTTCATTAATCATTACTTTAACTTTTTAACTTGGATATGTACCCCTGTTTCTCAGCACAGAAGAATTTGGTTTGTTCTGCCTCCACAGAGGATGTATCCCCAGTGAATATTAGAAATTTGGCTTTTGGCTAGATCTCCACAAATAAAGGAAAAAAGGTCCTTGACTCCCATGTAAGTAGCAGCTAACAAAAACATCGATATGTGATAACCTTTAATTATTAAGACAATGAAAAGACTAACACATAAGGTCAAAAACAACTCCTTCTGCCTGGAGTTCTGTTGCATCAAAGTCAGTCAATACATCTTTATTGATCATCTACTTATGTGCCAGACTCCTGTGCTCAGCACTGGGTTCCAAAATTTATAGTACTTCCTCAGGTGACTATCAAATGCCTAAAGGAAAGAACTTCTGATTGTTAAAGCAGCAGCAAAGCAACCTGTCGCTATAGCTAGCTTGATTCCCTTCGAGCATGTATAGTCCTCCAAACCTAAAATCCCACCCTGATTAATACCCTTGGGTACTGAAGTGGCTATCTGTGTATACTGGAGACTTCTCTCCAGGGAGCCAAGCTTATCCTTTGGAGGTAGCTTTGTCCTCTTAATATTTACTTAGTTCTCATCCCATATTTCTCTAGCTTTCTAGGACTCTTTCGAAAAACCAAGTCCAGCAATGGGCCAAGTATAGAAATTAGCCATAAATCAATCATTTATCTCTAACTGATCAGGTCATATCAGCCAAGGAAGTAGAGCATTCCAGGCTTGGGGGAAAATGAGGGAAAATGCTCTCTCAAGAAATAGAGGGTCTTATATGAGAAATGAAGGAAGCCAAGTATCACTGAAGATATTTGTAGGGGGTAAGAAACCTGGAAAAGTGTGTTTGTGTGATGTTATAAAGGGCTTTGAGCGTCAAATATATTTTATCCTACAGGTGATAAGGAGTTATAAGTTCATTGAGAAAGCAAGTGAGATGGGCAGACCTGGGATCACTTTAACATCTGATTGGAGGAAAGCCTTGGAGCAGAATGAACAGCCAGCAGAAGATGAATGCGGTAGTCCAGGCAAGGTTTCCCACCAGGGTTGTGGCAGCATCAGAGGAAAGAAGGGGGCCTAAAGGAGAAACATTACAAAAATAATATTGGCAGGCCTTGGCAACATATGAGGACTGAAACAGAATGAGGAGCTGAGGATGACAATGAGGTTTGGATCCTGGGAAGATGATGGTACCCTTAATAGTAACAGATATTTAGAAGGTGGGGGAGAAAGTTTTAGCAGAAAAAATCATGAATTTGGTTTGGACACAAATAATTTAAAATGTCTACAGAGAATGTGAGGGGTCAGCAGATAAATAGAGAGCTGAATAAGTGGATTTGAGAATCATTAGCATAAAGTAATAAATAAATACACAGGCACTTATGAGATCACCAAGTGAAATAGTAATAGAAAAAGAAGAGAAGAAGGCCCAGAAAAAGTTCTGAGGGACACTCCCAGTGAGCCAGTATGCCTTGGATAAAGCTGAGAAGGAGCATCTAGATAGGGAGGAGGAGATGGAGGAGAGAGCAGAGTCCTGAAAATGTAGAGAATATCAAGAAGAAGAAGGTGATCAACAGGATCAAAGAGATCAAACGGGATGAAAATTGAGAAAAAGGCATTTTATTTGTTAATAGAAAAATTGTTAGTAACTTTGGACAGCACCATTTAGGATGGAGGAGGATGGAAACCAGACTCTACAGTTAAGGAGAGAAGAACAGAAAAGGAATTGGAAACTCCTATTGTAGATGCTCCTCCAAGTCTGTAAGTAACCTCAGGGGCTCAGACCTGGGCCCCACAACACTGCCATAGCAAACAGACTCCTCAAATGAGCTCACCTCTCTGCCCTGCAGGCCCTCCCGCTATCAGACTCGTGCTCTTTGGCCTCCCAGAGCCCCTCATGCTCCTGGCTTTTCCTGCCTGGAAACTGCAGCCTGGGACGAAGTCCTTTCTGGTCTCCGGAAGTCTCCCCCTGGACAGCTGCCCAGTCCTGGTACAGCCAGTGGGTGGAAATCTCTGGAAATGAGACTGCTGCCCACAACCGATGCTCTGAGGGCTAATGCTTTGTTTGTCCGGTAGCATATTCACCTGGGTTGTTAACTCTCTGGAGAAGCTGACCAAGAGAGGCTACAGATTCCCAAGCTGCCCCTAGGACCTGTTGGTTGATTTCATGATATTTGCTCAGGGATGTTTGCTCTTCAAACTGGTGAGACCCCAGAGGTCAGAGACTTTCCTGACTGGACCTGCTTCACTCCTGACTCTTAAAGTTTTCTCCTGCTTTAGAACTGATGGAGGCATTGTTGTTATTATTTCAATTAAAACCCCCTACCTTCTGTCTTAGAATCAATATGAAGGTTCCAAGGCAAAAAGAGCAGCAAGACCTATTTCCATATTACTAATATTTGCACTAGGGTGATTATTTAGAGTCTGCATTCCCAATCATATCCCTATCGCCCCATGTGATCAAGCAGTTGTTTTTCTTCTATGTTTCTGCTCCCACAGTTCTTTCTCTGGATGTTGGATAGCTTGCTTTCTCATAAGTCCCTCAGAATTGTCCTGGGTCATTGTATCGCTACTAGTAGAGAAGTCCATTATGTTCGATTGTACTACAGTGTATCAGTCTCTGTGTACAATGTTCTCCTGGTTCTGCTCCTCTCCCTCTGCATCACTTCCTGGAGGTCTTTCCAGGTCACATGGAATCCTTCCAGTTTATTATTTCTTTGAACACAATAGTATTCCATCACCAACAGATACCACAATTTGTTCAGCCATTCCCCAATTTTTTGCCATCATGGGTTATTTTAAACAAATATATACTATTAAATTTTGAATATTAGGATTTTGTTTGGTAACTTATCCTAATATTTAAACCACTTATATTTTAGTTAAAAAAGAAAAACAAAATCTATCAAGTAAAACAGAACAAAATGAAAACCAGCAGTACATTTAGTTAGTTTTGGATAAAACATGTGAGAGTGCCAAAAATTGTATCCATAGCTATACTTCTATTTAAACCCACCTCTCTTGCCAAATTTCCCATTTTTCCTGAGATCACTATCATCTGTTCATTCGCCCAAGTTTGAAATGTTAGAATCCTTTTTGACTCTTTCCCCCTTAATTCCCACAGTCAATCAGGTGCTAAATTTTGTTTATTTTACCTTTACAATGTCTCTCACATTAATCCCCTTCTCTCTACTCAAATAGCCACAATCTTAGGTTATCTGGGCTAAGCCCCCATCCACTTGCTAAAGCCAACTCTTTGAAAAGACAGAAGTTCAATGAGCATGTGTGTCTGCTTTTTTGTTTCTCTATAAAAGCAGAAACACATGAATAATGA
This sequence comes from Monodelphis domestica, assembly GCF_027887165.1. Taxonomy (NCBI): domain Eukaryota; kingdom Metazoa; phylum Chordata; class Mammalia; order Didelphimorphia; family Didelphidae; genus Monodelphis; species Monodelphis domestica. The sequence continues at coordinate 16,701,396 of NC_077231.1, read as the reverse complement.
CATATAAAATGAATCTCATGTGGTTTTCTTAGACCCTAAAAACATTCTAGACATAGGACTGATCTAGACTCAGGAGCTCTAGGCAATATACAGTTTTGAATCTACCCATGGGATGTTTGACTCCCATTTCCCTTAGGATGAATCAGCTACAGAATCTCTCAATTTTCTTAGAGTTTTATGCTTATTTATAACAAGTGATGTGAAAAGTGGCATTCACTGAGAGCTAGAACTCAGGGCAACTGGTGCTTTTCTAATTTTGGCTTTCTGGTGAGGATATCATTTAGTATTAGAAGTATTAGTGTCAGAAGTAGAAGATAGTATTAGAAGGTGACAGTTCCAGTAAGAATTCATATAACCAGCTACTATTCTTGCATACCTTTCATTCTGACTTTGATCCTCCTATATGCTACTGCTGAATACTTGCCTTCTGCTCTTTCCCCACATGCCCCAAATCCTCACTGATTTTCTTACAGAAGGGAAGGCTATTTATGGAAGAATGCATGTTAAACTAAACATTTAGATTATTAATTAAACATTAGAACTCACTACCTTTCCAAAAAAACCTTTCCTCCACCCAACTTTCCTATTGCTATGGAAGGGATCATCATCCTTCCTCTTTACCAACTTACTGTGACCCTGAATTCCTCCTTTGTATTTGCCATATATATATATATAGTATGTGCTCAAATCTTATTTTTGCATTCACACTATCTCTCAATATATCTTCTTCTTTCCAATCATATTGCCACCACCTGATGAAAGCCCTCATCACCTCATATCTGGATCACTGTAATAATCTTGCCTCAGGTCTTCCTCTACTCATTCCATCTTTCTCACTTGCCAAAAGTGATTATCCTGGAGTGAACATCTGAACATGTCATCCCTCCTCCCCAACTCAAAAAACTCCAGGGATGCTTATTTTACATATGAAACCCTCTGATTGGTCTTTAGAATTCTTCACAGCTTCCATCTTCCTACCTTTCTAGTCCCTGTATACTTTCCTCACCTCCAATGCCGTTAACTTCAGTTGCACAAGTCAAACACTACATTACATATTTGAACTCTGCATTTTAATCATTCTTACTTGTTTCTTGAATGCTCTCCTTTCCCATCTTTTCCATGGTTTCTTTCAAGATTCAACTTAAATCCCATCTTCTGCAGGAAGCTTTTCTCATTTCCCCCTGCCTTTCTACTGAGCATACCTTATATTTAACTTACATTTACACTGTGCATATATATTTTATACAGAGGTAGTTAATGCTGTTTTCCCAATTAGAAGATAAACTCTTCTAGAGGCCACAGACGGTTTTTCCTTCCTTTGCATACCCTGGACTTAGCACACTGATTAGTAAACTATATATATATATATATATATATATAAATCAATAAAAATTATATATATAATTTTTATTGATTTTTTTACTGATTAAAATTAATTAAGAAAACATAACCATTTTCCTTGGTTCCATGATTCATGTTCTTTCCCTTCTCTCTTCCCACCCCCCTTCAATAGCCAACATGCAATTCCACTGGGTTTTACATGTGTCCTTGATCAGGACATATTTCCATACTTGTTGACTATTGACTAACTGAGGAGGGGCATCAGAGATACCTCAGAGATAAATAAAAATATAAATTAAGCACTTAAATGACTAAAGTGGTTAGAGAACAAAATCAACAACTTGTAAATAGGACCATCAATTTTAATCTCATATAGATATACTATTAATTTTTTAGTTTTTCTAGTCTGTACCTTTGCTGAAACTATTAATTGTCTTAATCAGTTTCTTTGCTGCTTCTGTAGTGACATCCAAACATACCATCACTTCATCAATAGAAATCTCTTCAACAAATCTCCTTTTTGCTTGTCTGGAGTGTCTGTAAGCTTTTGATGCTTCTAAGGTAGTTTGATCAGGGAAAAGGTAGGGTCAAGGTTCTCCTGGTCTATACTCTGGCCTTTATCCAGGAAGGGTCCTTGTTCCCCTGAAGCCACTGTGACATGACCCCTTGAAGCTGCCCCTAGAGGTCCTTTCTACCTAAGAATGGAGCCAAACACAAGTATTCTTCTTTTGCCCTGGAACTATGACCCAAAGCTACATATGGGCAACTGAGTTGCCCATTAATACCAGTTGTACTCAGTGCCAGCAAAGATTTTCCTGTAATCTTTTTCAGATCAGCTGTCTAGCCCCCTTACTTTTTTATTTTTTATTTTTGGGGCTTTTGTTAGATTATTTCACAAGTAGAAAGTCAGGTGATACAATCAACACACACACACACACAAAAGAAAAAGCAACACTTGGTTCTGAAGAGCTAGAAAAAGAATTTGTCCATCCTTGATAGTTACCAACACACTTTTTACTTATTTTTCAGGAAATAACTATATTTCTACATTACTTTTAGTTATACAAAAAGCTAAAACACATTAGCAAGGACAATGTTAAATGCTCTAGGTCTATCGTTGCTCTAAGTATATTTCCAATAAACTATTAAGTATATAGAATATATTATATATAGAACATAAATATTTCATATTTTTAGAATTTTACTCCTGATCAACAACAACAAAAAAGATCTGGGCTGAGGGCTCTGCAAGCTGCTACCGTGACTGATATTGCTATTGCAGTATGAGTGGGCTCTGGACAGGCCTTCACCCTGGTGTCACAAACTTTTCCTGACAACCTCCTAAGTTTCTTTGAACAAGAAAAATGTCTCACATTAGCCTTTGTTAGCTCTGCTGCTCCAAAGTTTTGATTTAAGGTGTTATTTTAAGGTAACAACTTTAAAGTTGTTTGGAGAATATATTAAGAGCTGAGTTGCTGCCTCGAATCCACTATCTTGGCTCTACCTACCCTCAAACATCTTCATTTCTTACCAAGAATAAATTAGATGGGGGACTATATCAGAATATGTCTATGCAACATCTCCAACCATTTAAATGAGGGAGGGAGGCACACTTCTCAATTCTTCCCCAGGATCAGTTTTCTTTGTCATTATAATTACACAGCATTCATGAGATCTGAAGATCTTGCCAATCATAGGTTTAGAGCTGGAAGGAAACTTCAAAGTCATCGAGTCCAATTCCTTCATATTCAAAATAAAGAAACTAGCACCCAGAGAGATTAAATGATTTGCTTAGGCCCTTGGAACATCATAGCTTTTTATCAGTCTCAGAAATTTATAAGCCTTTGTCATGTTTAATAGTCCTAAGCATTTACATGTAAAACAGGGATAACTTTTAGTGCAACACCTGTAGCATTAAAGAGAGGAAATTTGGATTTTGCATCCTTAAAGTATTTGTGTCTTGCTCATAAAGGCTATTTTTTCCCCTTTTGCTTTAATACATATCTAGCTTTTCTATGAGATCATAGTGGATTATAGGTTCTTAGAATGGAGTCTGCTTGCTAGCCTAGAGACCCCAAATAATCAATCCCAATTGCCTAATTCCTTCTTTTTAACCCAGAATATGTTTGAGACTTAACTGATCCCTCTTTTCCTTCTTTTTAAGCTGGGTTTGCTTGGATTATTGGGTAATGTAAGGATAATTTTGGGTTGTGACCTAATCTAAATTAATTTTGGTCACCAGGGAATATCCCAAATAAAATACCCAAGTCAGCTTGGAAATTTATGGTGGTTTAATTAATATAGAGGGAAAGAATGAAGGAGAAGAGAGAGGGAAAGGTATAGGATTTCTCCTGTCTGGCCTGTGCCAGGGGGAGTTCAAAGTCCTCCTCCATAAAGTCTTTGAAAATTAGAGGCTTTTTCTAAGAGGATGCTGTTTGGAAGCTAAAGGAGGAAAGAATCAGTCTTAACTCTGAGAGAGCTCAGAGAAGAGCTCCTCACCTAAACTAGGTTACTAGGCTTCCTCTAGTATGGTATCAAGGAAAACTCACTGCTAATCTGGACAATAGCTGCTGTCACACCAAGATGCTGAAAGGCTCAGCACACTGCCACCAGCCACCTCTCTGCCACCAAAGAGGCTGGAGAGAGGAAGTGACGCGAAATATATAGATGGTTTTACATCACTTTCCTGCATCTCACCTGTACCAATGGTAGCTTAAGCTTGAGTTAGGTAAAATGGAGATTTGAATCCCAGACTTCAAATCCCCAGAAGTCCTTGGTACTTCCCAGAATTCCCTATAATCTCACCTGAGTCTCCACCTGGGCAAGATCTCAATTTGTATTTAAACTGGCTATAACACCTACTTGGGGCTCTCTCTTCCTCTACTTGGCGATTGCAACATGTAGTGAGTAAAATGTGAATGGGCTAATCAGCCTAGACACTTGGATTTTTATTTTGTATCCTTGATTTCTAATAATCTTTAATACTAGTAGTAGTCTCTTGGTAACAGAGAATGACGATTGTCTTTGTGTTGCACAACGACACTTGTGCATGAAGATTTAAGTGGACAAGTCGATGCACAGAGACAGTCCCACTCTCTCGGTGTGGGAAGCCTGGGTCCAGTGGCATGAAAAGTCGTTACACCTGGAGACTTCCTCAGCTGCATTGAATGGTTGTGTTGTCTTTTGTGCTCCAACACGCCCTAAGCACTCCACAGTGCTTTGCTGCGCTGCCATCTCAGCCGTTGAACCTTCTTATTGTTTTCTTCCATCTGTTTAGCCAAAGCAGTCTTCACATGCTGGGTGAGCAAAGCCCTGGTTCACCAGGGGTCGACGACGACCCGATGGCTACCCTCACAAGGTTTAGCCGGCCTGTCGAAGCCGCTGCCTGGGGTGTGGCCGCTGCCGCATGCTAGCAGCTACTGGGAGCCACAAGTGAGAGCTGGGTGTCAGGTGAGGGTCAGAGGCTGGAGAACTGCCCTAGAAGGGCACGACAAGCCCTCCATACCAGAGATACTACCCCTCCCTGAACACCCCATACACCCCAAAGGTTTATCTTTAATAAACCTTATAAAATATAATACTTTTTATTACTAGAAACTAATATAATGTTTACACTTAGGATAGCCCAGGGGTCTGTCAGCTGTTTCTGATTTGTCATTTGCTAGCACATGCCTATCATAGACCATCCTCCTAAATACTTAATCCTTAAGTATTGGTGTAGACATTCCTGATTTTGTTAGACTAAGTAGGGTGGAGTTATTTAAAGTTCACAGTAAACTTGGAACTTCATTATCTTTGCAGTAGCAGGTATACATTTTCAGGTATTCTTTGGCATAGAGACCCAAAAGAAATTTGGCTGGACCTTCAAAGGGATTGCTTATGGTACAGGAACCTCTGGAGAAATTTCATTGTACCCCTCAATAGAAAGTTATATCTAGAGATTTTGTCTGTTCTCAGTTGGGTGGCTCTACACTCCAGGGAAATCATGGAAGAATTTTCAGCAAAACAGTGTGGTTTCTCACCTGAATGTGGAGAGCTGACTCTAGGTCCACATGATTCTAGGTCCTAAATCCCTATAGAGAAAATACAATATATTCTGTAAGTTTTGTAGTTTCTTTCTGAAACTGGTAGCTTGATTTTCTTCTTTTGTTTTTTTTTGGGTTGGGGTAGGCCATATCAATCACAAAGAAAAGTACTAAAAAAAGATTTATTAAGTACTAAAAGTACTCATTGAATACTAAACAAGCAGTATTCTTTGAAAAACTTCTTTAAAATATTCTTCCGTTGTTAAAGCTGCATAACTAAACTGTGATCTCTGTAGGAATGGATAGGATACGTATGCCATTGACTGTTCTTGAGATTTTTTTCCTGTATGCAATTGGAATTATTCATATGCCTCCTTGGGATCTCTGAGAACTATTTTGGATTGGGAATATGGACAACATATTCAAAATAAACCCTAGCCATTTTTCTCCGGACATAAATTTTAATAAGGGAAAGAGCATATAATGGGGGACCAGCCATAAGAGGCTAGTCCTCAGGACTTGTGTAATATTCCCTGCTAGTTTCAATCCAACTCTTGGAGGTTTGGTGAACCTCCTTCTGGCCATGCATAATTAAGGGGCAAATGCCACATGGTGATGAGTTTTCCATTTGACTTTCAGAGGCATAAAGATTGATGATGGAGCCAGAACTGAGTTCAGATGGAAAAGTAATAATAGAGTTCACCTTCAGCCTTTTTGTACTTCTTTCTTCTTTAGAGGTTTTTGAGTGCAAAACTGCTTTGAGCCATCCCACAGAGGGAAAGAGACATCACTTATGACTGCCTTATCTGCCCACTAGGTGTTTCTGAGTACATGAAGACTATTTCTTTTGTGTTTCATTCTTGCATGATATTATCTAATTTAGTACTCAAAGATGGAATGGACCAGATTATGGCTTTGATAGCTTCAAAAGGTCAGAAGATAAATTTAAAACAATAGCTGAGTACATTGTTAGAGCCAGCGCAGAGATTTGACTCCTTGATTAAGCCTAGCAATAAATTAGCCTAGCAGCTAAGACATTGCATATTGCAATGAGATAGCTTGACTGAACAAGGGGCAGGACCTGCCTATTAGTTTTTTCACACCAAGAAATGAACTTGGTACACTCCTTGAAAGACGAAAAGGTATCTTAAGGCTAGCTAAGAATCTGGAAGAATTTATTTCCCGAGCTTCACATTTTTCTCAATACTTTGGTGCTTCAAGCTTGAGCCTTTTCTCCTCGGAGATCCTAGGTTTCTGGGGAATGTTTTGCACCAACCATTTGAACCCGTCCTTGCCAGAATATAAATATAAATAGGGGAGAGTGCACTCCTGGTTTTAAGAAATGTTGCTGTAACTTTTGTCTTTTTGCTTTTTTAGTAAATTACCACTTGTAAAAGTTAATTGTCATCAATGGCTTAATCAACATCAAGAGGAAACATACTGGGTGGGGGCTCCTTACACCTTCCCTACCAAAGGAAAGAGAAATTAATTTTCTGGGAACCAACATGCAAGAGTGAGTGGGAAGTGGAAGAACAAGCCCAGAGGGGATACTACACACATATTATTATTCTATGTGCTCTTATCTCATGTTTGACTTTGTCTCCATTCAGTGTCTAGTCTAGAATGCTGCAATGCAGAATTTTATATCTTCTTACATTTATAAAAAGAATGATAAAAGAACACAAGACACAAAGTAAGTAAGATTGAGGGCTAAAATTTAACTGTAGGCATTGGTAACTAGTTGTATTAGGCAAATGATTTGGCAATTCACATTATATTGCATATAATTATAGTACAGCAACAGGTATGTCTCTTTTCTCAATAAGCCCTTTATAACAAGAATTCTTCGTGTGAGTGTGTGTGTGTGTGTGTGTGTGTGTGTGTGTGTGTGAGAGAGAGAGAGAGAGAGAGAGAGAGAGAGAGAGAAACTCCTTTTATATTATACTGAAGCCAATGGGTACCTCAAAATA